>NC_045426.1:551460317-551827817 GCF_902635505.1 Sarcophilus harrisii | reverse complement strand
CAGTTTTGTTAATCATTTTATGTTCCACATAAGTCATAGTTCTAAGGACGGCGTGTACAATGTGGGATGCAAGTGGAGGAGGAGATAAACTAGATATCCTTTATTACCTTTTATAAATTCCAGGATTCATAGGAAAAAAAAAACAAATTAAAAAAAAAAAACCAACCACTTTCTATGCCACATAGGCATCTGTTTTAAGCTTAAGTTATATTTAAAAGTTTAAAGTCTTAAAGTCTCCACTGCATGTACCATAGGACACAATAAAGAACTAAATGTTACCCCAAAATGGGGATGATATACTGTCCATTTCTATATAGGAATGATTAGTCTTTAAGAGGTAAAGTTATATTTTTGCTTTCATGAAGAGGACAAAAGGGAGAGAAGAGAGCACTATTTTTCTTTGAGTCTCTCTCTTTTTTAAATGTAAGTTTCAACATTCATTTTAAAAAATATTTTAAGTTCTAAGTTTTTCTCCTTCCTTTCTTCCCCAAGAGAGTAAACAATCTGATACAGGCTTATATGGAAAGCACAATTTTCAAATGGTAAATTACCCTGAATCCTAAATAAAGAGTAAAATATATTTACTGGTTAAGTATCTTTATTTTTATGGAAGTAATTATTCATTCTCGTTATGCTCCAATACTTGCAACAATTATATTCCAATAAATGCCTCTGAAACAAAACAAAATAAGACTTCTGACCCATCCCCAAATGTATCAATACATTTTGATGGGAATTGCTGGCTATTTACAGAGTTACTCCTGGATGTTATTTGGGATTCTAGAAGCAATTGTATCCAGAGGCTGCCAATGACAATTCATTAGAGAGTCATATAGCTCTTCACTTCCCACCATAAACTCTTTGTTCAGGTTCTCAATATCCAAGGGAATCTGTGGATCTGTAAAAGTCAACAAGGCATGAAGGTTGACTGGTTTCAGCAAACAATTAAACAGCTGGTATTTTCAATAACTGTCCCCCAAATAATTTTAAATGAGCATTTTGTAGTCTTTAAAAACAGACTTTTAAAATGTGAAATATGGTCAAATAATAGGAAAATTGAAATTTAAAATACCTTTTAAAAATAAAATGTTCCATTTTGGAGAAACTTCACTTTAATAAAAGCTATCATTTAAGTTTACAACAAATGCTCCCTCTCTTTTATCCAAAACTTTAAGAAATGGACCACTTTAATACTTTATTTTCAGATATTAAATTTCCACCTTCATGTTTAAATATTAAAGAATGAATTTCTGAAATGATTGGTTATTTCTCTAAATCAGGATGTAAGGCTCAGTATTTTAATTTGTCACTGGCTATCAAGAATCATGTACACATTTCAGCAGAAAAGGTTTTAAAATCTCCTATGTTTGCTTCCCCTCACCCCAACACCGACCTTCATTAGAAAAATAAGAGGGGAACTTGTTTTCCCTTCATCTCATCATCATTGTTCCCACCTAAATTCTCACTCCCCACATACTTTGAAATAAGTAAGTTCTCACTGGAAAAAAAAAAAAAAACAAAGCTATCTTTGCCAAGTCATACAAGAACAGGGCACTCATTGACACATTCTGCGTTGGTAGCGTGAACAAGAAAAAGGAAGCTCCTCCTCCCAAAAAATTTAGCACCACATACCAGTAGGGTTGGGAGGGATCTAAGAAAGCATCTAATCTGACCCCATCATTTTGGGGTTGAATTAATTATAGCATAGACTTGACCAAAATCACACAACCACTTTTATGATAGAGCCAAAACTCAAATCCCAGTCCTCCTGATTATTAGTAATCTGGTATTTTTTTTTCCTGTAGTCTTACGTTAAATACTAAATTCTGGTTCCATAACAATAACTTTACAACTTCACCAGATCCTATCCAGTCAACACATAGTATATTTCACTGTGGATGACACAAAACTTTCCTAGCTGGTATCTAACACTACAAAGATCATTATAATAAACATTTTCAATCAAAGCAGTATATCAATTAGTATTGCCATTACCTTCAGTTTGCTCCTCCTCGTTATTTGTAGTCCAAGCCTAAAATTGAACATCAAGATCTTAAAAGAAAGGTTACTGCTATAAGTCTAATTACTTAATAATCATTCAATTCTTTAGAAAATTGGTATATTTAAAATTTTGAAGTGTGAACCTGTGAAGAATTACATGTAAATTATAACCAGGAAAGTGAGAAGAAAAATCCCTGAACAAATACCAACTTTTTTCCCCCATCTGTCCAAGAAGGAAGGACTAGCTATGACTGTTAAAGTCTAACACATTTAAAAAATTCTTACATCTATTTTTTATTTTGAAAAGTCACATAACCTTAAATACATTTTTTCTTATAAATAGATTGTAATTTTTAAAAAGTGTGTCTAGTTACATAACACTGTGAAAGGTAGAAGGACCTTTTCAAAAACCATGATAATGAAACATTCTAGGTGGCTTAAGCCTGAAATACTTAATTGTTCGAGATCTGTAGGGATTTACTATAAAAATTATCTTTTGAATAAAGGTAAGTTCATTTTTCAACTCATTTATCAATGAAAAGCTTTATATAATTAACTTCACTGTCTTGTTTTAAAATAGAGAAACATAAAGGAGTGTGAACTTTTGTATTTGTGGAATAAAGTAAATGGAAAAGTCAAGGGAATATAAAATACAATGAATTTATTTAAATAAATAATTACCTCTGATACAGTTGGAATTTCAGCTAGCTCTTTAGCATTCTCTTTTGTAGAGGAGACATTCTGAACATTCTCATAAAATATACAGTTATAGTTATATTCAAAATATGGTTCAAAACCTGACTGCAAATAGCAAGTTTGGTGCTGCTGGTAATAGGTACCACAGTGGTCAAGTTGTAACTCAGCCTTCATCCTAATAGAGAACAAAACCATGAGAAAAGGCAAAGTGGCATAATAGAAAGACTTCTAGCTTCAGGGGAAAGGTGTGTGTGTGTGTGTGTGGGGGGGGTGTCCATAAGGCCTTAGTTTGTATCCCAACTCTGCTATCTGTGTGAACATGGACATGTTACTATCAAGATTGGAACTCAGTTTCCTCATCTATAAAATAAAAAGTCAGACTAAATGATATCCAATGTCCCTTTCCAGCTTCAATTTCAGACCCCTAGAATAAGTTGCAAATAACAGCACTGGTGCCACCACCACAGCCGAAAAGTTATATTTTTAATTTTAAAAATTATTAGTCTAAGACAATTTAAGTTTCATTTGTTTCAAAAGAAATTATTGGTTTAGAAATCATATAAGATTTAAAACACTAGTATCTTTTTCTTCTCTTTATAGATAAAGAATAGGAGGGGAAGAAAAGGAACCTCACCGTTGCCAGTACCAAAAATAATTGCTTTGTTGGGTTAAATCAAAATCCAGCGAATTCAAATGCCTAGCCATTGATATTGAAGTTCTGCTTTTAATAATAGTAAAAAAGCCAAGTATAGAAGTTGCTTCTCTGACCAAACCCTCCTACCCTTCTAAATAAATACTACAACCAATTCTTGACAAACACTAAATACACCTGCTTCAAAGTTAACTCGGCTGTTTTCACTAATTAGTTGCTAAATTCTTGGCTATATATAACTTTCACACAGTAAAAAGTAAAATCACATCATAATAAGTGATGTAATAAGCAAAATTTAGTAATTTTGTATAAGCAAAAATTTAGAATTACAATTTGATATTTATTTCCTTTCAAGTCTTTTGAAAGGAAATTAAACAGGAAATAAGAGTACCTCTCTAGAGCACTTTTTTATGTGTGTGGTTCTGGTTATTTTCCCTCTCTGGTTGTAATCATTATGCTATCAAACTACTGTAATGTTTGGCAGATGAAAGGAGTATGTAATTGATGAGTACAAACTATTTCCTGGCCATCTTTTGCAGAAAATGGTAAAAGACTAAAAAGAATCAACAGTTTTTGATAATAGCCACCGCAGTAGTTGCTACTCAAATTTAAGAAAGAAGAGAGAGAAAAGAAAAAGAGAACAAAGGTATGAGAAGATAAGAGGCAGTGTATGTGGTATAGTAGAAAGAATGTAGTTATTTATCAATTAATAAGCCTACTGAAGACCCTGCACTGAGCTAGTTGGTGTATAAGATCCCCTCCAGAAATAAGTCTATGATCCTACAATCCATAAAAAAATTAAATCTACGGGGCCCATATATATTACAAAAATCCATACAGTGTTTCAATAAAGAAAAGACTGCCTAAAGATTTCATTTGGTTGTTAACAGGATTTTCTTCCAAGACAAGCACAAATTATTTTTACCAAAACATCTAACTATAATATTCTTTAACTTTAAATCAGTCAGAATTCAGGATTTTTCCCTATCTCAAAGGGGAATGCTACAGACTTGTTACTTAAAACTGATTTCCTAAAAGTGAAAGGTAATATTCCCTAGAGTTCTGATTGTTCTTATTTTGTTACTGTCCTCTTGGAGAAATAAAAGACAGTTTGATAAATACATACATTTATAGTAATGACAATGTATACGAAATAGTGATCTTTATGGAACCTTTGCAAAAACAGGGTTTCAAAGTACTGTTTTATTACTTTTTATTCAATAAGCAATATTTATTGTTGCCTAAATGCAATGGTGAAAAGAGAAATCAAGTTACATTAGCAAAGAATAACTTCAATTTTAACAAAGTAAATGGACTAGAAATCAAAGTCACTTTCCATTAATATTCTATACTCCATTAAGTATGTTGAAAGTAGAAAGAGTCCTACAACTAGATTCAGAAGTTTTGGATTCAAATCCTGAATGTTCAAATTCTGAATGGCATGGCTCTTTTATAATGAGTATCTCTGAACCTTGCTTTCCTCCTATGTAAAACAGGCATACCACTTCCACAGTAACTTCATGGGATTGTTGTGAGAAAAATAACACACTATCAGCTTCAAAGTGTTATAAAAATGTGAATGATTATTATTTTATGGTCAAAATCACACTAGTTCAAAAGTCTCAAAAAGTTCCAAATTCTTTCACACTTAATGTCAACTAAAGCCATACTTCATAGAATTTCAAAGGTCCCTTGGAAAATTCGTGGGAAGTCATGTGACTAGCTCACCTTCCCTTCCCCCATCAGAACAACAACCTCTCATCAACAAGTGAAATCTAAAATCAAACATCTCCTGAATATTATAAAATCTTTTTTGATTATTCAAAAGAAATCATCAATTGTTCAGCTCTATATAAACTTTCCACCCCTTGCTACCCTGTAAATTGCATTTATTGTCTAGTGTTGTCCAATTCTTTGAGAACCCAATTGAAGTTTTCTTGGCAAAGATTTTTTTAGAGTAGATACATTTGCTTTTTCAGCCCATTTTATAGATGAGGAAAGAGAAACAATGTTAAATGACATGCTCAGGGTCTCATAGCTAGTCAGTGTCACCTAGCTGCTTTGCAAAATGCTGTGAGAAAGAAACTAAAATTATGATAATTTGATTATTTTCTTTCTTTTAGTTTTTCATCTTTTCACATTAGTAATAAATACAATGGAAACATTTTGTTTAATCCTACTATTCAGGTAGTTTTTGTTTGTTATGTTTTAAAGGGTATGGTCCTACATGTACTATTTTAACTATTTAATAGTTAAGTTTAGTCTCAACTTAAAAGGAATAAAAGGAAATTATGTGGTTCCTATAGACCACCACACACACTCCTGCAGTTTAGGGAGTTATTGATCCCCCTCCCATCAAGAGGCCTCAGTTCTGGGGATATCATAAGGATACATAAGGGACATCAAGCTAGAGATTGGTGCTGCCCCTGGGAGCTTAACACCTGTTAAAGGTGTGATATTAATATGCCTCACTATGGTTAGACTCGAAATGGATTGTAATTTTCCTTCTACCCTTCAAATCTAAGTCATGCTAAAAAAAAAAAGGGGGGGGGATTTATCTTCCATCTTTCTACTGAGAGCCAAACTTCTCTACTGATTTCTACCTATGTTAGCATTAATCATATTGTGATTGTTGGGTTTTCTTTTATATGAAGAGTAATAAAATGTTAGCAATGAAAGAAAGAACAGAGAACAATGGAAAAGATAGGAGGGGAAAAGAGAACATTTTATTGAACAGAAGGAATGTTGTTGACTCTCACTGCTGGCTGCTGAGACAGAATCAGCTTCTCCCGACTTGAGTTCTTCATTCTCAGAAGAAAGAAAGAGACAGAATGCATGATGAGTCTGGCAAGGAAATTTGTCACTTTGCTTGGAACAGAGATAGGAGGAAAAGAAGATGTTCTGGTGGTGCTTGCATTGTTTCACTAACAATCACTCTCAATTCAGGATAGTCCCTCTGGAACCTGACAACTCCAATCATTCCATTCAGTAATAGCATCCCACCAAAGTCTTAGCAGGTGCAAGGAAGCTTGAATGGAATACTTTACTCCACTGATGAAAGTTGGGCACAAGATGAAAAACAAAATTTCTTACTCTGTATTCTATTTCTCTATTTTACAAAACAAAAAAAAAAACAACAGTCCCAGAAAGTCTTGTTTGATAGTAATGAGAGGATAAGTGTTATCTCTATAATTGTCTGTCAAGGTATCATATATGATTTCAAAATATGCAGGTAGTATTAGAAAGAGAATTTGGATTCAGTTCCTTTGACTCCAAAGGCAGTGCTCTTTCCATTATGGAAAAAAAAAACATTACTTCTCTCTTTGTACCATCTGCTCTCTGATTGGAGAACAGAGTCACAAACTCCTCCATTTAAGGGAAGAGAAGAGAAGAGAACTGACATCTCACTTTACTCCAACAGTCATTTTGGATTTACTTGGCTTTTCCATCATCCCCCCTATGCTAGCTACTTTTCCTGCACTCCCTTGCTTTTTAGCTCTTTTCTGGGTTGTATTGCTCCATTAAATTTTAAGCTCCTCAAGGGCAGTCTGCCTTTTTCATATTTGTATCCCCAGCACTTAGCATAGTGCTTGGCAAATAGTATGTGCTTAATAAATGGTTATTGACTACTCTTCTTGCCACCCTCTGATCCAGCCAAAATAGTCTCTTCCCAGTTACTCCCATAACACTTCATCTTTCGTTTCTATAGCTTTATCCTACATGCCTACAATGCATTCCCTCCTTTCTTCCACCTCAGAGTTTCTTACTTACTTTTTAAGACACAGCTAAAGCACCATTTTCTTTTTCTTTTTCTTTTTTTAATACATGACCAAACTGTTATTTTGCTGTACAAAAAGAATCAGACTCTGAAATATTGTACAATTAGCTTGTGAAGGAAATCAAAAATGCAGGTGGGCAAAAATATAGGGGTTGGGAATTCAATGTAATGGTTTTTAGTCATCTCCCAGAGTTCTTTCTCTGGGCGTAGCTGGTTCAGTTCATTACTGCTCCATTGGAAATGATTTGGTTGATCTCATTGCTGAGGATGGCCAGGTCCATCAGAACTGGTCATCATATAGTATTGTTGTTGAAGTATATAATGATCTCCTGGTTCTGCTCATTTCACTCAGCATCAGTTCTTGTAAGTCTCTCCAGGCCTTTCTGAAATCATCCTGTTGGTCATTTCTTACAGAACAATAATATTCCATAATATTCATATACCACAATTTATTCAGCCATTCTCCAACTGATGGGCATCCACCCAGTTTCCAGTTTCTAGCCACTACAAAGAGGGCTGCCATAAACATTCGTACACATACAGGTCCCTTTCCCTTCTTTATGATCTCTTTGGGATATAAGCCCAGTAGTAACACTGTAAAGCACCATTTTCTGAAGGAAGTCTTTGCTGCTCTTCCTAACTGCTAATAATGTTCTCCCTTCCAAACTGCTTTGTATATATTTGTATTTATTCATTGTGTAGTTATGTCAAGGAGATCTCTCCCTCTCCCTCTCCCCTTCCCCTTTCCCTCTCTTTCCCCTCTCCCTCCCTCCCCCTCTTCCCCCTCTCCTTCCCCCTCTTCCCCCTCTTCCCCCTCTCCCTTCCTCTCCTCCCCCTCCCCCTTCCTCTCCTCCCCCCCCCCCTTCCTCCCCCTTCCCCCCCCTTCCTCCCCCTTCCTCCCCCTCCCCCCCCCTTCCTCCCCCTTCCCCTCTCTTCCCAAAATCTTTACAAAAACTGTTGTATTTGTATCCTCAGTGTTTAACATGGTATCTACCACGTAGTAACTATTTAATATTTGATTGATGTTAATTGATTCAGCCTCTTTTTCACTTGATTGATGTGGATTGATTTAGCCTGTCTCCTATTGTTTCCTTCCTTGCCACACACATTCCTACTTCTCCACAAATTCCTCTTACTTCCCCCCTCAAAAAAAAAAAGCCTTCACTTTATCCTACCATCCCTTCAGTTTGTAGAAACTTTGTCTATCTATATTTGCCACTATTTACTCCCCTCCTGCTTATTTCTTATTCCTTTATAAACTGGTATCTCACTCTACCACAGTGCTTTCTGAAACTTTTCTCCAACAATACCAATGATTTTAAATGCTAAATCTAGTCCTCAGTCCACCTGGCCTCTGTGGTTTTTGATCCTATCAACCATACCCTTAATTTGGATTCTCTCTTGTCCCTTGGTTCTGAAATAGTACCTTGTCTTGGTTCTGTTCCTCTCTGCTTGCTAATTCTGTCTCCTTTGCTCTAAAATATTCATCTTATACCCATTAATTATAGGTCTCTTACAGAGCTCCTATTCGATGTCATGTCATCCCATCAACTTCCTTAGCTTCACTTATCTGTGCAGATAAATATCATATCTGTATATATCTCTCCTAAACTTCAGTTCTACATCTTCCAATTTCTGTTGGACAACACCCAAGTAACATATCAGCATCTAAAATTCAAAATATGTCCAAAACAGAATTAATCTCCCTCTTCCAAATTCTCCTGTTCCCATTTAAGGATCTTTATCCTTCTAATCACTCACACTTACAATTTCTGTCTTCCTTGACTCTTCATTCTTCCTCTTTCAAAGAAGTTGTTAAATTTTTATGATTTCAAACTAAAACAATTCCAAAAGATTCATGATGGTAAATGCTATCCACTCTCAGAGGGGAAAAAAAAAACCCATGGAATCTAAAGCAGGTGAGTGAAAGATTTGGAGCTGAAAGTCCGGAAGCCTGTCCTGTAACAGCATTCTCCATTTGGAATTGTTAAAAATTTGCTTACAAGCCCCCGAAGTTCCTTTAGTTACAAAAACATTGAAAGCAGAGGCAGCTACAACCATGCCCAACAAAGAGAGTGAGGATATCGAAAGGGAAGACGAAGAAACAGACTCGGGGAAAGAGGCTGAAAAGTGTGTAAAACATGTGGATTGAAGAAAATGCTGTCAACTGCACCACCGCCTCCTTCATTTCACCTTTATGATGATGTAGAAAAAACCAAGGAAGGCGGCATTGTTCCGTAGCACTGGAGGACCGCTGTTAAGTGCAGCGCAAAGAACTTTCAAAGCACCTGAGGGGAAAGGACTGGAGGTTTCTTTAGATATGCAAATGTTGTGCCGGATCCACAGAATCCAGGCAATGTGCATAGAGAGCCACTGGATTTTAAAATGCTAAAGCTAAAGACCGGAAGGATCATCCCAGTTTGGGACCCATAGCCCACATGTAATGGCATTAATAGACACTATAGCAAACAGCCCTATGTCCTCTCGATTGGCTACATGTAACTTTGGATGGCGGTGATTATTATATGTGGAAAGATGTATTTTATGAGGAGTGTCAAAAGATAGACACATAGGTATTATTAACAATACATTTGAACAATTTACGGGAATGGGAGCTTACACTCCTTTACATCATCAATTGGGATATGATATTCAGACTAATCAACAAATTGCTGAAGCAGCTAGGAAGGAACGGGTTCAGATAGATACTAGGCAGATCGAGGCACATCATTCACAAAAATATTACAAATACCCACGGAGAGCTTCACGGACTTCTTGGATAGACTAACACATGCAATACAGAAAAACTTTAGTGATAACGAGATGCTTCTATAATACTGCAAAAACTAGATAGAGAAAATGCAAATCCGAACTGCCGGAGAGCTCTGACTGGAGAGGGAAAGGATATGATTGTTACTGAGATATACGAAGGTGTCAAGGGGTCGGAACTGCAACGCAGACTATAAGAATTGTTATAGAGGAGATGTCTGCAGGAAAGGAAGGTCAGAATTGTTACTTATGCGTATTAAAAAAAAAAAAAGGATTGTAGGAAGAATAAAGGAATAGCTAGGCCCCCTGGTCCATGCCCGAAATGCAACAAAGGATGGCATTGGGCTAATGAATGCAGGTTAAGATGACAGAGTGAACAGATGGAGGGAGTTTTTAGGCTACATGTCATCTCACAACTCCCAGTGAATTTGTAGGATCCAGATAACTTATAGGACCTGAAGATAAAGGTAGAGACAGGATTTTTAATGATGGCCATCGTTGAGAAGGTAGAGATTCCTCTACTCATTGGAAAGGAGGCCTTCCAATGTGGTTGAAACAGTGGCCACTCAAACAAGAAATTGGAATGTCTTTGTAAAGGAAGAATTCAATCCAGGTATTACTTGAGACCTACTCTATGTAAGGGAGCACAGTTCAAAGCATTGGCTCATCATTCCCATAACAATAAATGAAAGACATACTGGAGATAAATTTAGGATAAACTTGGTGAAGAATACAGGTAACGGAGAGCCATCTACAATCAGAGAGTGAACTGTGAGAAGAGTATGAAACACGACATAACATTCTCACTCTCTCTGTTATTTGCTTGCATTTTGTTTTCTTTCTCAGTTTTTCTTTTTCTTCCTTCTTAATCTGATTTTTTCTTGAGCAGCAAAATAACTGTATAAATATGTATACATATATTGGATTTAACATGTATTTTAACATATTTAATATGTACTGGACTATCTGCCAGCTAGGGGAGGGGGTGGGGAGGAAGGGAAAATTTGGAACAAAAGGTTTTGCAAGAGTCAATGTTGGAAAAATTACCCATGCATATGTTTTATAAATAAAAAGCTTTAAAAAAAATTACATGTAACAGGAACAAAGGCATCATGAACTGTACTATTTATGAATCTGTTATGATAGGTACGTTGTTATTACTAGTTACTACTATTGACGATTCTGTTTTTCTTACTTCTAGTTACTGCTTAAAGTTAATGTCCAACTGAAATGTTAAAGTATGATCTATACATTAACCCTAAAATGTACATAGTGCCACCTGGGGATATCTGGTGTTAATGCAACACCAATTTAATTCTCGTTTTATTGTAACACTAGTTTAATTCTAGTATTAATGTAATACTAGCTTAAAGAATATATAAACTCTGGATCTCAGATTAATAAATGTATTGTTTAGACAAATCCCACCTGACTCCTGTATATTAAATTTATAACCTCTCACACTCTCACTGTTCATTGAAGTTGGACTTACATAGTTGGTGCCGGAACAGAAAGGGACTCCTAAGGCCTGGTAGAGAGTGATCTTTTGGTAAGTGTCAAGGATTAAAGAAAGTAAAAAAGAAGTGAAAGTAGTTTATCACCAGATTAACAAGAGGATTAAGATATGAGATATAAAATATTAGATATGAATTTGATTCTTGTCCAGCTGATATCAATGTAGTGCACATACTGAATCAGATTAGGACAAAATCAATCAGGTAGCAGGGACAGAGGGACATTTTATACAAAAATCATGCAAGGACTCAATGAGACCTTTGCTGACTTTGTCAGTAGCTAAAGGATAGCAATTCAGCATTCTATCAGCATGGGGAGGCAGTTTAAATTTTATTGAGACAACTTGTCTTTGAAAATGCTAATGCTCATTATAAGAAAGCATTAGCTGGGAGAAAATAAAAAATGTCTTAATAGAAATGATCCAAAGGTATCAGGAGGTTGGGACTTCTACTTTTCAAGCTGCAGTAATGGTTGCTGTGCTAAATCAGGACAAATCTCTATGCCAGAATTTTTCAAATTCTTCTGGATGCTATAATTGTGGACAATTGGGTCATATAAGGAAAAATCATACTACCCAAAAAGTTGCACCTCATCTCAATTTCATAGATAAACCTTTGACTTTATGTCCAAAATGTAGGAATTGCAGACTTTGGGCTTCTGAATGTAGCTCTCCAAATGATAAGGAAGATAATCTGACATCGGGAAAACCATTTCCCCAGCAAACTCTGGCCGGGTCAAATAATGGGAACTGCACTTTCCCTTATTCCTCCCCAAGTGGTGTCTGCAGACAATACCTTAAATCCGATTTATTGACAGCACAAAATTTAATGCAAGATACTCCAGGAAGTGCTGGCTTTGATTTGTCCCGCTCAGTGTTTCAGGGAATTATTGATAATATGGGAACATGTTCTCTCCTTACTGGAGTCTTAAGTCCTCTTCCTTCTGGTACACTAGGTCTCATTTTAGGACATAGTTCATAGTCATTCTGGGGCTTACGGTTGTGCCTGGAGTAGTAGATTTAGATTTTTTAGGAGAAATATATATTCTTTGTTAAGCCACTACTCACCAGCATATTTTAATAAAAAGTGGGGGAAAGGATAACACAATTACTAATAATACCTTATAAAAGGGTAAGAAAATAATATTTAAAAAAAAATCATAGTGAAGATTTTAGAGTACCGGAAAAGAGGCTTTCTGGATGCAACCTATAGCTGACTCTAAGCCAATTTAAAAATAGAAATTAGAAGGGATAATTAGCTTACTCTAAATAATTATCAAAAATTATTAAGGGATATTAATTGGATAAGACCATATTTGAATATGGGAATACATGTACTGACAAAATTATTCAAAAATTTAAGAGGAGATTATATCGCTGATTCAAAAAGTCAGACTAAGGAGGTTGAGGATCACCTGCAGGCAGTAGATGGTATTTGCAGCCGCTACCAATAAACAATTAGCCTCTTTATCTACACAACCTTGCCCAAAGACCTTTTCAACCCAATTTCGGGAAATGGGGAGGGAGTAGAGGTTAGACCCCATTGTCAGCATTCCTTTAGTCCTGACACCTGAAACTACCATCAAAAGGAGATCCTGGCACCAGTTACCCCAGCCTTCAGCAGGTTCTATCCAGCAACTGCCTGGGAAGAATCTGGGTGTCTCTGATAGCACCCAACATAGCAGTATGAGATGAGAAAGCCAGTCAGCTTCTGCATTTGGTAAGCCCATCATTCTGTTTCAGGTGCAAATATGTATTAGCTATGTAATTTATGGCACATTATTTTATCTTTGCCCAGTTTTCTGATTTGTAAAGAGAAATAATAATGATTATTGTTGTGAGGATCATATGATTGCAAAAGTTCTTAGCATAAAACAAATGCTATTTGAATGCTAACTTCTTTATGGAATAGAATTGCTTCATATTTGTTAACTTTACAAGGGTTTTTAGATGTGACCAATATACGATGCAAAGTCTGGCTATAAGGTGGATCTGTTATAATTGGATATCAAACTGAACAAAGAATGCTTTAATCTATCATGTATATGCTTCCAGGCATATACATGAACCAGTTTTGATGCTAGTATAGTCATACCGTATTTTCCTCCTATAGCAAATTTCTATAACCAGAGCAAATGATCAATAGAAGTCATAAGAAAAATTCAATTACATAATAATTGTTTTCAATATGAAAATATGCAGTCCTTATATCCTAAATAATTTGGTGAATGAGTATTTGGCCTAGTCATCTGTTAATAGATGTTTATATCTGTATGAAATAAGATCCTTAAAGGTTTCTAAAATAATGTAAGAACAATTAACATGATTGTGAGACTTGTTCATTTTATTGTTTAATTGAAACTAAAGCTGAAACATCTTTAACATTTGTGTGTACTGTGTGTCCTGTGACAAAAATATATTTCTTTACATGAAAAGTTGCTGGCCAATCTATATTGGCCTCTTTACATCTTACAGCAGTCCTTGTGGGCTTGTCTTTCTATCTCAGATTATCCTAATCTCTATTTGTTAGATTTGTTTTTTATTCTAGATTTCAATAATTATAGCTGCATTGACCTGCTTCAAGAAGTGGAATCAACCATTGAATTCTTCAATCAGTTTCAGCTTACCACCCCCTCCAAAAAAGAATGGGATCCTGTAAATGACTCATGTCTACAAACATTCTCAGCAGGAAATAGTTTTAGAAGATACCATTACCCCTACTCCCAGAGGACTTTGGTCCCAGTGGTTTGGGGAAGAATTGGAACTGGTTGGCGAATGGAACCCAAATTATGCAGTGTCTGGATAGGTCCCTTGTTACAATGTACTTAGGATAGTACAAATTTTCACATCTCAGATATGGGATTCCACATTTCAGGCCCCTGAGAAATATGCTGTACAGACATGTTTAAAATATCCACAGATGTTTCTAACTACAAATACCATTTTAAGAAATGGCACTAGATTCTAAATCACAAATGTATCAGGAGGATATATTGTAAAATGTTACAATTGTGTTTTTTCCCAATATCTTGCTTCTAATTTATTGCCTATGGTTTATATTACTGAAAATACATCTTATAATGCCTACTAAGATTAATGACAATTAGTACGGGTCAGCTGGTGAACAGGCTTGGAATAATATCAAAAGAGAACTAGAAAACAATAGAAGTAGGAAAAAGAGATTTGTTGGATTACTCATTGCTGGAGTGCTAGCAACTATAGTGATTATTACTTCACTTATTTCAGAATCTGTTCAGACTGCCCATTTTGCAAATCAATTAGCAAAAAATGTCTCACAAGCTCTAAAAGAATAAATTAATATAGATAATGAGTTAAAAAAAAACTAAACTTAATGGATCATTTAATAAAGATTAACAAACATACCAATGTCTATGACAAGCATTGTACTAGACCGCACTTTAACCTACATGAAAGAGCAACCTCTGAACTTTAGCAGTAAAGTCCAACTAACCTTTTAACCTGGTCTTTAAACATACTTACTCTCAAAGAAAGGTCTTCTGTTATTCAAACTTTGTTTCCAATTTCTTTAGTTTGAATTCTGTTTGAAGCATTTTTTTTTTTTTTCCAACACAATTGTGCTTAAGTGACTTGCCCAGCGTCACACAACTAGGAAGCGATAAGTGTCAAAGGTTAGATTGGAACTCAGGTCCTCCTGACTTCAGGGCTGATGCTCTATCCCTGCTTGAAGCATTTTATGGTAAAATTTAAGATGAAATTTATTCAGATCTAAGTGGGGACAAAAGACCCAATATTGATCACTGGGATACATTTTATCCCATTTTAAAAATTTTAAAAGGCATTTTAAAAATATTTGTTGAAAGGCTGATGATATCACTGGATCATAAGCTCTGGAGTATTTAGTTAGGTAAACTACTCTGGGATTTAGTGTCTTTATAAAAATAAGAGGTAACATGAATGACATGACGTGAATAACAACATCATGCGTAAAACAACTTTGGGGGCTTCAATTGGATTAAATGCCACAGTCCAATATTGGTCTCCCTAGGTAGCTAACATTTATATAACATTTTAAAGTATGCACAATGCTTTAGGTAAACTAATTTTATTTGATCTTCAGAATAACCATGTGAATTTGTTACAGTTATGATCTCCATTTTAACAGATGAGGAGCCTGAGGTGGAGATTGTTTATTCTGACTTGCCCACAGTCAAATAGTTACAAAGTATTTACAGTAGGGTTGAATTCATTTCTTCCTGACTCCAAATCTACCCACTTGGTAGGGGAAGGAGTAAGGGAAATGTTGGGACTAAGGCAAAATGTTGGGGGGGAAAAAAAAAAGTATGGCAACTTCTGATAATGTAATACTCCTCCGGACAGGGACTGTTTATTTTAGTTTTTGTAACTAGTGATTAGCATAGTGCCTGGTATACATTAGGTACTCAATAAATTATTGTAAATGGACTCTGCTCTATCCATCAGTGTTTTGGTTAACTATTTTTCTTTGTTGGAATGGAGAATTTAATTGGCTAGGAAGAGAGATACTAGTTTTTGCTCATTTGTTTTGGAACAGATCTGTGATTTAACTGGCTATATATAGAACTCTGGAATGGAAATTTAGTTGCCTAGATTAGCACATTAAACAAAGCTTCTTAAACTGTGGGTCATGACTCCATATGAGTTAGGATTAGGATATCACAAAAAAATTGGCAACAATAAAAGGTATCAAATATTAGACTAAGGTTTAATCATTTAATTATAATTAATAATTTATTAAAAACAAACATGCACCATATTAGTATGCAAATTTGCTTTTATCTTTAATAAATGGTAAAAATTATATGTATACCAAAGGATTGTTTTAAGATAAATTTCCTTTAAGATAAATTTAAGATAAATAATGATTTATTATAAGTGTTTGATTTGTATATCTATTTTACATAACAATATAATCAGGACCTAATAACAATTTCTTAGGCAAAAAAGGGTGGCAAGTTCAAAAAGTTTAAGAAGCCCTAGACTAACTATGATTTCCATAGATTCACAGAGTCAAATGTATTAAAGTAGAAAGAGCTCTCATTCCATATTTGGAGTGTCAGAGTTCAAATCCTATTAAGGAGATTGTGTGAAGTTGGCCAAATCACTACCTCCCTAAATCTGCATGTACATGCAGATAGTATATGTGACCAGGGCTTCTTAAACTACATTCATTTGAGGCCTCTTCTTGCTTGAGAAATTTTCATGTCATCCTAGGTATATAAGTATATAAAACAGGCAACAAATCAAACATTTACTGATAATCAATCATAAAGAAATTTATCTTGAAACAATTCTTTGGTATATATATGATTTTATCATTTATTAAAATCTAAAGCAGCTTTGCAAACTAATAAGATGGATGTGCTTGTTTATCTTTACAAAAAACTTGACCAAATATTTAATACGCAGGATATAAAACATCCAGAAACCTTTTACTGATCCACGGTGCCATTTGAAACTGACTCCGAGATCATTATATACTTCAACAGCAATACTATATGATGACCAGTTCTGATGGACCAGGCCATCCTCAGCAACGAGATCAACCAAATCATTTCTAATGGAGCAGTAATGAACTGAACCAGCTATGCCCAGAAAAAGAACTCTGGGAGATGACTAAAAACCATTACATTGAATTCCCAATCCCTATATTTATGCCCACCTGCATTTTTGATTTCCTTCACAAGCTAATTGTACAATATTTCAGGGTCTGATTCTCTTTCTACAGCAAAATAACGGTTTGGTCATGTATACTTATTGTGTATCTAATTTATATTTTAATATATTTAACATCTACTGGTCATCCTGCCATCTAGGGGAGGGGGTGAGGGGTAAGAGGTGAAAAATTGGAACAAGAGGTTTGGCAATTGTTAATGCTGTAAAGTTACCCATGCATATATCCTGTAAATAAAAGGCTATTAAATAAAAAATTAAATTAAATTAAATTAAAAAAAAAAAAAAAAGAAACTGACTCCGAGACCAGCGCTGGGTTCGCACCCTTACGAAACGTAATGACTGTGGCATTTAAGGTGATACCTTTATCAATGAAACTTGTCAACAAAAAAGATAAAAGTAAATAAATAAATGAGCGAGTTTGTACTATACAACCTGTAGGTTCCCGACTGGCTCCAGGGTTAGACAGAAAGGTGGTACAATACCTTGGAACCCCAATTCCCCACATTTTAGAAGATTTGAGGGACATAAAAGTTAAATCACTGCATATTCGTAATTAAAATTATTCGCAAAAGTCAAAAATTCTTTAACTGTCAAAGGAAACTAAGAACTGCAAACTTAAATCATAGGAACAGCTGGACCAGATCACGCTACGATCCACTCTTCTCCACTAAAGCGTTCCCTCTCCACTCTCTGTCCCGCCCCTTCCCTCCTATCTCCGCCCCTGTCCCGCCCTCCATCCTATCTCCGCCCCTGTCCCCGCCCCTGTCCCCGCCCCTCCCTCCACTCCCGGTTCTCAGGCCCGCCCCCACTCTCTGCCCCTCTATTCCAGTCTTCTCCCCACCTAGTCCCCCAGCCCACGTGCTCCCAAGTCCCGCCTCCGCTCTTTCGTCACGCCGTAGCAGAAATTTCTAGTCTAAATTGACATCACAAGTCCAACTCTTAGAAATACCTTCTGTCTCCATTCCCACGCTTCCCAATTTCTCTCATTTGTCATTTTCTGAGTGACTTGATTTAATCTTGGAAAAATTAGTGGAACTGCAGTGAGAATGGTGTTTAAAACAGGCGCATAGGTAGACAGCACTGCGTTCTCAGTGACGTTACCCCGGAGCGCCGGCGGGAGAAGGACCCTAGCATTCCGTGGTGATGACTCACCCTGGCTCCGCCCTCGACCTCGCGCTCCGGAAGGAAAAAGGAAAGGCGACGCGTGCGCGACAGCATGGAGTTAGTCTGCGGCTGCTACGAGCAGGTCCTTTTCGGATTCTCGGTGCGCAGGGAGCCCGGGCCGAATGACAAGAGCGAGGTGAGAGCGGGGCAGCGCATTCAGAGGCAGGGCTGTGTCCTTCGGGCCTCGGAGCAGCTGCGTTCGGGGCTGGGAAGTCGGGGTTCGAGACGTGCAGTCTCCTCCGCTTGACGTCATGTAAATGGCGTCACGTGGACCGAGCCCTGGGCCGGGAGCGGAGACCTGAACGCTTTAGTCTTGTGGGAGGCCTGCTCCAGCCGGGGTTTCACATGGGGAGGAAGGAGATCGCCCCGAGTTCTGGTGGAAAGGCTCAAAATCTGTTCCTCCAGAATAATCAGAACTTGCTGTTTTTGTAATTTCTTCACTTTGGCAAATAAATGCTTTTGCCGACAAAATCTAGTGGGTGCAAATATTAATGTTCCCGTAAAGGGGGGGCAGGGGGAGAAATCGGGGTCCAGATAATCATACAGCTGCCATTCAATTAGAAGTTTTAGCAGTCCCAAGAACGGCGTTGTATCTGTTATCAGCCTTGCTATTAGCGGCTCTTGTACACCGTTTGGCATTTATTATTTATTATTATTATTAATTCTCTGAGTCCTGCAGCTCCCTGTCCCGCCATTGCACCAGTTATAATTATACAGGTCCACAGTGACGTCTTCCTCTTTGATTTTCATAATGCTTTTTAGTTCATACGATCTCATGCCGTACTCTTTTACTGCTTTATGTTATTTACAACAAGGTTGGGGATTTTGTTTTTTGGTGCTAGATTTCTCTCCTTGTTTTGAGCTTCCTGAACTAGCAATGTTGCGAAAACTTTCAGATAACCTGAGATAAAAGCACTCTCAATCACACACAAAAATGGTCATACCCTTACTCGTATCACCAGCAGACACCTTTAGGATCCAATTGTTCTACCTTTAGAATCCAGAACTCCACTTTTAGACCCTGCCCTCTGACTCTTTTATCTGCCCTTCATCGCTGCTTAAAATTATTTCTTAGTATGACTTGCATAAATCATTTAACTTTTCTCAGCCTGTATTTCAATATTTGCAAAGTCGTGGTGATATTATTTGTAGTATCTATCTCATGCTGCTTTTGTAGGATATTGTATTAGAAATTTTAGAGTCCTTTTAAAATAAGTTGTTGATTTAGTCGTTTTGGGAGCTGTCCATGGTTAGGGTTCTGTTGTGGACCTTATGTTTAGCGATGCTGGCTCCAGATTTCCATCTGGAAAGAAATATGTTCATTATTTGAAGTTGCTTCTCACAAAAGTATTCCCCTCATCTTGTCTGCTTTCAGTTATTTCAGGTTACTTTACAGAAACGTTGAGTGTTCTTATGACAGAAGTTGAGTACAAGGTCATGATAGTTGAGTCTTTTGGAACCTAACTTACCCTTTGTAGCCATGTAACTTTAATGCTTGGATTTTGTTTTGTAGAATAGTTGAGGGAATCAAATAAAATGATGTTTTAAAAGTGTTTTTTTTTTTTTTAAATAAACATTAAAGTGCTTTTTAATTAAATCATTCTCTGTCAGTCTCAATGTGGAAAAATTGGATGGTAGTGAACATCGCCTCAGTACTGATAGGTTAACTTCTAAGCATCATCCTTGGTATCAAGACATTTGTTATTGATAGATCTCTATTGGTAGATAGATAGATTTGTTATTGATATTGATAAATCATTCCCTTAGAATACGTGTAATAGATATGATTGTAACCGCCATACAGCTCTAATATTCCCAAATCTAATGGTCTTTGGGAACATTACTTAGATAAGTAGATAATTAAAGACAACTCTAAGGTACTGCTACTCTCAGATTGGCTAAGATGACAGGAAAACATAATGATAAATGTTGGGAGGGGATTTGTGAAAACTGGGACACTAATACATTGTTGGTGGAGTTGTGAACTGATCCAACCGTTCTGGAGAACAATTTAGAGCTATGCCCAAAGGACTATCAAATTATATATAGTTTTTGATCCTGTATTTCAAAGAGATCATTAAAGTAAAAGGAGCTACATGTGCAAAAATGTTTGTTGCAGCCCTTTTTGTAGTGATAAGAAACTGGAAACTGAGTGGATGCCCATCAGTTGGAGAATGGCTGAATAAGTTATGGTATATGAATGCATTGGAATATTATTGTTCTATAGAAACGATCAGTAGAATATTAGGGAGTCCTAAAGAGATATGAAAATCAGTTAAGTGAAGTGAGTAGAACCAAGAGAACATTGCCAACAGCAACAAGATTATGTGATGATCAATTCTGATGGATGTGGCTCTTTTCAACATTGACGTGATTCAGGCCAATTCTAATAGACTTGTGATGGGAAAAGCCATCTACATCCAAAAAGAGGACCATGGAGACTGAATGTGGATCACAACATAGTTTTTTCACCTTTTTTGTTGTTTGCTTGCTTTTTGTTTTCTTTCCTCTTTTTATTTTCATTTTTGATCTGATTTTTCTTGTGCAGCATGATAAATATGGAAATATGTATAGATGAATTATTCATGACAAGTAGATAATTAGAACATATAATATTAAGCACATACTATGTTCCAGGTACTGCTGTTGAGATCTGAGGTTATAAATGCAAGAAATCAAGATAAATCTTAACCTCAAAGAGCTTACACTCTAAGAAGGAAAGTTAACATATCAAGGGCAGCTGGAAAGGGAATAGTATATGTAAGATAATAAAATGGAAGTTTTGTGGGAACCTAGTTTGGGGTAAGAAAAGATTAGAGCTCACCTATCAAAGCTACCGGAATTAGGGATAGAGTCCAAGATTGGAATGGATAAGAGATAGAAATGATAGCTGGAGAGTAATTAAGTATGATGAAGAGGTTGCATTACTAGTATATTTTGTCCTCCAGCTTTTCAGATGACATGCTGGCCTTCCTTATTTGGTTCTCAATTTTTGCTTGTCCAGTGATTGTACTCATTGATTTTTTTTTCTACCTCTCTATAACAGGATTCATTTACAGCTACTATTGGTTATTGAAAATAATCTATTCCCTTGTCAAAGTTAATCAATATAACCATTAACATGTGTTGTGATTGTGACTTTAGAGTCTGTCTTATTCACTTTCAGAAATGGACTCCTGTGGCTGATTTTACTCACCACGGCCATGCTGCCTCCTTGTCAGCAGTGGCTGTAAATAATCGTTTTGTGGTCACTGGAAGCAAAGATGAAACAATTCACATCTATGACATGAAAAAAAAGGTAGAACATGGAGCATTGCTACATCATAATGGTAAGGAAATTCTTTTACAATGACTATATTGGTATTTTGTGTTGTATTTACATATATATCAATACCTCATCATTAAAATATGTAATAAAACTATTAGTTTACCTAACATGAAGTGTTCAAGAAGGTAACAAAATCAACATGGTTGTATGCTTTAGAATCAACATTTGGAATTAGCAGACATCTTAGTGTTTATGGCATATATCTAACATTTTGTGTACAAATTACCATTTATGTCAGACTATCTGTGATAGTTTGATTCACTTGAAATAATAATAGTATTTACATAAAGCCTAGGATTTCTATATGCTTTAAGTATGTTATTTTATTTAATCCTCATAACACCCCTGGGAGAGAAGTTCTCTTGTTATACTCTTTTTATAGTTCAGGAAATCAAGTGACTCGCCCAAATGTTTGAATCAGGATTTTAATTTGATTCTTTCTAACTTCAGGTCTAGCATTCTCTCTATCTAGCCACTTTAATTTGGAAGGTGTTGCTTATAAGGCCATAGCTCTGAATTCACTTAAAGTGGTAACAGTGAGGAAACAAAGACCTAATTGCTGACCACTCCACTTTCTTCAGCCGGTCACTTATGTTTGGAACAATACATATCCACTACCATGTTGGGAGAAACCAGTGATAGGATTGTATATTTGAAACTGAAAGAGAATGTAGACGTCACCTATACCAGGTGCACCTTCATTTTTATAGGATGAGGAAACTGAATCCCAGAGAGATACGACTTGCCAAAGGGAACTAGACAACTAAATAGGAGAGGAAGGATTTGAATCTTTGACTGAATCTAATGACCTTCTACTGTAATACACTGAGTTGCTGTTTAAATTTAAAAGTGTCAAATCAGCATGTTTGAATTAAACATACTGATGGATGAAATATTTAACTGTCCAAATTAAGACTTTCCACTTTAACAGTGCTAAACTGGTAGCTTTTCATATGTGTACCTAACATAAGATGGAATTTTCAATTTAAAAGTATAGCAGTAATGTAATTGTGGCAACTTTGACTTTCTTTTTGTTGATAGGCACAATAAATTGTTTGAAATTCTTTGGTAATGGGCACTTAATTAGTGGAGGAGAAGATGGACTAATTTGTGTTTGGGATGCAAAGAGATGGGACTGCTTGAAGTCTATTAAAGCACATAAGTGAGTCTGAGCCTCTCTCTTTACCTCCATTGAAATTCTTAACATGGTAACTAAAATTGGATGCTGAACTATAGTTCTTCCCCTCCTCCCCCCTTTTTTTTTTAAGGGGACATGTGACTTCTCTTTCTGTTCATCCATCTGGCAAATTGGCACTATCAGTGGGAACAGACAAGACATTACGGTAAGCAATAGTTAACCAAATTTTTAGTTAGCAGTAATAGAATTAGTCATTGATCTCCAAGCAAAACAAGAACTTTTACTGTAGCATATTTTACTGACTTAGTTGGGTGCTTTTCTTTATGTTTTCTTTGTCAAAGCTATTAATCTTTTCAAGATATATTCATATAAAGAAAAATTTTGTAAAAAAATTAGCTCTTAAAAGTGGGAACATCACTCTTGGATCAAACACATAATATGTTTTTGTGAATATACATTGAAAATGATGATGGATTCTGGATCCCTCATATTAAAATTTTCCTATGGCATTGAATTTCATCTATATCCCACCTTCTTAAACTATGGGTTGCAACCCCATATGGGATCTCATAATTGAATATGGGGGTAGTAAAATTATGACTTATTATCAGTAAATGTACCTTGTAATTCAAAGTCATGTAAAAACTTCTTGAGCAACAAGAAGTTGTGAGTGGAAAAAGTTTAAGAAGCCCTGATCTAAATCACCAAGATGAAATGTTTTTAACAAAATGATATATTATTTTCTCTGTGTTTGTTTTAATTAACACTTCATTGATTTAACTTCCTGTTAGCATCATGCAAACATTGAGTATTTGTTTAGTATTAGTTAGTAATCATATTGATTATATTACTAAAAAACCTTGTTTTACAGAACATGGAATCTTATTGAAGGAAGATCAGCATTCATAAAAAACATAAAACAAAGTGAGTATTCTGTTGGCAAAATGTTTTTGTTTTTTAAATTTTATTTTGCCTTTTGTAGTTATAATAGTCATTTCTGCTTAATAGCAACTCTTGGCCTTCTTTTCCAATTGAATCATCTCTTGAAACAAAGAAAAACATTTAAATAAAAATAGTAGATGCATCAAGCAATGTCACGATGTGTGTATTATTTCATATCCATATAGTCTCCCATTTCTATAAAAAAGAGAGAGTTATGTTTCATCATCTCTGGCACTGACATTAAACATTGCAGCTAATCAGAATTTGTATGCCTTTTAAAGTTGCTTTTGCTTACCATATTACAAACAAGTCTAAGTTTTTTCTTTGATTCTTAACTTTGTTTTTCATCACTTTGTGCAAGTTTTCCCCTGAATCTCTGAATTTCTTGTATTAGTTTCTTAATGGAACAAGAGGACCATCTCCAAAGTTGGAAAAAAAATATTCGTTTGTATTCACATATGATTTATGCAGATATCTCATTGATGGGCTTCAATTTCCAGATTTTTTGCAACTGTTAACAAAAAAAGCTTTGAATATTTTAACTAATCTATTAGGAAATGGATCTTGATTTTATATTGGCAGATTATGTTTAAGTGTAATTAAAGTAATTTTTACCAGATTGGGAATTTTATGTGAAAAATTATTTATGAAGATAAAAGGAAGCAGTGTAGTACAGTGTAGAGAGTTCTGGATTGGGAATGAGAGGATCTGAGTTCTAATAATCCTAGTTCTTTTATCTGGCAGCACCTAGTGATTTTGGGCAAATCAGTTTTACTTTTGAGCCTTATTTTCCTCCTCTGTAAAAAGAGGATTTTCAATCAGATGACCTTTTAGGTCCCTTTCAGCCCTAAATCTGTGAAGTTACTTTGGTCCTCTATTTTCCTAACTTTCATAGTAAAGTTTGTAGAAATAAATATTTTTATTGCTTTTTTGTGATTTTTAAAATTATTAGACAGTTAGACAAATATTTCTTTAATTATTTTTAAAATTGTAGATGCTCACATAGTTGAATGGTCCCCTGGTGGAGAGAAATATATAGTTGTCATAATAAACAAGATAGACATCTACCAACTTGAAACTGCTTCCATTACCGGTACCATCACTGCTGGCAAAAGAATTTCTTCTGTTACATTTATTTCAGTAAGTACATAAAACTAACAGTGGAATTGTGTGTGTTTCTGTGTGTGTGTGTGTGTGTGTGTGTGTGTGTGTGTGTTCGTTCAATACTTAGGTACATTTTCTTGTTTTTGATTCTTCTTAGGATTCCATACTTGCTGTGGCTGGAGATGAAGAAATTGTAAGGTTGTTTGATTGTGATTCACTAAAATGTCTCTGTGAATTTAAGGCTCATGAAAACAGGTATTTTCTTCTTAACACTTAAGCTTATTTCTTTTTTCCCTTCCTGTATAAATGTCTGTGTTTACACTTAAATGCATACATAGTCACACATATATACACATCCCCAAGGGCAGCATGGTGGCACAGGGGATAGATTACTGGGCCTAGAGTCATTGTTCATAGCTAGTATGTTGATATAATAAAAATGACAATGCTACCAGAATTAATGTACAGATTTATTTTTATACCAGTCTGCCGAGGTGGATACTTAGAGGAAATAACATAGCAGTTATTTGGAGGAACAAAGGGGAAAAACAATCTATAAAATTAAGAGCATCAATGAAAAAAGAATGAAATGACCCCTTCTAGATGTCCGATTAGTTTTTATTAAAACTAATTTGGTTCTGATTGGAAAATAGATCAATGACACAGATCAGGCAAGGAGATATCATCCATTCTAGGAGTTTTCCAGAGAAATTTTGCTTGCAGGAGCCCTTCTTCTGATCTTCATTAACATTTCGAGGGTACCAGTGTAGAGCTAGGACTACTCGACTGTTATTCTTCACTTTTCTTTTATGATTCCTTCCCTGTTCTCCAATTTTCTGGTCAAACATGCTTTCCTTGATATCAGTTTTTCAGCATTGGCAATGTGTCTCTGCCTCAGTCCCTGTTACTGAGGCTTGTGGATCACTTGAGTTTGGGAATTCTAAGCTGCAGTGGGCTAAAGCTAATTGAATATCTTCCTCATTAAGTCTAGCTCCTGTAAAGATAAGCCCCCAGGAGAAAGGCGCTACTAAGATGCCTAAGGAAGATAAAACTGACTTAAGTCAATGGAGCAGGCCAAAGCTCATGCTAGTCAGTAGTGAGGTAAGATCTATAAACTGGATAAAGCTTCTGTACAACCTGAGATAGGGGTAAAAAAAAGAAAATAAGTGTCTGCTTTCATTCACCATGTGTCTTTCCTATGTTGTTTGGATTGCTTTCAAAACTGAAAGATTAATCTGAGATTAATGTTCCATGATTCACAGCCTATAAGATGATAAGAATTGGGCTTTTATGGAGGAGAACAATTTGGGAATTACTGTAAGCACAGAACAATTTCCAAAAAATTAGCTAGCTCTTACTCTTTTTCCAATTTTAGGTCCAGTTTATCATACCTCTTAAGTTATGTGTCATAATTTGCAAGATATTGTTTTCATCCACTTGGTTTTTCCAACATGTTTTATTAGGTTAGTCTTTTGAATGATAAGAATCTTTTTGAGTATGCCTTCTTGTTACATCACAGCTGAAAGCAATTACTACATTTTCTGTAAATGGTAACATTTAGAGAACCTAGTGATTTATAGGAAGTACCTCTTCTAATTACACAGGATATGTCTTCCATGACAAACACTTTTTGGCAAGCTAATGTCTCCTTGTTTGAGTCTTCATGTCATTTTGATACTGAGAGATTAATAGTAATAGAGTAATTCTTGTTGCTGTATCTAGCTTCAACTCTTAAAAATTCATGTGAGATGAGGCTTTAAAGATGGTTTCTGTTCTGTCAAGTCAGATGGTTTTTGGAATCTGTTTTTGAACAGTGGGATCTTAGCCTTTCAATATTTGTCAAGTCTGTGATTATAGAATTATGATCTGCTGTAGAAGATAGAGTAAAAGCTTCCCCAGGTATCTCATGTGTTTTCATTAAGGGTCACTTAGTTCTGTACAGTCTTAAAGATTTTAGAGAAAAGAAGTAGGCACATGGTTGATAATTGCTTTTGGTGAGGATAATACATTATGTGATGCTTTCTTATTTGTTTAGAATTGTCCTCTTTGAGATCTTAATAACTGATCTACAGTGCCTCTTAAATGGTTACTTTCTGCACACATTCTTCTTTGTTTATTTGGTCAGGTACATCAGATTTTCCAATCTTTCGTTTTTTACGTTTTATTTACATATTACAATAGTAAGCATTTGGTATATAGAAGATGGAATCTAAGGAGGGTGGTAGTTTTAGTCACCAATAATAGGAATGTATTGTTTTAGAAGCTGTAATACGTTTGTGGTTTTTTCAGTTTCATGTCCAAATTCTTTTAGACATGGATTCCATTCCATCTCAAGCCAAACTTTCTCTTGTCCAGTTTTCTAGTGCTTTTTACTGTTTTATGAAATGATAGTGCTGGTAATTCTCCATCATCAATGTTCTCTGGGGTATTTTGCAAAAAGCTTGTACTTTAATCCAACATTTTTTCCTTGTCTGCCATGTCTCTCTTGGCAGAGTATTTATTGGGGATAATTTTTGGCCTTTAGGATTTCTGATTCCTTTTGGTCACTATTACACATCTGATATATGTCTCCTAAGAAGTCATGATAATCTGAGTCAGTATTGTTGGTTTTCTTCATTTTCAGTGTTCATAATCATTTGTTTATATAAATCAGGCTAGGGCTCTTGTTATTACTCACCAAGTATTCTTATCTTTATCCTAACATAGTGTGTGTGTGTGTGTGTGTGTGTGTATGTCCCATAATCTTTTTTCTTAATTTTTTTAATTTAAATTTTTTTTTCAATAGTATTTTATTTCTTCAAGCATATGGAAAAATAATTTTTCAACATTCTTTTTTGTAAGACTTTGTGTTCCAAATTTTTCTTCCTTTCTTACCTTCCCTCTTTCTAAACCAGCAAGCAACCTGATACAGGTTAAATATATACAGTTCTTTTAATATTTTTATATCATGTTGTACCAAAAAAGTCAGATCAAAAAGGGAAAAAGTGAGAAAAAAAAAAAAAAAGCAAGCAGACAACAAAAGAGGTGAAAATACTATGTTATGATCCAATTTAGCCCCCATGGTCCTCTTTCTGGATGCAGATAGCTCTCTCTCTATCAAGTCTATTTGAATTGATCTGAATCACCTCATTTTTGAAAAGAGCCACATCCATCACAGTTGATCATCAACTATAATCTTTTTGTTGCTGTATACAGTTTTCTCGTAGTTCTACTCACTTCACTTAGCATCAGCTCATGTAAATCTCTCCAGATCTCTCTCAAATCATCCTTTCAATTTGTTCTTAGAGAACAGTAATATTCCATACCATACATTATAACTTACTCGGCCATTCCCCAACGAATGGGTGTCCACTCAGTTTCTGTTTCCTTACCACTACAAAAAGCTGCTACAAACATTTTTACACATGTGGGTCCTTTTCCCTTTTTTATGATCTCTTTGGGGTATAGACCCAGTGGACACATGCACTGCTAGATCAAAGGGTATACAAAGTTTGATAGCCCTTTGGGTATAGTACCAAATTGTTTTCCAGAATGGTTGTTTCGTTTCACAACTCCACCTGGTGTAGATTTTGACTTTTGCTTTAACCAATTTGAGATTTGCCTATATACATGGACTAAGTTTTACTTTATTTTATTTTATTTAAAGCTTTTTATTTTCAAAATACATACTTGGATAATTTTCAACATTCATTCTTATAAAACCTTGTGTTTTAATTTTTTCCCTCCCTTCCTCCCAAGCCCTTCCCTAGAGAGCAAGTAATCCAATATATATGTGCATTGCTTCTAAATACATTTCCCCAAATATCATGCTGCACAAGAAAAAACAGATCAAAAAGGGAAAAAAATGAGAGAAAACAAAATGCAAATAAATAACAGCAAAAAGAGTGAAAGTACTATGTTGTGATCCACACACAGTTCCCACAGTCCTCTCTCTGGGTGCAAATGGCTCTCTTCATCACAAGGTCATTGGAACTGACCTGAATCATCTCATTGTTGATGAGATTCATGATGGATTGAGTTTTAAATGCCTTGTGTGTCAAGAAGTAGTAGTTTGCTGCCAAGAAGTAGTTGATCTGTTTGTTTCTTTTTTTTTTTTTTATCTATTTGATGGATATAGTCAGTTTCATTTTTCATATGGATGTTAAACATATCCAGTACCTTCTGACTCTCTTCATGAAGAAAATATTCATGATAAACGGGTATGAAGCTTCTCAATAATAGCCTTTTACTTCTCATCTTTGAATTCAGTACCATTTTTCCAAACATATTTTGGAAAATCTAATACTACTAAGAAAATTTTAGAGCTTTAAAGAAGCTTTAAAAGAAGCTTTAAAGCTTTAAAAAAGCTTTAAAAGAAGCTTTCTTGAGAGGAAACTCTTCCAGTTATAGGTCAGCTGCCTCTGCAATTTAAAATCTTAAAAGCTGGCTAGAGCCCTGTTTATTTTTTATTTTTATTTATTTATTTATTTTTATTTTTATTTTTTATTTAATAGCCTTTTATTTACAGGATATATGCATGGGTAACTTTACAGCATTAACAATTGCCAAACCTCTTGTTCCAATTTTTTACCTCTTACCCCCCCCCCACCCCCTCCCCTAGATGGCAGGATGAACAGTAGATATTAAATATAATAAAATATAAATTAGATACACAATAAGTATACATGACCAAAACGTTATTTTGCTGTACAAAAAGAATCAGACTCTGAAATATTGTACAATTAGCTTGTGAAGGAAATCAAAAATGCAGGTGTGCATAAATATAGGGATTGGGAATTCAATGTAATGGTTTTTAGTCATCTCCCAGAGTTCTTTTTCTGGGCATAGCTGGTTCAGTTCATTTAGGGTTAGTCCATTAGAAATGATTTGGTTGATCTCGTTGCTGAGGATGGCCTGGTCCATCAGAACTGGTCAAGTCATCTCCCAGAGTTCTTTTTCTGGGCATAGCTGGTTCAGTTCATTACTGCTCCATTGGAAATGATTTGGTTGACCTCGTTGCTGAGGATGGCCTGGTCCATCAGAACTGGTCATCATATAGTATTGTTGTTGAAGTATATAATGATCTCCTGGTCCTGTAGAGCCCTGTTTAACATTAGGACCATATACAAGGACTTTTGCCATATAAAACTCTTTACAACCTGAACCTTTTCTATCTTTTTAATATTCTTCCTTTCCACGTTCTGCCATGCCCATTCTCTAATCCAGCCAAACAGGCCTTTCTGTCTCACACTGCAACTCCCAATTGATGTGCTCTCAGGAATTCTCTCCTTTGACCTCTAGCTCATACCCTCTGGTTTCTTTAGCTACAGACCTTTCAGAGCTCTCTTAGGACCTGTTGCCACACCCTTTAAAATATTTACTCTGTATTTCTATAATACTTTCCAGTTATATATGTCTTGACTCCCTCTCCTACCCCACTCAAATGTAGCTCTTGAGGAGCTCTTTGTCATCAGATTAATTTTCTCTTCTAGAGTAAAAGATATTTGCAGCTTTGATGTCCCAGAGCATCATGTTATTGTTACAGCATCTAATGATGGCTTCATCAAAATGTGGAGATATAAACCAAACAAGGTCAGTACACTAGCATAATTCAAATATACATTATTATAATAGAGTGGTCACTGCAGTTTTGGTTATTAGTTTTCTCCTTATTTTGCTAGTGGACCCGAGTTTGAATCTTGACTCTTGATAGCCCCCTGGCTTTGGACAACCAGGGTACCCATTGAAACCTTAGTTTCCTTATCTGATAAATAGTGGTGATAATCTCCATAAGGCCAGGCTTATAGGTAGGCATCTGTCTAGAGTAACAGGTATATTAACAAAAGCTTTTATTGATGATCTTTTTTTAATGTATCTAAATCCAGAAAATTGACTCTTATTGATATGTGTTTTAGGGGGAGAGGGGAATGGGGATTGTATGAATGTGTATGTGAGAATGACTTACACGTTTATTTCTGTAGAGAGCTTAGAAACTCTTTAAGACATAGGGAACACAATTTTCAAACCTGATATAGGGACATCCATGTCTGTCCCACCTATCAGGATGGTCATAAGGCACAAATGGGATAGGAGAAAGCACTGTAATAAAGTGTTTAGCAAATATGAAACATGGCTAATATCAAAAACACCTCTGAATCAGATTGTTGGGAAGTGAAATGGACTTCCATCTGAATTGTTCTATTACTGTATGGTTTTTGACATTTTTTACATTGTAGATATGTTTAGCCTTGGGGAGGTTTTTACAGTTAATGGGAATCTATAATTAACACTATAGATTTTCAGAGTTAAATGAGTAAATTCCATGGCCCAAATGTGAATTAAGATATACTTAATTCCTTTTTAAAATTCAGAGAAGAGATAAACTTACCATGAAATAAGCTTTGATTAATAGTGTTAGCCAGAGGCAAAAAAAAAAAAAAAACAAAAAAAAAACATTTTAAGTATGTGGACCTGAATTCAAAGTCTGCTTTTGCTACTATCTGAGTGATCTTGGGCAAGTCACTTCTCTTGCACTCAGTTTTGTTTATCTTTAAAATAGGTTAAGTGACTTTTCAGGTCCCCTTCCACTTCTAAACTCTATTCTGCACCATTACAAACTACAGTGATTTTGAATAAAAACTTTCCTGAGGGACAAATCTGGATGTGTGAAATGAGGCAGGGACTTGATTTTTTTATCTTGGGAAGGGTGTTTTTTTCAGGTTTACATTTTAGAAATTCCAGGTTGCTATTTGTGGTCTTTTAAATACATCCCATCTCACTCATTTTTTTGTCATTGAACTAGATTTTAAATTCTTTATCTTTGAGATAGAAAGGAAAAATAACAGCTTTGTGCCAAAATAAGTACTCTACTAAGCACTTTACAAATATTATTTCATTTGATCCTCACAACAGCCTTGACACATAGGGGATTATTATTCACAGTTGAGGAAGTTGAGGAAATTGAGGCAAATGGAGGTTGTTAGTTGCCCAGAATCACACAGCTAGTAAATGTCTGACTGGATTTATACCAGGTTTCTCTGACTTTGCTTTGTTCTCTGAACTATCTACCATGAAACCAGGGGCAGAAAAGTGAATGGTGTATAGTGAGTGGGTAGTCAGGGCCATAGTCTTTAAAATCCTGACACAGTAAGTTTTGTTTGTAAACTGTTTTTACATACATAGTGTGTGTAATTTGAAGTAATTTTGCATGTCATGTAACAGTACTTTACGAAGAACTGCAATGATTGAATCAAAGTCTTTTGTTTTGATGGTGATTTTGTTCCCAATAACAACTCCATAAAATGAATTGATTTGCACTTAGTAGTCAAAGTTTTGAAATCATAATTTGTCATGCTTTATTCCTAGATTGTTGTATTTCAGGATTTGTATCCATGTTTTACTACTTTATTATGAGGTTTTTTACCTTTTATAATTATGCAGGTTATAATACTGAAATAAAAACCAAAAGAACTTTTGAAGTTAATTCTGTTTATGGCATGAAATCTTAAAGTTTTCTTAATGGATTAAATGTAAAGTCTAATTTCATTAAAATAATTCAAAATTAACATATTTTCAATTTTTTCTCCCACTTCAGAAGACTCCTCCATCCTTACTATGCGAAGTAAATACTAAAGCCAGACTTACCTGCCTTGGGGTGTGGCTTGACAGAGTTACAGATGTTAAAGCAGATGTTGAAGATCAACTTCCTACAGCTGCAGTCCTTTCTCCTGGTAACTGATGTTGATCACTTGTATTACATTTAAAATTTTCATTTATCTTTTACAGTGGTTCTAAAAGGTGTGTACCCCTCTCCCTAGAGTTTTGTTAGATATGCCTTGTATTTCCCAGTGTTTGTCCTTGGCTACAATTTGCTGCCTGCAACAGATTATTAGGAAAGTCACAATAACAATGTTAATTTTAGAGGTGTAAAGCTACTGTAGAGTTTTGATAAGGAAGAGATCAAGAGGAGGACCAGGTCTGGGACCTCACTTCCCAGAAACCCTTATCTTTTTGTTGTTGATTTGAAATCAGTATATCACAATTCCTTATAGTAGAGAATACTGTGCAGAGAACAAATGAATATTGTGCTTTAGATGAGAAATTGATATATCTATTCTCCATTTCATTATTTATTATTTCATTATTATTGGTGTTTGGGGGGAAAAATTTTTCTTCATTGTCACTTTCGTTGTGTTTCAGAAGAACAACAAGAATTCATAACTAACCCCCTGAAATCTGATGAGTCAGCAGGAAAACAGCAACAGTCCAAGAAAGTTGGTTGTACTAAGGAAAGTAAAAAACCAATAAAAGCAGAAAATGTACCGTCAGTCAAGAAAAGAAAATTGGGAGGTATAATAGAAAAGAAGAAAAGAAAAAAGACACAAATCGCTGAATAAATCTTTGAAAATTCAAGAAAGTTTTTGTAATGGAATCATTTCTCAATTTTTCCTAATCTTATTTTTTTAGTAAAAATAAAGAATTTCTACATATGAGATTCATGTGGTATATATATGAAAACTTATATTCTAAAGGTCTTTCTTTGTTGAATGTCGATAATATAGTAACATAAACTATGCAATATTTTTATATAAAGTAAATAAGGTTTGAATTTATAATCTTCAGAAGTTCTAATCCTATTCTTTTCAAATTCAAATGTAAAATTAATAGAGATGGATTTTATCAGTGTGGTGAGAAAAATATTTTTTAAAAGTTGTAAAATTGTTTTTAAAAAAAATTGAAAAAGTTTCTAAATGATGTTGGAAAGGCTAACATTTAAAATGTTGTTTTCATCACTTCTACCAAGAATGAAAGCAAATCGTAGTTGACATGTGACTCAGTATTCTCAGTAAAGATGATCACACAGTATTCATTCTGCTCATTGAAATAGCAAAATTAAGAAAAGAGTGCTTAATGCAAATATACAGAGAACCAAATACTTGAAGCCTGTAGAGATGAACAAGGAAGTAATAAAATAAAAAATTTATTAAATGTGAGTTACAACTTTTTTTCCTTTTAAGGCAAGGTTTAAGTAATGAGATAATTATTCAAAGACTCCTTTTTTATGGGTAGGACATATTATGTGAGTAAAATAAAAAATAAATACTTGGATTTGCAAATATTAAGTTACATGTTAAAAGGATAAAAATGGCAGGAATAAAGTCTGAAAAAGCTAGCAACCTATTGTATCTGAAATTTCAATCTACATCTTCCATGAGTCTGGGGCTTTAATCAATAGACTCAACTTCTCCAAAGATGGGAAGTTCAATATTCATAAGAGTTCATAGGGGATTAAGAAGTGAAAGTTTATTGTGAGGATCAGGTTAGTGCCGGTGTTTGCTGACTAGATATATAGAAAAAATTTTGCAAAGCAATACAGAGTCTGTGGATTCAGTGTTGTGGAATTACCAAGTAGACCTTTGGCTATTTACACAGTTAGATCCACTAAGATGGCCTTTATATGAAATAATGGCCTATAGTGAAAATTGGTGAGGCAAGTTTCAATGTAGTTCTAATAATATTTGAAAAATTTTAAGTGATTACCACTTAATTGCTATTTAACTATTTTGATTTAATCTTCAAAGATTTTTTTAAAACTAAAGCTTAAATTATGACTTTATATTTCTTTGTTTTCCAAAGTATGTTTATATTTGACACTATTAATGCAGAAAGTATATCTATTTATATAGGAAGTATCCATTGTGACTAGAGAATGGCTTAGATCTAAGCACCATAAAAGCATTTGCCTCTCAAAGTGATCTAAAGGATTCTGTTGGGCAAAAGGTGTGTTTCATTTTTCTCATCTGTAAAACTACATAGTTCTTAAAGCTTACAATCTTAAAAAAAAAAAAAAAAAAAAAAAGCTTCCATCATATCCCCTTTATGTTCTGTAGCATGAAAAAGTTCTTGCCACTGAAGTCCTTAGTACTATGATATTTAAATAGTACAACTAAATTTAATTTTATCAGTGGAAATGAATAGGTCACTCCCATTTCTTCATCTCTAGAATGCTCCTATCATCTACTTCATAGCATTGCAAAGAAAATGCATTGCCAATTGGTTGTTATATAAAAAAGCAAGCTATTGTTTCTATATGTAACATCTAGAAACAAATATTCTGAACTTTATAGCAAAACCTCATCACTTATAGTTTCCATTTCAATAAGATGAGGTGGTGTCCTTGTCTTGTTAGAGACAATATGGACATTAATGTGAATGTAATTGAATTCTCAGTTCACCAAGCATTAATATTGAACACCGATTATAAACCATGTACTGTAATAGGTGTCAGGGATGAGGGAATAAAACCTGGACTTGTGATTTCTTTTGTATAAGGAACTCCTGACCATCTCATCCTTTCATTATACCACTTCTATCTGTCATCTTCATCTTTCTCCCCTGTGGACCTTGAATTTTGCCCCTGGGATTCTGTGCTCTGAAAGATGAGCATTCACTCTAACTCTGTTAGGACTAGGCCTCTGTGTTACTTCTGACCATCTCCATATTCGTACTGCTGTTCTTCCCTTTTCACCTCCTCTTTATGGGTAGTCTTCCCCCATTAGAATGTAACTGAGGACAGAAAATTAAAAAGTATATACAAAATGACATCTGATGTGAAGTCATGGGGCAGTAGGTTGTCTTGCCCTCAGTAGCAATGATAATATTTTAAAAATCACATTTATTTAATATTTCCCCCAGTTATATTTAGAATAACTTTTTTACATTAAAAAAAAAAAAAAAAAAACTTGGGTCGCAATTCTCTCCCTTGTCCCCACCCCTAAGTTCCATTAATAAACTACATGTGAAGCTATGCAAAACAATGATTTTTTTGTTGTTGAATTTATTGTATTTTATTTTTTAATACTTTTTTTAATTATAGCTTTTTATTTACAAGTTATATGCATGGGTAATTTTATAGCATTGACAATTGCCAAACCTTTTGTTCTAATTTTCCCCCTCCTTCCCCCCATCCCCTCCCCCAGATGGCAGGTTGACCAATACATGTTAAATATGTTAAAGTATAAATTAAATACAATATAAGTATACATGTCCAAACCGTTATTTTGCTAAAACAATGATTTTTAAAAAAATTTTTTACAGTTAAAAAACTCCCTCAACTAGAGAGAAAAAGAAAAAAGAAAGTCCATGTAACATGTATAGTCAAGCAAAACAAATCCCCACATTAGCCATGTCTAAAAAATGTTGCATTTTGTATACCTTGGTTTCATGTTTTAGGCAAAAGTTTTCTCATTCTTTGAGTCATGGTTGGGTCAAGCAATGGTAGGGAAGGAAGGAAAGGAGTGCAATGCATTCTGTACCTAGTCCTGCCTGATAATTAAAATAATAGTCTGTGAAGTCCTAGAGTCTGATTATAAAGGGGTGAGGTTACATCAGCCCTTGTTTCAATTTGAAATCTAAAAGTTGCACATTTTCCCATTAAACATGTTTTAAATATCTTTTGTACTGTTTTTATATTTAACCATTTAAATATCTGTATTGTTTCTTTAATAAAATTTACTATATTTTTCTAAGTAGAGTATTTGTGATTTGAGTTATTTGTAAAGTGTTTCCTTTGTTTTTGGTAAGAATCATTTCTTTGAGGAATTTGAAAGCTGGTTAATGGTAACATCACCACATAGAAAAGCTGGGAGCCTTCTTCCAGGAAGTATGATGGATGTGTAAAGGATAGAGAGACTGGAGCATTTGTAGACAATTTGTACAAATTGTACAAATATGTAGACATTTTGTATGTGGCTGTGGGTGGCTTATAACAGAAAATGAGAAGCTCTTTGGTTGGTTATGAAGGCATCCAAGAGGCCTAAACGATTCCATCATTCCTCTCTTTCAGCTGCTCCATTTCTATGGGTTTAACCAACACCTTTGCTTGTAGTATCAGGTGAGAGATCATACTTTTAAGGAGTGAAGCTGTGGGGTTTTTTTTCCTGAGGTCCTTTGGTCAAGAGAAAGAGACCTCAGCTTTTGTTCTTTGCATTTGTTTGATGTTTTCCTTTTTAGGTGGAGACTGGAACCTTTGCTCTTGTGAGTTCTAAAGGTAATGAGAGCATAAAATATTAGTAAAGCATTTTGCAAACTTTAAAGCACTATATAAATGCTTTTTTTCCCCCTGGAACCTAATTGGCTTAATTTTCAAGTAATAGTTTTTTATTTTTCAAAATATATGCATAGATAATTTTCAACATTCACCCTTGAAAAACCTTGTGTTTCAAATTTTTGCCCTTCTTTCCCCTCTTCCCCTTCATTAGACAGCAAGTAATCCAATGATGGTTAAACATATTCAGTTCTTCTAAACTAATTCCAAATTCATCATGCTGCACAAGGTGAAAAGAGGAAAAAATGAGAAAGAAAAAAGCAAGCAAACAACAATAAAGGTGAAAAATAATGCTAGTTATTATTGTAATAATACTTGTTCAGCATACTCTAGTTTCATTTGGAAGTGTTAGTTATTCTTCCATATATTTTTCATGACCTTCTTGGTTGATTTCTCTGTTAAAAGAGAGATTTTTATTCAGGCTCTCTCTATCCAGCACACTTTAGCTGTGTGATTATGGGTAGTCCATGAGATATTTTGATCTTTCTGCCTCTCTTCTGTATTCTACATCACTCACCTTAGGAAATCCTCTTCACTTCCTGGTTCCTCCTTCTTCCTCTACTCTATAGACACCTTAGGTCAGGCTGCTGGGTCCTCTTGTTTGGAATCATCTGATACAAGAGTTCCCTGGCTTGAGTAATCTTTGTGGTATCAGGCCTGGCTCCAGGCAGATTTTCTGCCCTTTCTCACACTCATTCCTCTCTAATTTATGACTTTGAGAACTAACCCTCTGCCTAAGTCTTCCTGAAGCTCCCCCTTGTATTCCCTGTCTCTTTTCTTTGAAAGGTTGGGCAGAATTGGTTCTGCTAATTCTTTCAGTTTAAAGAGGAGTTTAAGGAAGGTCTCTGGTGGGAATCCGAAATTTGTTGGGAAGCAGAGAGACTCAATCAGTAGCCTAAATATTAAAGTTCCCTGATGTTAACTCATGAACCTTTCATCTTTGAAGCTTTTTACAGATTTGGCTATCACAGATAATTCCATTCATTTTGAAGTTTTGAGGTAAGAAAAAATTTTAGTCTTACAGAAAAAAGGAGGAATTAGATGAAATATGTAAATTACATAATCAGAAAGATGATGGAATTACAGGTTTTTTCCCTCAAAATCCTTCAACCTCAGTGGAATTTTTTGATGCTTTCCCTAATTTTATTCAATATAGAATGTTTTCTTTGTCCATCTCATTGTATTTTCACATTCTGCCTTGATTTATAGTTTCTATGTACTTTAATTTTCTAGAGAACAAGTGTTGTCTTATTCTTTATTTCTACAATCTGTACCTAATCTAATACCTAGCATATAGTAGGTACTCAATTAATATTTGCAGCTTGGGCCTGAAATCAGGAAGACTCACCTTCTTGAATTCAAATACAGCTTCAGACACCTATTAGCTGTGTGACCCTGGGCAAATCACTTAACTCGTTTGCCTCAGTTTCCTCATCTATAAAACCACTTAGAGAAGGAAATAGAAAATTACTCCAGTATCTTTACTAAGAAAAGCCTAAATGGGGTCACAGAGAGTTGTACTCAATTGAAAACAAGTAAACAACAATAATAAATATTTATTGAATGATTGTCTGCCTTACATTGTGGGAAAATGATTTTCCTTTTTGTACAAAAAATATGCATTATGAATTGCATAATATATATAATTTATGATATATTTATATTACATATATGTGTATATATGTATATGTATGTGTGTGCATATATATATACACACATACATACACACACACACACACACACACACACACCTATAGCCTGATTTTAGATTTTGTCTCTAGGCTTAAAGGAATTTGACAAAAGAATGTTTTAATGGAAAGAAATTAAACAACCTGTATAATACTTCACCCACTCAATGTTTTAACCATAGTCAGTTTTTCATCACAATGTAGCTTCTCCTTAATACATAGCATGCTCTTTGCATGCCCTTACTTTTCTCCTGGAATGAGCTTATAGGACATAAAGGAACTTTAAGGGAAAGTTCATTAGAAAAGGTAAATCTCAAGCAAAACCTTAAAATTAATTTCAAATGGAATAAAAATAATTTTAATATTACTCCTACTACTACTTCCCTTGACTGCTATGAATAATTGAGAGAACAATATGTAGAATAACCTTGTCAAATTGTTAATATTAATATTTAAATTAATTAAAATGAATAATATTAAAAAGGAATATATTAAAATTTGGCATCCAATATTACACACATCAAGCAGTAGTTTATGCAACAATTGACATAAAATTATAGAATCTTAGAACTTAAAGGGACCTCAGAAGCCATTTAGTTCAAGTCGTATCTAAATGAGAATTCTTTTTACACCATCTATGATAAGTAATTGTCTAGCCCTTATTTGAATTCCTCAGGTTAATTTTGAATGCCCATTTCACTTTTGAAAAGCTCTATTAGGAAAAATTTCCTTAAAGCAAAAGCTGCTTCTATACAATGTCTACCCACTGCTCCTAATTCTGTCCTCTGGTCCAAGACCAAACAGAGAAAGTCTAATTTTTTTCCCCACCTGATTATAAATCCCAAGTTGCATGATTTGTATTATGAATTGTTCTTAAAACTCTTGCCACAGCCTGGTTTTTGGTTTTGTCTCTAAGATTACAGAATTTAATAAACAAAAGAATATTGTTGTGGAATAAAACCTTGGATTTAGAGGGAGAAGACCTGAGTTAACATCTTATTTACTGCATATATGATATGACCTTAGCCAAGGTATGTAAGCTATATGAACCTAGGTTTTCTTATTTGGAAAATGTAGAGGCTAGACTAGGGGATTTCTAAGATTCTGATGATCTCTAAATTCTATCCAGATGTCCAAATTATAAAGTATATGAGAACATAACACAAGTCATTTCACCTTGTCTCTCAGATTACATTGTTTCAAAATGAGGTTGGATAAGATGATGTCTCATGTCCAAATCACCTCTCACATTTTATGAGTTCTGACATTGGAAAATATTATGATTATCTAAGTGAAATTCTGCCTCCTTTTAGAAACTAATATTATCTTCTTTTAGCACTCAAAAAAAAAAAAAAAAATACTTCCCTTGAAGCTGACACAAGTGATTAGATAATGACTGAAGATCAGCAGACTCCAGACCTAAACTGGTCCTTGTATAATCTTGGTCACACCCAACAGACATATTTAATGGTTCAGCTAAATAATTCACAACTGAAAGGCCAGCAAATTGCATAGTCTACAATTGTTAATGAATCTAAGAGACAAAGAAAAGGGAGCACTTGGATAATTTTCTTTTGGATCAGATGAAAAGAAGTAGAAAAGTTTTTATATGGTGAAGTATGTGGAGCGAGGCATAAAAATGGTTTTAAAAGTTATTGAGAAATGTTTAAGAATAAAGTAGCCATAACTACCATTTACATATGGTATGTATATGCTGTATGGTTTGAAAATCATTTTGCCTGCATTACCTTATTTTATCCCTTTTTACAATCTAAGAAGTAGATAGTGTAGGTATTACTATTCTCATTTTACGAAGATGGAATCTGAAGGTCAGAAAAAGTTAGTGACTACTCCAAATCCAAGGTCCTGCAAGTTATTAAGCTGCAAGAGCAGGATTAAATCCAAATGCTACCTTCAAATATGTTGTGGAATATACAAAGGAGATGCTAGTGTCACTTTACAATTAATTGAATTTTTTGTTATAGCTATTTTTTTAAAAATCATAAATTTATTGGTGGCATTAAATAGCATATTAGTTTTATGCTGGTGTTTTTGTTCTTTAAAAGATACAAGTTCTCTCTGGGAGAGAGGTTTCTTGGGGAGGTTTTCTGGAGGCAGCCTTAGTTTCAGTTACAAGTATTAATCACTCCAAAATGCAGCCAGCTGATAAAATGCAAATGTTTATTTTCTCCTTCCAAAATAGCTCCGGTTAGTTTTTCTTAGAGGCCTCTCTCTCTCCTTGGTTCCCAAAGCTCTTGCAAATTGTCCCTTGCTTCTGCCTCTGCTTTCTTCAGCCTCCAGCCAGCACTAAGGTGGAAGATGCAATGAATCTCTCTTGCCTCGGAGCAACCCTAACCCTAAATTCACGCCCTCTGGCTTGTGGGCTTCCTCCCAGAGTGCTCCTCTCCGACCTCAGTCAATGTCCGAAGTAATTCCTTGAAGCTCTGAGAGCTTCCTCTATATATATGATCTCCCAATCTGGTTGTGCCTCTGAGAATGGGCTTCTGCTGAACTGACCGAAGCTCCCTTCTTCAATCTAATTCAGCTGAACTCTTCTCTCAGTATTTTCAGTTCAACTCCCCGATAGAGCCTCTGTCTGTTTCTTATATAGGATCTCTTCTAAGACAGAGGGATTATGGGTTTCTCCCAGAGTGCTCTCTGGCCCTGAATGCTTCAAGGGAGGTGGGAATTCGGATATCTCATACTAAACCCTAAGATCTCCCACACGTGTGAACACAAGCATTCCACTTAGTACCTTGTTTCAAGTTGAGTTAACACTAGGATTCCAACAATTTTAGGTCATATTTATCATACAACAGATGACTCCTTATGGAGTACATTTTGAAATCAGAGGATCTATATTTGAATTGCCTCTACTATCTTACTACGATCTACTTATCCCTTCCCTTCCTATGCCTAAAATGAGGGGAGTTTGATCCCATGATAGGCATTAACTACACTGTACTCCATTAATCATCTTGAGAATTCAATGCTATCATATAGCAATTAACTCATTAATCCTCATAACCCTTTCCAGAACTGAATAGCTGAGCAACCAGGATATCTTTTTAGAACAGGGAATTTTTTTGTTGTTGTTGTTTACAAGTAAGCATACTTCCAGAGATGAAGAAATGGCAAACTACTCCAATATCTTTATTAAGAAAACTCCAAATGAGGTCACAAAGAATCGGGCAGGATTGAAAACGACTAACCTTGCCCCGATTCATCTCCCATCATTTATTTCACTTCTGTAATTTTCTAGTTTTTAATTTCAATTTTATTTTCACTTCCTAATTCTCTTCTTCCCTGTCATAGAAAGCAAGAAAAGCAAAACCCGTTATATGTATAGTCATGCAAAATAATTAGCCGTTATATATGTAGTCACGCAAAATAATTAGCCCGCATTAGCCAGACGGCACAAAATAAAATTTAATAAAAAGCCGGGGGAGGGGGGGAGGCGCAGGCATTTTTCAGCAATTTCCCCTTATTCCCTTCCGAAAGCAGGATCCTGTGGTCAGCAGCTTTATTTGCAAACTCTTTTTTTTCCGTCTTTTCAAATTCTCCCCGTCTTCAGGATGGCCGAAAACTTCCTTGACCGTAATCTACTGGGGCCGATCCTTGGGACCAGCCAGCGCGCTCTGCAAGGCCCGGCTCGGCGATTGTGATTGGCTGCTTTTGCTAATTGTTTTTTAAAGGAAGGCTTTTAGGAACGCACTCGTTCTTCCCCGGAAGTGTTCGGTTATCCTGGAACGGTGAGCCTCCGAACGTTCTCCCTTAGAACCTTCAGCTCGTCTCGCGTGTCCCACCCCTACGCGCCCTTGCTCACAGGTTAGTTACTAGACTGGGGTGTCAGCTTTCCCTGCGGTGTTCTGTTTAAAGGGATTTAAGTGCACTTTACAGACTTGCAAATGGCACGGGTTTCTGTTGGTTTGTCTGTTTGGGAGGGTTTTTTTAATTTTAATTTTATTTTTTTGCATCACTTAAAGCAAGTTGTGAATGTTGTTCAAGACTAAGTAAAATGTGTTGACTCTAGTGCTTAAATAAGCCAAATGTTGGGACTAATTTATACAGTTTCAAGCGTCAGAAATGAAAGTATGTTGCGGGCAGATTGGGTAAAGGTCGCATTAAAAAAACAAAAAACAACCTAATGCTGTTTCCAGACTATATTCTCCAGGCGTGTGTGTGTGTACAGGTATTTCCAGATATTTTCTAGGCATGATGTGTGTATCGTGTACGGGCTATTTCAGATTATGTTCTTCAGACAGATGTGTGTGTGTGTGTGTGTGTGTGTACTTAGGTATATTTTAACTGAAGGTTCTTGCATTGGTGAATAAGTAAAAGGGGAAAGAGAGGCCTGCAAGATGGATCCTGGTCTCATTAAATACAGAGCAAGTAAAGTAGGAGCTGGATTGCTGCTGGGGAATTTTAGCCTCATTATCTAAAATTAAAAAAAAATTATCTCTCCCCTCCCCCCCCCTCCTTCCCCTTCCCTCCCCCCCCTCTTCCTACTCCCTCCTTCACCCTCAATCTCTCCCCCTCTCCCTCCTCCCCTCCTTCCTCTCCCCCCTCGCTTCTTCCTTCCCCCTCCTTCCCTTCCCCCGTCCTCTTCCCTTTCCTCCCCTCCTTCCCTTTCCTCCCCCTCCTTCCCTTCCCCCCCTCCTTCCCTTCCTCCCCCTCCTTCCCCTTTCCTCCCTCCTCCTTCCTTCCTCCCCTCGTTACCCTTCCTCTCCCCGTTCCTTCCCCTTCCCTCCCCTCTCCTTCCCTCCCCTCCTTCCCTTCCCCCCCTCCTTCCCTTCCCTCCCCCTCCTTCCCTTCCCCTCTCCCCCCTCCTTCCCTTCCCTCTCCCCTCCTTCCCTCCTCCCCTTTCCCTTCCCTCCCCCTCCTTCCCTTCCTCTCCCCGTCTTCTCCCTTCCCTTCCCTCCCCCATTCCTTCCCTCCCCTGTTCTCTCTTCCCTTCCCTCCCCTACGTTCCCCTTCCTCCCCTCCTTCCCTTCCCTCCCCCTCCTTCCTTCCTCCCCTCCCCTTCCCCTCCCCCTCCTTCCCCCCTTCCCTTCCCTCCCCTCTTCCCTTCCCTTCCTCCTCCTCCTCCTTCCCCTTCCTCCCCTCCTTCTCTCTTCCCTCCCCCCTTGCTTCCCCTTCCCTCCCCCTCGTTCCCTTCCCTCCCCCCCTCTTTCCCTTCCCTCCCCCCTCCTTCCCCTTCCCTCCCCCCTCGTTCCCCTTCCCTCCCCTTCCCCTTCCTTCCCCTTTCCTCCCCCCTTCCTTCCCTTCCCTCCCCCCTTCCTTCCCCCCTCCTTTCCCTTCCCCCCTCTTTCCCTCCTTCCCCCCCTCTTCCTCCTTCCCCTTCCTTCCCCTCTCCTTCCCCTTCCCTTCCCCTCTCCTTCCCCTTCCCTTCCCCTCCTTCCCCTTCCCTTCCCCTCTCCTTCCCCTTCCCTTCCCCTCCTTCCTTCCCTTCCCTCTCCTTCCCCTTCCCTTCCCCTCTCCTTCCCCTCCCCTTCCCCTCTCCTTCCCTCTCCTTCCCTCTCTCTCTCTTCCTTCCTCCCCTCTCTCTCTCTTCCTTCCTCCCCTCTCTCTCTCTCTTCCTTCCTCCCCTCTCTCTCTCTTCCTTCCTCCCCTCTCTCTCTCTTCCTTCCTCCCCTCTCTCTCTCTCTTCCTTCCTCCCTCTCTCTCTCTTCCTTCCTCCCCTCTCTCTCTCTCTTCCTTCCTCCCTCTCTTCTCTCTCTTCCTTCCTCCCTCTCTCTCTCTCTTCCTTCCTCCCCTCTCTCTCTCTTCCTTCCTCCCCTCTCTCTCTCTCTTCCTTCCTCCCTCTCTCTCTCTCTTCCTTCCTCCCCTCTCTCTCTCTCTTCCTTCCTCCCCTCTCTCTCTCTCTTCCTCCCTCTCTCTTCCTTCCTTCCTCCCCTCCCTCAGAAGCCAATTTAACCTTCAATTAAGGTATGCAGGTGGAGGGAGTTCACAGTTAAGGAAACTAGAGCTATTGGTCTCTGTGTTCATTGTCTTTGCTAGGTGCTCAGAGTAAAAGATAAACAAGGTGCAGGATCTGTATCTTATAAATTAAAAAATGAAATAAATGTATCTTATCTTAATATTAAAAGGACAGGTAGGAGAAGGAGAAATAGAAAGAGGAGCCTAGAAGTACAAACCCAGAAAATGGACAGACAGCTTGAGAATTTTTTTTTTTTTTTAAGATCAAGGAGCAAAGGAGGCTAGAGGCTTTCCTTTCAAATTTTGGCTTTTAACTTAACAGAAGGAAAAGTTGCCAGAATTTATACACATGTTAAGCTCAGTTTTCAACAGGCAATAACTCTTTTTAAGCAAAGCATTAGCGCATTTATCATGGGTCCCCAAAATGTTAGGACTTTCCTTCAGTCATGTAGAACAATATATTGGCAGAACCAATATTAGTACCTAGATCTCTTGAATTATAGTAATGTTACTTTTCTGAGTACTAAAGGATATTTAAGACAAAGCTACATTCACAGATAAAGACCAAAACTGTTTCATTTTTGTCTTTATATCACCAGAGAGTAAGTTGTATACTTAAATATTTGAAATAAAAGAAGGAAGCAATATTCTACCACCACACCCCATTTAAGAGTTTTGGAGGGCTTCCCCCTAGCCTATAAGTATTTCTTCTTTAGTTAGGATTCTGTGTCATTGACATGCCAAGAAAACAAAATTTTAAGAATACATTATTATTACTTATCCCAGCTTTCATGAAGATGCTGTAAATTTTTTTTTATGGTGTCACATATTTCACTTGCCCTGAACAGTGCAAACTCTGACTGAAATTTTCAGGGCCAGCTCTTGCTGTATTTATGTTCTTTTAAATCTGGTTTTTCTCTCATTACCAATCATCTCCCAGTTGATAGGAAGAATCATTTTAGAAATGAAATCCATCATAACACATAATTAAGGAGCAAAATGAAACTCTGAGATAACAGGAATTTTAAAGAGCATATGAAAAATATTTTCAATTCTTCCTACCTAGTCTATTGTCTGCCTCTCTCTGAGATACTAGGCATTACTGACACTCCACCCAAAACCTTGTATTCCTCTTTTCACACAATCCACAACCACAGTTAAGTATTTTTCTGAGTGACAGACTCAGACATATTACTGATTGGGTGTTTTCTCAGTCAAAATGAGACCTATTGATGTTAAAGATCTGGGCTTAAAAAGACTAAGGTCTTCCATTGAATCCAGGGTCATCTCAAGTCATCCTAATCTATTTCTTGTCACTGGACCTAGATGACTCTGGGTGAGAAAATGAGCCTTGGTGACTTTGCACAATCTTCTGTCACTTAAATACATGTCACAGCATCACCTCTGTGATGTCTTCTTTTTCAAGAACGAAGGACAAACAACAGCAGCAGCTTATTTAGCAAAGCTCCCAGGACATATAAATAAATATTTGTCAATTAGTAGACAACTACTTTTTTTCTTAAAGGAAGAGTTTTGTCATTGAATTCCTATTTTTCTGTTATCAGGATGGCTCTGGACTGGATTGGCTTTGGCTATGCAGCATTGGTTGCTTCTGGTGGAATAATTGGCTATGCAAAAGCAGGTATGCTCTGATTCTTATAAATCTTGTCTAACTGGTGATTGACCACTTTGTTTTTAATGGTAATTTATTTTTACATTTTGCGTTGCAAATTCTCTCCCTCTGATTAGCCCCTTCCCACTCTAAGATGGCAAGCAATAATATGTCAATTATGCATGTAAAGTATGTAAAATGTATTCCCATATCAGTCATGTTGCCAAAAAAAAAAAAAAAAAAAGATAAAAAAAAAGTATTCTTCAGTCTGTACTCAGAATTCATTAATTCTTTTTCTGGACATAAATATTTTTCATTAGAGCTCCTTTGGAACTGTCTTGGATTGTATGGATTAGAGTAGTTAAATTTTTCATAGTCTATTGTCATTAGTGACTGGCCATTTTGAAGGACGTGTAATTGATGTATCATAACAAATTTTTTGTTTTGGTTATATTTTCACTTAAACTACATGAATGGCTCGAGAGAGGGGGGCCATAGGCCTAGGATCAAAATTAAACTAGAGTTTAGATATCATTTAGTTCAGACCCTTCATTTTATAGATCAGGAAATTGAGGCCCAGAGAGATGAACTGACTTATATGAGACAAAATTTAAACTCCAGCCCCCTGATTTCACATTTAATGTTATTTCTGCTGTAGCAATTACATAAATACAGCTCACTGTTGTTTTTTAAAAGGTTATCCAGTGTATCAGCAAAATAGCTTGCGTCTGATTTTGTAATTTTTCATTGTTATCTTTACTTTATACAAATGGCTTACTAAGACAGAGGCCCAAGGCATGGGACTATCATTCAATGTCAAATAGTTATCATCCCATACTCATAAAGCTAGACAGGATCTTGCTGTGAGTCCCCAAGGATGTATATTCGGCCGGCATCCTTGAACATTTCTGGAAAGTGAACTTTGCAGCACATACTTCCCTCCACCCCCAAATTTTCATCCTTGTAAACTTATTTATTATAGGCTTATAAATTTAGAATTTGAAAGGGACCTGAAAGATTGAGTTCAACTTCTACTTTTTCAAGTGAGAAAAAGAGCTATAATAGTTGTGTGAGTTAATATTTAAGGTCACACAGCTGGTAAGTGTATGAGGTGGAATTTGAACCATGGTCTTTCTGCCTCCAGGTCTGTATTCCATCCACTATACTAGTGCCCAGTTGTTTTCCTGCTTCCTTGAATACAATGCAATTTAGACTTTGAAAGAATTCACTGGAGATTCTCAGTGATTATTATTTCTTGGTAGCTATTCTGTATAGTGTTTCTTTCTTCCTCTCATCTTCCCCTCCTTGATCTCTTTCTCCCTTTTCTCCTTTCCTTCCTTCCTTCCCTCTCTCCCTCCTTTTCTTCCTTCCTCCTTCCTTTTTTCTTCCTTCTTCCTTCCTGCCTTTTCTCCTTCCTTCTTTCCTCCCTTTCTATCTCCCTTCCTCCCTCCCTTCCTTCCTCCTTTTTTTCTTCCTTCCTTCCTTCCTCCCTTCCATCCTTTCTTCTTCCCTCCCTTTCTCCTTCCTTCCTTTTCTTCCTCCCCCTCCTTTTCTCCTTCCTTCTTTCCTTCCTCCCTTCCTTCCTTTCTCTTTTCTTCTCTCCCTTTTCTTGGTACTAGTTTCATCACTTCCCTTTTAACTTTTCCCCCCTTTTCTCTCCTCCTCTTTCCTCAGTGACTAGTTGGATCATACTTCTTTTTTGATGTTTCTCATCATACTAAAGGTAATTTTAGTAAGGGCAGACTGCCCGTGGCCCACAGTGAGAAGTAACTAATATGGGTCTGATTTGTTATAGGAAGTGTCCCATCTCTGGCTGCTGGTCTTCTCTTTGGTGGTTTGGCAGGCCTTGGAGCTTATCAGCTATCTCAGGATCCCAAGAACATTTGGCTTTCCCTAGGTAAGTATTCTTTTGGATTTACCAACTGGGAAACAGTGTTAGCTTGAGGGTTTTGGAGTGGGATTTAGTGAGTTCATTATATTTATAGACACTTTTCCTGTTTGAGTGGCAGTAGTTTATAGTGAGCAAAGAACTGACCTTCTTAGTTAGGAAGATTTAGATTAAAGTCCTTTAGTCCTTTATCTGATATACTAGCTGTATGACTTAGAATAAGTCAAGGAACCTCTGGTATCTGGGCAGCTCTAAGACTAGGTGTTGATCTATAGCTGTATAAAGTTTCCCTACTGGTCATTCTGTATTTCACAGATGATCCATATGAAGTCACAGATCCAGAATGTGAAAAAAATTCCAATTGTTTGCAACTCTGTTAATGTTTAGAAAAAGTTAAATATAGAGCATTATTTATTGTTATGTATATTTGCATAGTTGTGATTTAGATTTTCTTACTAAAATTAATGTGTAAAATTACTGAGGACAATAGAGATTACACTCAGACCTATTAGCTTCAGCATTGACAATGGGGGAAAGCAAAACCAAATAAACATATTCTAATTGTGTAGGTAAGTGATGTGCATATAATTCTCTGGGAACCAATGGAGGGAGAGGGCACTTACAGCTTCCTTGATCAGAAAAGACTGTGGATGAGGTGGGCCATAAATGATTCACAGGATTTTATCCTTATTTCATTCAATCCCAAACTTTTGTTGTTCAGTCATTTTTCAGGCACTTCCAACTCATTGTGAGTTGGATCCCCCATGTGGGATTTTTCTAACAAAGATACTAGAGTAGTTGGCCATTTTCTGTTCCAGCTTATTTTAGATATGAGGAAACTGAGACAGAATGGTTAAATGTCACAGGGATCACGCAGCTAGTAAGTGTCTGAGGCCAGATTTGAACTCAGTAAGATAAATCTTCCTGACTTAAAGACCAGTGCTCTATCCACTACATCACCTACTGCCACTTAAAGATATACTGTATTTTTTTTTTTTTTTTTTTTTGGATATTTTCCATCAGTGGCGTCAGGAACTCTAACTGGCATCATGGGAATGAGATTCTACAACTCTGGAAAATTCATGCCAGCAGGCTTAATTTCGGGTGCCAGGTATTGTCCAAAAATGTTTCTGTTTCATTTAGTCTAAGTAGAGATTATTTGTGGTGGCTATTTATTTGTTGCCTAAGATAATTGTTGTTTCATCATTTGTTTCAGTGTAGCAAAGAAAGAAGCGAGCTATATGTGTTAAATTTATACACATGTGCCTAAAGACAAAGCCCTCTAAAGCAGGGGTAGCTATGCAGCTATAGATAACGCTTAATATAATGATAATAAATTATAATGATAACGCTTAAAACCTGCCTTCTGTGATAGAAAAGCCTGAAGCAGAAAGTGAGGATTACATCATACCTAAAGGGACAGCCCAGGTGACCAAGCAAGCTTAGAGAGAATGGCTTACACCAGGATTCCTGTCCATTCCCTTCCCACTCCTCTTCATTGCCAAGGTCTACAGTTATTTTTTGGGCCCTCTACAAAGGGCAAACCTAGGTAGAAAGTTGTTTATTGTTATTCATCCATCATTCTCAAAGAGGTCCAATGACATCAGGAGGGTGTTGTCTTGACTTGCAAGTGAACAGGATTTAAGTGAGGCAGAACTGTACAAAGTCATTGGCCCCGCTCTCTCCTCCAGAATCAATGAAGTCCAACAGCAAGACAGAGGTGAGGACCACTGGTGATGGTCCTGGTGGCCCCAGAGGCAGTGGGAGATTTAGCCTTTTTTAAGCTAAGGTCCTAAAGCTCCGTTTGTCTGAGTCCAAGCCCATTAAGTAATTAAAAGCTAGGTAAAAATTGAAGCAAACACTGGGCTAGTTAGACCTTCTTAAAAGAATCAATCTGGGAGGGGAAGACCCTTAGAGTTTCTGGCCAGAACAGTAACAATTACTACTAACATCAAAGCACCTTTACTATTATATACTATACCAGTTATCCATGCAAATGTCCTTTGTTTAGTAGAAAATTTTCTCTAAATTTTGATTAAATAAATTTCATTTATTCCATTGATTTCCATTATAAAACCATTGCATTCCATTTTTAAGGAATTTTATTAGTTTATAAATTAAATTAAATCTTCAGTTTGTAATTAAAAATCAACCTTAAAACTGTAGCAGGCCTCTTAAAAACATCACATACCAAGAGTAAAAATAGCTATTGAGATATTAACAATGCCCAGAATTTTAAGGGATTAATTGCTGTAGTCAGAAAAAAAATCACAAAATTTTAAAAAATGGAGAATGGAATATGGCACTTCCTCTCCTCACCTCACCTTGCAGTTTCTACTTTAGATTTAATAATCCCTAAAGTTTTAGTAATTTTATTTTTTTCCCCACTTTGAATCCATTTCCAACTTTAAAATTGTCCATTATTTGTTGGAATCCTTACAAAGGGTTAAGTCATTAGAATTGATAGAGACAATAATTATCTAATTTAGCATTTTTCAGTATGATTGATCTGATCCTACAAGGAGATGTTATGGGCCAGAACTTGAAACAAGGTGTTAACTCATTAGAGTTGATGGAAACAATGCTTAAGTTAACACCTTTGAGAGTTCACACATTAGCTCACACGTTTGGGAGATTTCAGGATTCAGTATGAGATATCCAAATTCACACCTTCCCATAATCCCACTCTCAGAGGAGGAGTCAACCTAAACAGCTGAAGCTCAATAAGGAGAATTCAGTTGAAAAGATTGAGAGGGGAGTGTCAGTTGGAGATTGAGAAGCCATGAGTCGAGTTGAGCTAGAGGCAGAAGCTGGAAGAGTTAAAAGACAAACTGCAAGAGGTCTTGGAACCAAGGAGTGAGATAGGCCTCTAATAAAACTAACCGGGCTGTATTGAAGGAGACAAGAAAAGATTTGACAGCTGGCTGCATTTGGAGTGATTATTACTGTGAACCAAAACTAAGGCTGCCTCCAGAAAACCTCCCTAAGAAACCTGCTCCCAGAGAAAGTTTATATTTTACAAAAAGAAGAGAACACCACAATTATTTTACTTCCTTAATACTCTATCACTTAAGCTTACTGGCAGAGGTTCCTTCCAGTGTCTTACTTTCACAGGGTTCTTTTCCTTAAAATGGATGTGATTAAAAATTTCCCTGAATGTGAAATTCTATTAAGCCTCTATGCTATTATATGTTATTATGTTAAACTTTGCTTGAAATTAGTGGAGGTTATTTTTGTTAGGCAGAAATGTTCATTTTGACAGTATAAGAAAGTCTGACATGAGTATCTCTCAGGGGAGATAGAAATAAGAGTTTCATGTTACATTTTAGTATGTAGACTCCAAGTGTTTATACTAACATGATCTATTATTATAAATGTTTTTCTAAGTGTCAATTAAAAATGCAACTAGGTACTGTAATCAGGAAGAAATCAGGTCTCACAAAATAGTTAAAGCATGTCTGTTTTAACTTGTTTTGTATTTCCTTTTAATAGTCTCCTGATGGTTGGAAGACTTGGTCTAAAGATGTTGGATAAGCCCCGGCAAGCATAATTAAAATCTGAGTTGAAATTGATACGAGATCAAGAATTTCAGAAATTTCCAGCACTTAAGTGTATGAGCAGAGGACCCGAGCATGTGTACATATCCTGATATTTTTGGAGATTCTGTTTTTTAAACCAAAGCAGCACTGAATTTTGTTATCTATAGAGGGATCCAATAATTGATGGGTCACAATCTCATCTCATATTCGGTTGCCATGGTTAATAGTTTGGTCCAGTCTTCGGTTGTCTCCAAAGAAGTCTTAGTGGGTTTCACCATCTTGTGACAAGTGAAATATTTTGTACCAGTTTCAGGAGCTGTCTACTATATCACAAAGAGCCACATTGTGAAAGAAAGATAATAATTTGTATTTCCATAATGTTTAATTATTCCCAATTATACATGCTTGATTCAGAAATTAAAATGTTTTATGAAATCATATTATTCTGGTACCTCATATCTGCAGTTGAGCAGCTTCTTCACTGATCATCTCCTGAGTAATTTTCAGTTCTTCCTTACACTTTATTTGCAGGTACACTGTAATGATGGGTTCTGAGCTACCTTGTGAGCTGAGAAGCAAGCAGGGGAACTTTGTCAAGACTTAGAAGGGAGAGAAATTTCTCATTTGAATGAATGCTGAGACTATGAAAACTGTACTACAAATGGGGGCTCAATTATGTGGAGCATTGACATGGGCTTGGCCATCTGTGTCACAGGTCTGTGCTATAAGTGACTGCAACTTGGAAAGCTTAAACTCTATATGGGAACTAAGACAGACCCACATTAGCACCAATTCTGTGATATATCTAACAGACCATGTTATGGTAAGGGTTTTAAATATTTTCAGAAGGCAATCCTGAGAAATATCCAGTGGTGGCCAAAAGTTGAAGGATTTGACATCTGAGTTTAGAGAACTGACAAAAAGGGCTTGAAGTAGAGCTGTCAGACACACTAAGTGGGCAATGACCACCATTATTTCTATTTTATATTTGAAACTTTGGAAAAATTTAAAAATACAGATCTCTCAGGCCTTGAAAAACTAAATTATGCACATACACATGTATATATACGTGTATATGTATACATGTATACACACACATATTTGGAATTTTGAGCAATGTGGTTCCCTTTACTGAAGATGGGAAGTCTGGTCTCCATTTGTAGTCTTGTCATTGACTTACCCATTGGTACTTAAGTTGTACTCCTATATTGTGGATGTATTCTACTTTATTAGTAATCTGGATATTTCCACTGTATTTAGGCTTTGAATTTAGAGATTTCAAATAACTCCATTGACTTAAAGTGATTTTGCATCTGGATTTGATTGTATTGCTTTGCCCAAGACCCTTGAAATTTGGATTCTAGGTATTTATCACTTCTCATTTGTGTCCATAAAGGCTTTATATTTTTCTGACCCTTAATTTTCCTATCTTTACGATAAAAGTAAGACTTGCTACTTATAAATGCAATGCAAGGACAATTTAAGTATTTAGCTGATTTTTTTTAGGGGAAAATAAGTTCAGTGATAACACTTAGATCTTCAGTAAGCTTTTTTCCCCATTTTAATAGGAATATTCCTTGTAAGGAGCAGAAATTTTGAATCTACATATTTTGTGCTATGTTTAGGTTAATTCCATAAAAACGGTTAGTTGAATATTAATCTTATGGTGGTTGCTTACCTGTTTAGTAGCTTAATAAGGGGAGTTGGTGGTAAGACTTGGGGTATGTCTGTCCACAAAATGTATTTTATGTTTATATGTTTGCACATACACGGGCATGTGTGTGTGCGCAGATATGTACTTTGATGGCATTAGTTATAAGCTTTCTGATGTGGACAGCTAAAGAAAAAAATCCTTTTTATAAATGTTACCTATTATAATTCTGTGCCTTAGTCTATTCCCAGTTAAGTCAGAACATTTTTTCTTGAACATTAAACCTTACAAGCTAGTAAAATCACAAGGCATATAGAAAATCAATTAGTCATAACACTTTTTTCTTCTGATGTTGTTTCTGGGGTTTTTATAGAAATATGTTTCTGGGAAACTAAGAGAAATGAACAGGGACAGATTAGGACTAAATTAGTGCTTAATTTTTTTTTTTTTTTTTTTTTTAGTATTTTTCACTTGTGCTCTACCAGATCTCTTACCATTTAATAAGAAAAATAAACATATATAATACTTTGAACAAACATTTTTCAGTACCAGCCCCTGGGAAATCTTATTTGCCTAATGGAAGGGATTTCATTTTTGTTTTCTCAGGGAACAAGTACTAAATGCTCCTGAACAAGGGCAGATTTGGACTTCAGATGATTCCTGATTTTGAGGGAACCATTTGAGAACTGTTTCCATATGTATAATAACATAATCATTTTTATAACTTAGTTCTTCACAAAACCTGGGATTATAAATCCAAGTGAAATTTTTTTATCTAAGTGCTAGCCCCTTACTTTCATAGCATCTTCAAATATGCTCCTAGATTGACAAGAAGAGATACAGATCATTTCCCTTTATTGATTATAGTTTGGATTGCATCTGAATGACCCTGTTATCATAGACTTTACCATCTGGTGAATAATTCTACCAATGGCCATCAGCTCTGCAGGAAGTTCCAAGCACAGTAACATTAGATTGTAGAGGGGTTCAGGGAACCATTGACACATCACATTTGTCCTCTAGCTGCCTCCTCACTAATCTACAAAGGACAGCTATACCTTCCTCTGGGTTTTTTTCCTCTTCAAACACCCATCAGGTCTGTGGGTATCCTTCTGATTGTGTAAGTATTCTTTCTTGCTCTTTTTAACAGATCTAGATCCTACTGCAATCCAGGTCTATTCTAGTTCTGTTTTGTTTTGCTAACAGTGCCAAGGGAAGAGTAATAACTTCTAGTTCAGTATGAAGTTTTTATAACAGTTCCTTGCTTTCTTTGTGATATCAAGCTACTTGCGAAATAAATGAGTTACCATTTGTTGGCTGAACTTATGTTAGGTGAGTATCTGCTGACAATCCTGAATGCTCAAAGGCCCCAAACTTTTCCCTCCAGCTTCTTTTCCCCAGGATTTCTATAGAGTAGAAAATTGAGTAAATTTTATCCTAGAGAGACCTGCTTTTAGCCTGCAGCTAAGCTGGGTCTGAAACCTTGAAAGCAGAGAGGCAGTTGATTGCCTCGGGCAATTGATCATCACTAGAGATTTTCCATGGGCATTGGAAAGAGACTGGAAGGGTGATTTCATAAAAAAGGAACTCCCTTTACCCGAGCAGGGTCAGCATCTTCAACTTAAATGCAGAATTGTTTAGGGCACAGAAGTGCAGAAGGGCACTCTGTCTCTTCAAGGGTACAAAAAAGCCTCTTGCTCTGAGCCATTTTCAGAATAGAAGCCTCAGGAGCCCCAGATCCATATTATCTCTCAACAAGGAGGCCCTACATATAGCTATGACTATTTAATAATTAGAAAGTTAAGGTTGGAATTTATAGTTGTTAGCGTTGTCTTAAGGAGATCTTTCATCATTACCATGTAATGCTAAATGTAATAGATGTGTAACAAAAACCAAAATAACAAAAAATTTGGTTCCTTTTCTATCAAGGTTTCAGAACTGCTTAGAATCCAGAATGGATCCCACATTGATGGCAATAGGGAGATTCCTTGGGTCTTCCCTTGGAATATTCAAAGCTTGAGAGTTACCCCACTATCTAGAGATAGGGCAATGCTGGTAGTACTCACATTAAATTAAAATGAATAAAATGCCTGTTGTCAGAATAGAAAAATCTATTGGATGGAAGCAAGTAGAAGGAAATAGGATAATTTTTGACAGTTTTAAGTTTTATATAAGCTTTGTACATACTTCTACTTACAAGCTCATGACACAAAGCATTTGAGCTTTAATAATTTATAAAACCCTGAAAATCTTGTCAAGACAATGCAAAAATTTCATCCCATATTTTTAGCATAACTTTTACATAATGAAATAATATTATAGGCATAGATAATCTTGTGAATAAAGATCAAATATTTACTAAACTATAAATGACCACTTATGTCACCCACACTAGTAGAATAACATTAAATCAATCTTCTTTCCTACTAACCTAGTATTTTTTTTATGGGTATGTGGCAAATAACTAATCTGGCAAGACTTGCCCCAAGGTTATCTTCCTTTTCAAGACAAACCTTGAGGAATAATAGTTACATGTTTACTTTAAGTATGATAAACTGCCTAATGTGGTGGAAAGCACACTAGACTAGGAGTCAGGAGGCCAAGATCCTAGGCCCAACTCTTTAACTAATTAGCAATTTGAACTTCAGCAAGTTTCCATATCTACAAAGTCAGAAGATGGCACCTGGACCTGTATGATCTCTGAGAACCCTTCCATCTCTAACAATCTATGACTCTGTTTTTTAATTGTAATTACTTCAATAGACACTCTTCAGAGTTAAGAGATTATCAATTACATAAAAGATTTATTAAATCAAAGGACTGACCAAATGGTACAAAGAAACACAGAGCAATATGGTTGATTTAAAACTGTGGCACGTTACTAATCAGACAACTCATTCTTTAGATTTTTTTTCCAGAATTATACAGTATTTTTCAACAATGAAAGGCGCAGTTATTGTAGCAAAGATGCTTGATTTTTTTGCTAACATGCCATTGGATACAGCTCACAAATTATAGAACACAGGATGATGGCAATAACAGCTACATTTTTTTAAACAAAGTATTAAAATATATAAAAATATCAATTGATAACATTGTTGTATCTTAAAAGAATAAACAGTCTTTCCAGTTAACAAATCGGCAGGTTTAAATAGAGTGGTACAAACTTTAAAATGTCTCCCTGAAAAACAGATTCTGAAATAAAATTATTAAATACATCTTTAGTGCCATTGTTGCTACAGCAAATGAATGAGTTTTATTTTTTAGGTCAAATGAAAAAGGTATAGCTAGTGATCTACAACATCAACAATTTACTTTCAGGAACAAAATCACATTCTACAAGGCTGGGGAACAGAAATTTAACACAACTTTAGGAATCTTCTTGATGCTGCACTTATTCTTAATTTGGAAGTCCTCAGGCCACTGAAATTTACAGTCACCAGAACATATCATTTGTAGCTGGATAAACCAGACACAAAGTGTATAGAATCATCTTCTACTATATCCTTATAGCATAATTTTGATATACTCTGTATTAATTATATTTTCCTTAGAAAAATATTTGATGGAAGGTTAAAATGATCTCTGCCTAATATTTATAAAATATTTAAAAAATGGCAAGCTATCATATTTTTTGCTTTTCATCAGTCAATACAGTAGAAAAGGCTTGCCCAAATAAGCATCATTTTCAACAATCTATCATGGTCCAAAGGAGTTTTCAGATAAATACAGAAATCTGAGAACAATCCCTCTCCAAAACAATGCAACAAGGAGAGAATGTTTAGTGTATTTTAAAAGGGCCCACATTTTCAAGAGTTTTTAAGAAGAAAAAAAAAAGTTTCTTGTATTTATTATCTATTCATTTGTAGATCAAAATACTTGATACTTTGGCAAAGTTTATTCAATACTTTGTAAAATTCTACCCTTAAATTAATGTAGACAATAATGGTAAGAGATGTGTTTTTCATGCCTAAGGATGGAATAAAATACAAGATGATTTTTTGCCATTAAATTATCCACTTTTGTGATTTTCTCCCAGAAATCAGTGGAAATAAACATTTTTAGACATTTCAAAGAGTATAGCAATGGAACATACTGTTCTAGAACAAGGAGGGCATTTTGAAACAAGCCTTCTACCGATGGCCTCCATATTTGGCCACCCAGTCTGTTCTTCCATGTACTGAATGAACGGGATGTGCACGGTTTAAAATATTTATGTTTTTTGCTGTAGGATTGTAAGTAGGGCCTGAAAACTGGGTCCGACCAGTTTTTGTATTCCAGGCATAATCTGAAAAAAAAACCAAAATTAGAAATAAGAACTACATAAATTGATTTTATTTCAAACATTTCAAGGAAGGTCATTAATCCTACCATTTTAGGGGGAAAAGTTTTAAAATTTCAATCTGTTTTTCAAAAGACTCATTCAGTGGTTTCTCCTGAACACCTCTAATGGCTCTATTTTATAAATGTGGACACGGAAGCACTGCTCATATAGAGAGCTATAGCTGAACTTTTGAGGCTCTGCTGGCAAAATTAGAATTTGCAACAGAAAGGGAATCATATTCAAGTTCCCACACAGCTGGATATTTCTGATTCATGCTGGCAAGGATATTCATAAATATATAATATATATATATATACACACACACACGCATGTACATGTGTGTGTATAAAGAAAGAGATATACAAATATAGATATCTGTGTATCACATAATATATGTTTTTGGTAGTTTTTTTTTTAATAGGACCATAGGATTTAGAGCTAAAAGGGACTTAAACCCTCAGCTAGTCTGATCTCTTCATTTTAAAAATAAGGAAACTGAGTCCTTGAGAGGCTCTGGGATTGTTTTTAAGTTGCATATATAATAAATTATAGAACTAAGTTATTAGCTCAGGCCTTTTGACTCCAAATCCAGTGCTCTTGCCAATATGTAAGTGCTGGGCAAACCTTAAAGTGCCATGTAGATGCCAGCTATCATTATGCTGATCAGATCACTGCTTATTCTGCAGTTGAGTCAGGCTGGCTGGACCTACTCAGAATTTCTGGTCTTTATTTAGTCTAGGGATCTTTAAATATACATAGTGTTAGTGAACTGTCCAGTCACAATGCAGATGAGTCTAAATGAGGCAAGTACATGGCATCCAAACATTGCATAATTATAAAAAATTTCATTTGGTGCTATGAATCCTGTAAATATTTTCCAACAAGTATTTCTGAAGTTACAAAGTAAGACAATTATACTTTATTTTAAAAGTGGAAAATTTAATTCCATTGAATCAAGAACAGTTGAATTTCTCCAAAAGGCAAGAAAGAGTGTGAATGCTAACTTAGTGATCATTTGCTAATTATAATAATGTTCCTACAGACCCCAAATCAGTGATAGCAGGATATTTATTAGTGGATTGGGATCATTCAGCCAAAAGTTTGGTTGACTTAAAAAATATATATTCTTCACTCATGGTGATTAGTTAATCTTTACCTGAACAGTTTCATCAGTTCTGTTGCAGGCATACTTATCTCTCATGAAACTAAAACTAAAGTACTTTATAGGTAATTTGGTTTCCATAATTTTTTCCCTAAAATAACTGGCATGGAAAAATGGGTTCTCTGTCATGAATTAGGTTATGTGATGCTTTTCATTTGCCACTGGCATATCATTTCACATTGTGTAGTGTCTGCCATCCTTGCATTAAAACCCAAATGTCAAGATGAAATGTAGAGGCCAAAATGGGCATTTTTGCACATTAAGGCCAATTATACCGTATTTACTCGCATAATTTCCCCCATTTCTCTCTGATACTTTCACTCTAAAACAGGGTGTGTGGGGGGAATTATGCGAGCATCTGGATCTTAGTCTTCTGCCACTCTTTAGAGTGAAAAAAAGACTTTTAAGTGTGGAACTGTGCAGTCAATATTATACTTTAGGAAGTATAGGCTGTGATATTATATGATAAATTGTTGAAAAGCAATGACTGCCAGGAAAATTTTTCTCTCATTTGCCTAACACAATTCTGTCCCTCCTTTTTGATTTAGCTTGAAATTTCCAACCTTAAGGACAATAAAGGTGAGGCACGGTGTCCCCAGAAGGTACCAATTAAAATGTACATATATTAATTACCCATGTAGATGCCTTTCACATTGGCATGCAAAGATCATTAGCTCTTGTAATAAGTGCTTCTATTAGCTAGCTAATAGCTTGGGTCTGAGTAGATGAGATATGATGGGTTATTTTACATTGTGGGGTAGGAAGGGATTCAACAGCAGAAAGACGAGTACTGGGGAGTAAGGAGGGGGAAAGCAGCATGGAGCACTGAGACAGATATCTAAGTTATCTGAGAAAGATTGGTTAAGTGCTTTAGAGAGGAAATTAGGAAAACTGATTAAAAATGGTAGTGGGTGTTTACATCCAGGATTTCTTTTCCTTATAAACTGTTGATGAGAGTATGGAAGCACCGCTGGTCTAGGGGTAGGAATGGGGAAGGAAACAGCCCTAGATAACTGTCTCTATGTCTCCTGGAAGGCCTGACACACCTTGTCTCTCTCTGTCATATCTGCCAGGAACCTCAATGCCTACTATAACTACAGGGAGAAGCACTGTTGGATAGAGATAAAGAAATTAATGATTCAATCTGCTCTCTTTCCCCAGATTCCATATAGCTACTGGCAAACAGTGTTAAGATGCACAGGTAGGGTATGGCCTTAATTTAAACATTTATTCTGCCTTGCCAAGGATATTCCACTTAAAACAAGAAGCTGTTTTGAGCTGTGAAATTGATTGACGTTCTTAAAACCCAAGGACTTTCTCCTGGCAGTCATGGTTGCCATTCCAGAGCAGAGAAGGGACAAAAATGTGTAAATGTGTGTGATCCTGGAAGTCAATGGAGGATTTTTCTTCTTAAAATTTGGTGAGAGGGAAGAAGGAAGACAGCAAGAGAATACAAGAGGGGGAAAATATTTGAGTAAATACAGTAATGACCTGCTTTTATTTTCTTGTGGGAGACTCACAAAAGTGGGAGCACTGGAAGACACTTCTCTTACACACAATGTTTTCCTAAGGTTATCACTTGAGAGTGATTAACATTTACTTCTTTTTTTTACCTTTCCTCCTATCACCGGCTGTAGATTTATCTGATAGGCAGAGTAAATGAAGAGATGAAAAATTATAAGATAACATTTACTTTGGAAAAAGGAAACAGGAATAAGCATGATAGATAACCTGACAGAACAATTAATATATGAATTATGACATTCATATTGGTTTAAAAATGTAATCTTAACAAACACTTTTAAAAAAAAATAGCATTATTCCTACTGGAGGCACAGAGGCAGAGCAGGGACAAGGTGTCCATGGGGTCTAGGCAAGATTTGAAAATTTCATTCTGTATCCCCACCCAATATGTTATTATCCAAGAGGATTTGCTGGAATTTTCTGGCATTAAAAATATAAGCATTTATTTAAAGAATAATATTAAAAACTGTTCTCAGTGCCCTGCCAGGTACTTTGCCCATGGCAGCTACCCACTTTGCCTACACCAAGTCCCAACTCTGTACCCAGGTATTAAAAAATATATATACTTAATATCTGCTACAAATTGTTATCCAGCTAAGGTAAATAACTCCTTATGAGTTTGCTTTATTGTAATATTTCTTATGATAATCATTTCTCTATATATAATTGTAAATTCCTTCAGCAGTTCTTTTTATAAATAAGATTAATTGAGCACAGTCACTTTAAATTTCCATCTCTTCTCTTCTATACAGAATATAAAAATTCAGCAGAGGAGTTGAGTGCTTTTAATATTTTTTAAAGTCTTCAAACCCTGATTGTGATATTTTAATCTTAGAGAATGGCTTATATAATGAAACCAGTTTATTCTATTTAATTTTGTTTAGTTTTATTCAAATGTTTGACTATTTTAAGCATATAATCAGTTCAAAGGTCCATAATGAGGAAAAAGAAGTTGCCAGTGGGAGTTACTAGATCAACTTGCTTTAAAATGCTATGCAAATTAATTTAAACAAGCTTCTATTACATAAAAATACATTTAAACATATTCTTCATAGTCTGAAAAAATTAAGGAAAGAGGCTCTTTAGTTTCTGAACCAAAGGGTAAAGTGGCAGACAAGTATGCTAATTGTCATCAAAGAGGGTATTAGACCCAGCTATGCAGCATAATTAGATCTATTTTTCTTTTCCCTCTTTTTTTCACTAGAAGCAGAAAATAAAGGAATTGAGAGCAGGAAGCCAAGAGACTTTTTTTTTTTTAAAGTGAGAATGATTATCTAATGTGTTAATGATTCTAGACATGAGAGGAACCTTTTTTGTCAGGAGCCCCAAAGAAGCTAGATGGTTTGTCCCCAAGTTTTCCCTTTGATCAGTGGTTTGTGAAAGCCCATAGAAGCCCATAAGCTAGAGGATTGGTGTTCTGGAGGAACTAGAATGTCAAACTTTACCAGACATTAGAGTCATGTATAAACCCACAGAAAGTTTGCACTCTAAATTAAAATAGAAGAATAAATTAGTAAGGTTAGAAATTTTGAATTAGAATCAATGTGTAATATTAGGAACACGTAAATGTAATAATTAGATTTCCAGTAAAAATAATAAATTGTGTTCCAGAGTAGTTTGTTGTTTTTATTTTTTTTAAGTGACAGGATTTTGGAGTTGGAACAGATTTCTTCAAGACCATCCAGTTCAAACCATACATGAACGTGAATCCCCCTTCTACCAAACTCTGACTGACATCTCTGACTGACAAAGTATCATCTGTTCTTCTCTTGACCAATTTTAGAGATAAAGAACTCACTATTTTTCTAGGCAGACCATTCCTTTTTTTTTTTTTTTTTTAATTTAATAGCCTTTTATTTACAGGTTATATGCATGGGTAACTTTACAGCGTTAACAATTAGGCAGACCATTCCTTATTCATACTGCTATAAATGGGAAGTTTTTTTTTTTTTTACTTCTATTAAGTTAAAATATGCTATATTTGCTTTAAAAGTACCATTTTAATGTTTGCTTAATTTTATCTGTACAAGTGTAGAAAATTTATGATTAAAGCTAAGTTACCTCAGACACAGAGGCTCCATCTTGAATCATAGACAAAGCTTATGAGCTGAAGCTGGGTGGCCAAGGGACACTATTACCAGGGCTAACTTTTTTTGAGGTAAGAGAAGACCCACTGAGGGCTAAATCTGGAAAATAAAAGTCATCGGATGACTGGATTTCACAGCTTTTTGTTCACTAAGTAATGGCGCTATAGAGGAAAGCCACTTAATGTGGGATCCAGAGCAAAGCCTCCTAACCATTTTGGGTTTCAATTTTTTTACTAGTGAAATGAAGGGAAGGGGGGGGTCTTTCCAGTTCTAAATCTTATTATCTCATGAAACTTATTGTGAAACCCAGACCAACCTGTTATGGGATGCCAGAAAAAGAGACCTTTTGCTAATAAACAAATAGAACTCTGTTAGCAAAATAATGACTGAATCAATGAAAACAAACTTAAAATGAACAATGGCTTTTTGATTTGTCTCAGGTTTTTTTTTAACCTTCATGAAACAGCAATTACATAATCTGTAGTTTGAAATTTACATAGTAGGCCACTTCTTACCTGAAGTAGCACCAAGAGGTGCTAAGTGTATCCTTTGGCCAGCTGAGCCAACTTCTTTTTTGTGAAATGAAGGGATATATCCTGGCTGATTGTAAGTAGTATAACTTCCATAATTTCCTATTGACATGGTATGAAGTTTTACAGTCAGATTATAGACAAGCCAAAAACATAATAGGATGATTTTGAATAGAGAGTATGCTCCCTATTCGACAAGACAACAAACAAGACATAGAGATGTTCATAATTAGCAAGCATTATTATTATCAAAAGTGTAAAATTTACACTTGTACCTTCTCCAGTTAACTTACTTTTATAACATAGTTATGTATACTAAGTAGAATTGTATTATATGCATTGGCAAAATATAATAATTTTATAATAAAATATAATAATTTTAATATGTTTAACTGAATTAGAGTTCTTTAGACACCCATAATTTTAATATGGAAACATAGGGTAGAATATGTGGAAAGATTTGTCAGTCACAGAATTACTGCTATTGTATCTAACAGTATTTATTCTTCAAGAATATTCCTAGTTAAAGCAAACATTTTCTCTATGAGCCTCCCTCTGTGTGACATTTCCCTCTCTCTCTCTTCCCAATCCTATTTTTGGGAAGCAGACCCATCTCTTTCCAGGTTATAATGGCCCTGAATGGCTTATGGGAAAGGGTAGAAAGAGATTATGGAAGGGAAAGATCCTGGGAGGAGAAAGGAGACACTAAAAAAAAAAAACAGGGAAACTTCCTTCTCCTTGTACAGGTATTTTGCAAGAGGGATTAATTTCATTGTTCCCAAACTCTTCTTCAGAAATTGTTCTACTTAGAAGAGAAATGAAGGAGAAATTATTTAGTTTTTTATTAAATGATACAGAAGGTCTCTAGCCATATCTTCTAATTCTTAAAAGCTCAAGAGATAAAACTTAGCAATTTAAAGTTAATGAAAAAATCCTGGTAGTTTTTACTAATGCTCAAAGTGTAAAATCTGAAGCAAAAAGCTAGTTTTGAGTATAAAGTAAGCAGAGGGAAAAATGAATAAATACAGTGAATAAAATACATCTACTTCTAATAACCAAATATTACCTTTTGCTTCCTCTATTTTTTCAGGTAACATTTCTTTGCATGATAGCTTTTCAATTGGTTTAATTATGCTTTCTTCTATAGAGAAGGCAGATGAAAGGAAAGAATGAACAGAATGAAAAATGTCTTCGAAAAAAACAAAGAAACAACTGATTCTCTCTACTGCATAGCAGTCCATATCACCAACTAGCTGCTGAACATCTCCCCAAAAATATCCAGTAGATATCTAAAAGTCAACTTTCCAAAATGGGAAACCTTCATTACCTTCATCTTTTAAATTTGGCCCTCCATTACTTCCTTCCAATAATATAGGTTTGCAATCTCAAAGCTATCTTTATTCACTCTCCCTCATTTCTGTATCCAATCAATTGCCAAATCTTGTAAATTCTACATTCATGACATCTCTTGTATCTGGTCCTTCTTTTCAATTCACATGACCATCAACCAATCAATCCAAGTCCTATTTAATTCTCAGCTGGATAATTGCAATAGAATAAACAATCAGCATATTCTTAACTATAATCTCCTCTTTAAATCATTCTTCATATAATTCCCCAAAATAATCTTCCTAATGAACAAATATGATCATGTTACTGCTGCTTGAGAATCTTCAATGGCTTCCTATTGCCTGTAGGATGAAATACAAACTCCTAGGTAGGCTTATTTAAGTCCTTCCAAATCTGGCTCCTGTGTACCTTTCCACATTTATTTTCATATTACTACATTTCACACACTATACATTTAGTGAAACTGATATACTCAATTTTTCTATAAACCTTCCATATCTCCCATATCTGTGCCTTTGGTTGTCTTTCATGTCCTCAGTCTCTGAAATGAACTCACCTTAACTCTGTTCCTAAAATTCTTAGTTTCCTTTATTCTCAACTTACATGCCCTCTCCAAAGGCAGAGGTTTTTTTACTTTTTGTCTTTCATCATACCCCTTTGGCAGTCTGATAAAGCCTATGGAACTTTCTCTGAGTAATGTTTTTAGATGCATAAAACACAGAATTACAAAAGAAAGCTATTATATTCAAGTATAGCTATCAAAATATTTTCTTAAGACTTTTAAATTCATAGACACCAGGATGGGAATCCCCATTCTATCCAGCTATTGTTAGTGCTTTCTCTGGCCTGAAGTTATATACAGCAATCAATGTATATGTTGTGTCTCCCAATGAAACATAAGTTTCTCAATGGAATGACTTTGTTCTTTTTGTCTTTGTATCTCCAGCACCTAGCACGGGATCTTATTTATAGACATTTAGTAAAGAATTATTGAATGAATGAATGAGTTTTGAAAAAGATAAGGAAAAGTCAACCTTTGAAAATGAGTGATTAACATTGGGGATAAATTTGATGTCATTGCACAAGTAAGTCCTAAAAAGATTAAGGGGATGCTTGATTTCATTCCAAAATATCCTACATACAGTCCACATGTTAAAATCTTGTCAAACGAAAAAATCCTAAGGAAAAAACGGAGGAAAGATTTCTTTTGAGTGCTATCTTCTGCTTTACCTGCATTAGACCTGTTGAAAGCAAGTCCTGCACCAATGGGCCCCAGTGGTTTGGAAAATATAGAATTATTCCAAGTATATGGATTTCCTTCTTTTCCATGGGTCAACAAAGACACATTCTTAGGATTGACACCTTAAAAAGGCAAAACAGTAATTTCAAAGGTTAGAAGGCAAAAATAAATGTTGAAGAACATCATTGAAGAATGATAAAACATGCAATCTCAAACCAAGAATAGAAAGAATTTTAGGTTAAAATGTTTTCAAATATTGAAAACAGTATCCTCCTTTTAAAAAAATAATAAATGTTATCATGTTAAAATATTCTAGAAACATTCACAGAACACATTATAAAAATAAAATATTTTAAGATGCTATTAGTGGTGGCTCTTAAGTAAAGATGTTAAATTTTCATAAATTTCCTTGAAAAAAATTATATTGCTGAAATTACTTTTTTTCAATGATAACAATTTGAAATTACTTATGAGTTTAGTTCATTAAAAGTACAAGCAATATTCTCTTAGCTGCAGTAGTAAAAAAGAAGAGGTTTTTGTACCTTTTTTCTAGATATTTGGGAAAAAAACGACCTAGCTGATTATTTTTTATGAATTTTTCCCTTGTAAAAACAATTTTTAACATTTAAAAAATTTTAGTTCTAAATTCTCTCCCTCCCTTTCTCTTTTCTCCTTCACTGAGATGGTAAGCAATTTGATATAATTTACATATAGTTTGCTGATTCTTTTGAAAGCAGTTATAGTACTAGTAGATTGAGCATCAGAATCTGAGTTGGAAATTAAAAAATTTTAGAGGTCCTCTAGTTCAATGCACAGTTGAATAAGAATAATTGGAAAGTTTTTTCTAATAAGTAGAACCAAGAGAACATTGTACACAGTGACAACAAAGATTATGTGATGATGATCAATTGTGATGGATGTCGCTCTTTTCAACAATGAGGTGATTCAAGCCAATTTCAATAGACTTCTGATGGAGCGAGCCACCTGCATCCAAAAAGAGGAATGTGGGGACTGAATGTGGATCACAATATAGTATTTTCACCTTTTTTGTTGTTTGCTTGCTTTTTTTCTTTCTCATTTTTTTCCTTTTTGATCTGATTTTTTATGTGCAGCATGATAAATGTGGAAATAAATATAGAACTGTATATGTTTAACATTAAAAAATAAGAAAGTGGTCTTCTAGTCTTTGAAGATCTCCAGGAAGCAGGAACTTGAGAGTATCCAAGGCAGTCCATTCCATTTTTAGATGGCTCTAGTAGGAAGTATGTACTTCCTTATATCATACTAGTTCTGCCATCTAAAACCAAGCAGAACAAGTCTATTCCCTCTTCAACTTGACAGCCTTTCAAATAATTGAAATAATAATCATATCCTACACAAGTCTTTTATCTTCCAGGGTAAACATCTGGTATTCCTTTGATTTTTACATGGAATTATCTCAAGGCCTTTTTCTATGCTTTAAGACTCTTCCATGTACCAATGTACCTTCCCAAATGAGGCATCCAAAGTTCAACACAATACTCTAATGTGGTCTGCCTGGGTCCTAGTACTACTGAATTTAGGGACATCATCCTTCTCTTAATGCAGACCAGGATCACATTAGTTTTTTTCATTGCCATAATATACTGAGCTAAAAGCCCCAGCTTTTTTTTTTTTAGATAAAATTATGTAGCTGCATTTTCTTCATCTTGTACTTGTGAAATCAATGTAAAAATTTACATTTATTTCTATTAAATTTCATCTTAGTACATCTGACCCAGTTTTCTAGGCTGTAAGAATTTATTTTGATTCTCTTTTATCTAATGTTAAGTATTTCTTCTAGCACTGCCGATTTGATAAGCATATTATCTATACTTTAATCATTGATTAAAAACCATTAATTTTATTAAGAAAAATGTTAAAACTGTATAAAGTCAAGTACAAAATCCTGGGGCACATCAGAGTAGACATCATTCCAAACTGACATGGAACCATTAATGACTACTCTTTGGTTTTGATCATTCAGCTAATTCCAAACTACCTAATTGTATTATCCAGTCTACTTGTTTGTATCTTTTCCTCAAGAATAGCATGAAAAGTTTGCCAAATCATTGCTAAAATGACTTAGGTAAACTACATTAACATTATTTCTCTGATATACTAGATTAGTAAAATTGTAATGAAAACATTTTTTGATCTGACAAAACCCTTTTTGGAAAAACCACATGGGCTGTTTGTGATCACTTCTTTTTTGCTAGATGCTAACTCACCATCTTTTAATAACATGTTCTAGAATTTTGTCATGACTTAGGGTTCATGACCAAATATCATTCTCCTTTCCTTTTTGAAAATCTTTCCTTTTTCCTAATCACACACATCATCACTTCTGTCTTTATGTTTATCCAAATTCATTCCCACTCAAGTTTTTAGATTTTCCTGCATAAACACAACATTTTAATAATACAATATACAAGGAAAGTCAGTGAATAGAGTTAGCTTTAAATTCAAGACCTAGATATGAACAGACAATTTTCAGATGAGGAAATTGAAACCATTTCTAGTCATATGAAAAATGCTCTAAATCATTATTGATCAGAGAAATGTAAATTAAGACAACTTTGAGATACCACTACATACCTTTCAGATTGGCTAAAATGAAAGGAAAACATAATGACAAAAGTTGGAGGGGATGTGGGAAAACTGGGAAAGTGATACATTGTTAGTGGAATGGATCCAACCATTCTGGAGAGACATTTGGAATTATGCCCAAAGGGCTATCAAATTGTGCATACCCTTTGATCCAGTGGTGTCTAGACAAGGCCTATATCCCAAGGGATAGGGAGCCACATGTGCAAAAATGTTGGTAGCAGCCCTTTTTATAGTGGCAATTAACTGGAAACTGACTGGATACCCATCAGTTGGAAAATGTCTGAATAAGTTATGGTATATGAAGGTTATGGAATACTATTGTGTCTATAAGAAATAATCAAGAGGATGATTTTATTTATTTATTTATTTGCTGAGGCAATTGGGGTTAAGTGTCTGAGACCAGATTTGAACTCAGGTCTTCCTGACTTCAGGGCTGGTGCTCTATCTACTGTACCACCTAGCTGCCCCAAGGAAGATGATTTTAGAGAGGCCTGGAGAGACTTACATGAACTGATACTAAATGAAATGAACAGAACTAAGAGATCATAGTACACGGCAACAACAAGATTATACAATGATTCTGATGGAAGTGACTCTTTTCAACAATGAGATGATTCAGGCCAATTCCAATAGACCTGTGATGGAGAGAGCCATCTACATTCAGAGAGAGGACTGTGGGAATTGAGGGTGAATCACAACATAACATTTTCATTTTTTTGTTGTTGAGGTTTGCTTGAATTTTATTTTCTGATTTTTTTTTTTTACTCTTTGATCTGATTTTTCTTGTGCAGTAAGATAATTGTATAAATATGCATTACTATATTGGATTTAACATTTTTTTTTTACCATGTTTAACATATATTGAACTATATACCATCTAGGGGAGGAGGTGGGGGAAGAAGGGAAAAATGGGAATACAAGGTTTTTCAAGTGTCAATGTTGAAAATTTACCCTTGAATGTATTTTGAAAATAAAAAAACCCTTCAATTAAAAATAATAAAAATAAATTCAAGACCTGGGTTTCAGCTCAGCCACTGACTGCCACATGCTATATGACCATGGACAAGGCACTTAACCTCCTAGGGTCTTGAGGCAATTCTCTTAAGAATGTAAATTGCAGAAAAGTTGCCAATTTGCACCAATAGGAAGAAATTCCTTACTGAGATTCTTCTGTTGATGAAATCATAATTCTAGTCCCAAAAATTATGCAATGCTAATTTGCCTCCCAATCTACTCACTTCTTTAAAGATTTACTTTAGAGACAGTTTTTTTTTTTTTTTTTGGATCTCAGCCATCAAATCTCAGTGATATTGTGATATCATGATATCAAGTTTGCTTTCTTAAATTAGAATCTCTAGGTCATTTTGCTTGCTAACTTTTGTTCATTTATCTAAAAAGATGGAGCAATGAGGTTCATTCCTAGCTCATTTTTTGGATTTTGTCTCCTGTGAGCTTCTGGTATCTCTGCTACTATTTTTCATTTCACACTGTTAACTATGGTCTAAAAGGGTCAGGGAAAAAAAGTATTTCTTTTTCAGTTTCAAGCTTTTTATTTAAAAAAAAAATGACGGACTTGCAAGATTCCTGGCAAATGTGCTTCAGTGCTTTAAAGAAACTACGTTTTTGGTTTTGTTTTTACCAATTTGAGAATTTCCTTAGACAATACTAATCACAACCATCATAACTTCTTTTCCTCATGTAAATCCTCCAAAGAGGATCTACCCAATATCCTAGAGGCCTTTCTGAAGGCCCTTTAAGATTTCATAGGTACCAGTACAGGTACCTTCTCTTGATGTATCAATAACCCACCTCCTTTTCTGGCCGGATATTTTCTTGGCAATATTTATACATCTGTTTTTATGCTCAAGATAATTTCCTGCTGTAGCTTACTTATGAACACCAAATGTTTGTTTGTTAACCTTTAGGTCTTGAGAAATTTGATTCTTTTATAGACTTTGGTATCTCCAGATAGGTGAACTAATTAAACGAGCTGCCCATCTAATTACATGCCATAATCTGGATAAGAACTATTCCTCAGCCATTTATTTTGCCTGCTGACCCCTTTTCAAACAAGGTGAATGTAACTGAAGAAGTTCTATAATATTCTATAAAATATTTTAAATTATGTTTATTATAAGCACAAAAAGTAAATCTGTCCAAAAAACCCCATAGCATTTAAAAATAGGAAAAGCAAAATTAATGATAAATAAGCCAAAAAAAATACTTTTACTCAGTTTCTCAAATCTCTCCAAATCTGTTCCACTAATTCTGGCTTTCTTTTATATATAGTCAATTTATATGCAGTTCTGGTTTATCTTGCTTTTTTACCTTCAAATAAGTCCTTATATGTTTATCACTTATTGTTATGGAAACTTAATATTCTATTATACCAATAAGTAAGTTATAATTTATTTAAAGCTCCATAATTTTCTAAGTCTTACTACAATCAGCATAATGTAATTGGCAAAACTCTCTTACTCTTATTTGAATCCTTCACAGGATATCTTTCATGAAAGCAGTGATCACTTTTTTGGTGAGCAATGTGTTGCCATTATAAGCCTTATTTCATATTAATAATTAGAGGACTAGATAACAAAGTCGTTTCTTTGGTTACAATGATCAAGGAAGTATCTATGATCTTAACATATGCATGGGAAACTTTCAGAGAGACTTTAAAATTGTATTTTATTTTAACAATTTAAATTTTTCACAACCAATAAATAACTAACACAATGGGATCTTGTAATCTCTAAATCCATCTATAACCTGTGACTCCAATAGGGTTTAATGTAAAAAAAATCTTTGTATGTATGTGTGTGTGTATGTGTGTATGTATGTGTGTGTATGTGTGTACGTATGTGTGTGTATGTGTGTGTGTGTGCGCGCGTTTAAAACAATAACAAATACAAATATATCTATAAAAGTTTTCTACCACTAAACCCCCCTACCCCCCTTACTAAATTTTATCGCTTCCGTCAAACCCCAAAACCGGATGATAGTCCTCTAGTATGGTAACTAAATACCTCGGAGAAATAGGCTTTAAAAACATATAAGTAACAACTAGGCCTAACTAAATCCAACCCGCCGCTACTCACTGTCAAACTTCTACTTATATAGATTCTTCAACAAATACCTTCCAATATTCTATCAATCAAACACACAACCGTTTTCTATTCCAAATTTAAAATTTATAAAAAAAAACGAAAAAAAATTAAAATAAATTTAATACTGACATAGTATACAAACTTAAAATTTTCAAAATTTTTGATAAATTTTAAAATTCATAATTCACTGTTTGTGTAGCTTAACGCAAAGCAAAGCACTGAAAATGCTTAGATGGACTTTAATTAGTTCCACAAGCACAGAGGCTTGGTCCTGGCCTTACTTTAATTTTTATTAGACCTACACATGCAAGTTTCCGCAACCCAGTGAGTATGCCCTTTTAACTTTATTAAAGTATAAAGGAGCTGGTATCAGGCACACTAAAACAGCAGCCCATGACACCTTGTTTAACCACACCCCAACGGGTTACAGCAGTGACTAACATTGAGCTATAAACGAAAGTTTGACTAAATCATAATAAACAAGGGTTGGTAAATCTCGTGCCAGCCACCGCGGTCATACGATTAACCCAAATTAACAGAAACGCGGCGTAAAGGGTGTTTAAGCACACAACCAGACAAATAAAGTTAAAACTCAATTATGCTGTAATACGCCCTAGTTGATATTAAAATACACAACTTACATGACTTTACTAATGCTGAAGACACTAAAGCTAAGGTACAAACTGGGATTAGAGACCCCACTATGCTTAGCCGTAAACCTAGGTAATTAAATAACAAAATTACTCGCCAGAGAACTACTAGCAACTGCTTAAAACTCAAAGGACTTGCAAAAAAATCTTTGCAAGTGCAAAAGATACTCTGTTCAGTTTTCATCTGTTGTAAAAGGATAATGTCAGTATATATGAAAAGTACTGTCATATTTTTTAGAGAGGGGTAAGTAGACATGAACTGGTAGTTACTAATGTAATCTGCATCATATACCTTCTGTGATTTTTCTAGTTATTCTAGATCTTTCCCTCTTACAGACATATCAACATTTTATCTCAGCGGTTTCAAAATTAGGTCACCTCCAGGTAACCTTTATTTTGTATAATTCTTCTATTCTTTGTTTCCACTTCTTTAGGATTATGCTGTTAGAACCCAAATATGATCATTCTACTCTTTTTTTCTTTCTTTTTTTTTTAATGATCATTCTACTCTTATCAGAGATAAAAACCATGAACACAATGATCTATTTTGTGTCTGTTTTGTCATGTTCCTTTTAGGTTCATGACCTGTCTTAGAGCTTGGTTTCATGCCAAGTTTTTTGCAGATGTTTTCTGCTCCATTATCCTTTGTTTTGCAAATAATGTTGAACCACCTTCCTCTGTAATATTTTGTAATTAAATTTATCATATGAGCTGGTATAGTTTTTGACTGCCATGTCTCTTCTCATCAAAAAAAAGTGAGTGGATATTGAGTACCTGCTTCAACCAGAATGACCAAGTGTCAGGTATGCTGCAAAGAAGGTTCTTAGACAGGAAAAGATTCTACTACATTGTCTTATTTTCAAAATAGAGAGAATAAACCTCCACACATCCATGGTACTTATAGACCTAAGTAGAGCTCTTTTCCAATAACCTAAAATGCCACTTTCTCTAGGTCAAAAGCACTATACTTAGGATTATCCTAGTTTATGTGTGCATTTTTTCATAACTATCTGGATAATGGGATAGTATTACAAGTATGAGGATTTATCACCATTAAAATTTCACAGAAATTAATGAAGACATCTTTTATAGAGATTCTTATTTCCACTTCTTTTTTATATGCCTAATTTGTTCACCCTTTCTGTTTCTTACTCTGTATTTATTTAGACTTTGAAATACTGTATGCATATGATAAAGAAATTTACAGATATAAAACCAACAGAATCATATAGTCCAACTTTTATAGATGAGATAAATCAAGATTCAGAAAATCTGATTTGTCTATGGTCACAAAGCAGGAAATTAGAAGGAAGCCTCATAATTCATCTAATCTATACTCTTATCTAAAGCATGAATGTCCTCTCTAATTGTATTGCTGAAAAATGGTAATCTAGCCTGTGTTGAACATTCTCAGTGTCAGTGACCTCATTACTTTCTGATGCATCCTTTTTTCATACTAATATCTATATTCTTATAACTTCTGTATTCTTATAAGAATCTGCCTCTATAAGATTATATATTTAGGTAAGAACTAGACCTTAGAAGGTCATCTAGTTCAAATGCCTCAGATTATAGATGAAGAATTTGAAGCAAGAGAAATGAAGTCAGTTGCCAAGGTAATGCAGATAGTAAATAGCTCTAGCTCCTTGATATCCAGCCTAGCAACTTTTAATTGAATAACAGGTCTTCTGGGATCAAGCAGAATAAGACTAATTTCTCTTCTACAAGACAACCTTTCAATTATTTGAAGGCGAAGTTCATGTTCTCTCTAAGGCCTCTTTAGAATAACAATCACTATTTCTTTTACTCAATTCTAGGAAGGATTCACAATTTTAGTGGTCACCTGCTTTTGGACAGGGCAACTTGTTTACATGTCTTCCTAAAATGTGGTACCCAGAAGTAACAATAATAGTCTAAAACAAAGGCTCCTAATTACTAACCCAGTGCTCTTTCCAATATTTACCATTATTTCCAAAAGTCTTCTTTTATGTGATCAGCCCTAAAAGTATAAGAATCTCTTATTTTTCCCTTAGATATTTTCTATTATTCTCCTGCATTAAAAAAAAGTCAGTGAGGAAGAAGGCAGCAATATTAATCACATTAAGATATGGTCCATGTGACTTTTTTTTTCTTTTTTGTTGAAATTTTTTTTGTTGAAATTTGTTGATTGGGAAAGAAAAAGATTAAGAATTAAAAAGTGGGTAGGAAATATTTTAATATGATAAAATAATGAAAGGAAGTGGAATTAAGAAAAGGAATAAGATTTGGAGAAAACAAAATAGGGAGGAAAGAGAATAAGGCTAGATGCTCTCATTTCAGAATTGATCCTATTATAATGAGATTTAAAATTTATCTAATAATATGTAATGAGAATTTAGCATATCTTTATTTTTTTTAAATAAAAGTACTATTTTGAGCCTCTAAAACATGTTGAAGACAAGGAAGAAGAAACATAGAATGATATTTTGGGAAATAAACTACAATTTGAAAAATGATCAAAATTAAGGTAAATGATCTGACTGAAAACACAGTCAGGAGAAAAGACACCTGGTTCAGGAGAGGAGAAAAGAAGCCATACAACAGTTTGCTTTGTTTCATAGAGAACTCACTTTATTTAATATCTATATCTATGGTTTGTAAGACTTTTGACTCTTTCCAGCAGAAAAATCATTTCTTTTCAAAATGTTGACTGATTTTTGCCATCTATGTACTCCAGGACCTCGAGGACTCAGGTAGCCAGCCAGCTATGGAGGAAGGGAAGCTTCAGAACTGCAAGGACATCAGTAAAACCCGTTGTCCTCAATGGACCTTTGGAGAAAATCAGGGGTTCTTGGAAATGGGAAGCTACTTCCAAAGGTTGAAAATAAATACAAATAAATTTGAGTGCACTGTCCTAGAGAAGTTAATCCAGTTAATTTGGGGACAAGTTAATCACAAAAATTGATTGCAAATATAAATCTATAGATGTAATATGCAAACCTCACCTTTGTGACAATTTTGTCAGGATTTCTTCTATTACCCTTAGTAATTCTCTCTCTCTCTTTTTTTTCCCCAAAGAAAATGAAGTTTTAGTCTCATTAGGTTAATTAGGATGCAGGAGGTAATTCTTCCTCACTTGAACCCCAAAGCCTTCTACTACTTTTAGAGGATAGTGTAAATCCCTACCAAAAATTTCAATAACATAAAGATAGAAGAAAAACTCCTTGTATCACACTTTAAAGATATATATATATATATATATATATATATATATAATACATATATACACATATATATTTGTAGATTCAAAACAATTAAAAAGTATGTTTTTGAAACAGATAAATTTTTTCTTTGTAAAAATTAAATTTTGAAGAAGAAACCAATACTTTACATAATAATATCTCTTTTGATAGTACTTATCATTAATATTTGTACACTATTTTCCCTTTGGATACAAATGAACAAATTACTAGAATAATTACTTAATGTTACATAGAAGCTTGACTAATTTGAACTACTTGAGTGGAAAGACCAACCCTAAATACACTGAAATATAAAGTACAAAATATTTTCAAAATATATAACTATAAGGCAATTGTATTATTTTCAAGTAAACACAGTAACTTAGTAGGCTAACTGTTGTTAGCTAGCAAAAAGGGCCAGAGCTATAATGCAACTATCTTGATTCTCAATTTATGCCTTTAGCTGCATAAACTTGTTTTATTTTCCATCATCCTTGGAATGTTCTTGCATACACATCAACTAACTGCTGAAGAGGCCCAGAAGAACTGATAGCTTTATCTGTAAAGTTAAGTCCATTCCAGAACTAAATTTATATGAGTCTATGATTCTAAAAGTGTTGAGTGGCAGGGCAAATATTGCTTACAACTCAAAACTTGTCATTTAGAGAAATCAGGAGTTTTGTATGTGTGTGTATGCACATGTGTGTGCATGCATATATAAATCCAAATTAGAATTTTTAAATAAAATGGGAGCAAACATTCTAGTATGAATATATATACACATAGGTGATTCTCTTTTTTTGAATGTAGCTTTCATAAAAATTATACAATTCATCTAATGTGGTTTTTACTTACCTGGAAGATATCTTGATTGTCTCAAGTAGTACTGTTTGGCAGCTGAAGTGGATGACAAGTTAGGATCATTTTTTAAGAAAGCAGCAGGCAAACTCTTATTTTCCCCTCCTGTCTGACTGGAGCCTGAGGGGATGAGTTCTGGTACACTGAAAATAAATATGTAAAAGAGTATCAGAATATACAAAACAAAAATGCTCTTTTCTTACTCTTCATAAATCCTTTTAAGAATTCTTTTGCTTTGTTTTTAACACTGAACTTTTATTTCCATCTTTACAGCTACTTCCTTATGGATTTAAGCTGGTCTAGCCCTTGACAGCCCTTAAAAGACAACAGCTATCATATTTTCCCTCCCACCCCCATCCCAATTCCCTCCCTCCACTGAATATCTTATCCAGGTTAACCATCCCATTCCTTTCAATGATACTCACATGGTCTGACCTCAAGGCCATTTACTACCCTGTACACCCTCCTTTCCCTGAACACTTTTTTTCATCTTATCAATGCCCTTCACAAAATAAGTATGGTGTGTCAAACTAAACAGAAAACTGCAGAAACAGTCTGGGAAGAACAATGGAACTATCTCCTCCCCTCATTGCTTAATGAAGCCCAAGGGTCAATCAGTTTTTTGATTTGTCAGGTCACACTCTTGACCTAAGTTATTAAGTTTATACCCCACTAACATCCACAGATCATTTTTAGACAAATCATTGTTTATCCAAACTTCTCTAAAGTGTTTGTGAAGTTGATTTTTATAGCCCAGTGTTATGATTTTGACATTTCTTCTTATTCAGTTTCATTTTATTAGTTTCAGTCCACTGTTGTATCTTATCTTCAAGGTCTATCCCAATCCTGTTTCTGTCACACAGTGTTGTTAGTTTTTCTCCCCAGCCTTATGTCATCTGCAATTGTTAGTTTTTCTCCCCAGCTTTATGTCATCTGCAATTTCAATAATCATGTCCTCTATTCCTTTATCCAATAATCTTCATGAATTCTACTGGAGTACTCTTCCAAGTTATCTTCAAACTTTTAATGACTAATCTTTGAGAATGGACATTTAGTCAGTTCTAAATTCACCTAGTTATACTACCTTTTGGACTATTTCTCTTCATGTTTTGCATAAGAATAACACATGAGGAATTACCAAATGGTCTAAAAAGTGGCAAGATATAGCTACAATATTCACCTGACTTACCAGATAAATAACTGTCAAAAAAGGAAATAAGTTTATATGACCTATATATGATAAATCTATGTTGGCCTTTTGTGATCATCAGGATGAGATATTTGTGAATGTCCTAAATGATTAACAGTTATTATTATAGAAAGCAGCTAGGTGATGCAATTGACAAGAGTGCTTGATCTTGAAGTCAGGGAGATTTGAATTTAAATCTAGCCTCAGACATTTATTAGCTGCATGACTCTAGGCAAACCACTTACTTCTGTCTACCTCAGTTTCCTCAACTCAGGCTTACTACAAAAATCAAATGAGGCAATATTTGTGAAAGTGCTTAGAATACTTCATATAAAGGTATATAATGCTTATTTTCTCTTCCCTCCCCATCTTTTTCTAGATATTCACAAATCATTCCTTTACTTAAGCATTCTAGTGCTTTATTAGAAACTGAAGTCAAGTTCACTTGTCTTCTAAAATCTGCAGACTTATATTCTTCTCTTTTTTGAAAATCAAGAACATTTTTACCTTTTCTAACCTCTTTTCCACACTATTTCTAAAACCCACTGCCAGTGGAACAACAATCACATTTTTGTAAGTACCATAGGATATAATTTACCTCAGCTAAGAGGTTTCAATTCATCAGGAGGAGCCAGATGCTCTTCTCACTATCTGGGTTTAGTGACCATTAATTGTTCCAATTAATCTTAACTGCCACCTTCCTTCCTTCATGAAACCTTCCCTGATCTCTCCCTATTCCTTAGCTGAGTGCAATTTTGCTCTCTTTCGTCTGAACTCTCTTAACATTATAATTATGGCAACAATAAATTATTTTAAAGCAATTTGATTTTATGTATTTATCACTCTTTGATTATAAAATCTTTGAGAATATGAACTATGTCTTTTTCACTGCAGCACTTAGTACAGAGCTTTGCATTCATTAGTTTCTCAATATATTTTTGTTGAGTGAATCATTAGCTCAATATTATAAACTTATTGATTATCTGGGGGCCTCTAATACTATCTAGGTATCTTTTATGAACAAGTTATAAGGGATACTATAACAATGGAAAAATGCGTGTTCAATTGAGTTAGAATTAGAAAACCTGGGGTTGATCCTATTTCTATTATTTACTAATTATATAACTGAGTAAATTATTTGTCTGATTTATTTACTGTCTGCAAAAAGGAGATGATAAAACTCATACCACCTTCTCACAGGGTTTTTGTAAGGATATAAAATGGATAACTTTAAAATATTTGGTAATAACTATGTGCTACTCAACATGTGTTTATCTGAATACTGGCCATATATTTAGAAATTTTCAAAACACAGTGGAGAATACCCTAAACCAGCATGAAGCATGGTTCTTGTTTTCAAGGAATTTGCAATCCCAGACTTACAAGGTATACACATATGTTAAACCTTTGATTCTTGTTTTTGATTTGGGAGTGGGGTGAGAGGGAGAAGGGAACAGGGAGCAGGAATAGTAGATTGTGATATAAATTAGAGAAGTTTATCCATTCTCACTTTACCATAGTATAGAGCATGGCCTACCACCTTCAAAATCTAAGTATCAAATCCTGGTTTGAGAAGGACTGTCCTATTTCTCCCTTCTTTACCTTCTTCCTCATTCTTCACCCCCTCCAAGGGAAATTTAATAAAATTCAGTTAAAATGAGAATTGTGTAGGTTTTAAAAAAATTCCTACAATTTGTTGAAAATATAATTCAAACACAAAACCAACTTCTCAGTAGTTTCCTGAACTTTCTTTTAGGGAGGAAAAAGATAAATTTAACTTGTATATAGGTAAATGAGAGATGAACACATTATCTATTTAAAAACTGCCTTAATCTCAATCCTGGTTAGCACAACTTTCCCTTTGCTGAATTTTCTCATCTCAAACCAAAAAATTAAAAAAAAAAAAAAGGAAAAAAGTAAACATCACAGTCAGCATTCTCTGTGAATTAAGATTTATATACACTAAATGTATATATTTTTAAAAAGCCAAAACCACAGCAAACCAGGATTCAAACTGGGCAACCTTAGGTTTTCAAGGCAGCAGCCCATATACTACATGATGGCAAATAGCTGTTGGACAAGCTTCCCTAACTTGTATCATCCCTTTTCTCATTGCCTTCTCTTGAGTACCTAGAAGAAAAAAAATTAAAAAATAAATTTACTAAAGTAAATACCCTTCCATAAGTCTCAATAATATTTAACTCCTCTTTTACTTCACACAGTGTCTTCCATCTAACTTGCTAATTAAGAAAAAGAAATAGCAAAGATCAAAATTAAAAAAAAATTTCAGCAAAAGTTGAAAAATTTTCCAAAAGATTTCTAATCTGGTTCTCTGCTAACATCACACTAGGGTGGGGTTCATCTGCTCGTTTGCTAATAGTTATGCCCACTGTAAAGAAATTAGGAAATAGACCGTAACATATATTGTATATTTTGTGAGTCACAGAGCTTAATTTAGAATATCTTTTAAAAGTTTATTTAAAAAAAAAGTCAGTTGTAAATCCTATACTACATTTAGCTTAAATTCATTATATAATATCTTTAACAAAAAAAATAACAAAACAAAAACTACTTTATAAACACTTAGTATCAATGATTAATACTTTTTTAAAAAATGGTACATGTTAGAAGTAAATATTCCTGCTCAGTAAGAAATACAATGAAATGATTTAGAACAAAATCAAATGAAAATAACGGCTGTTTTTAATTAGCTTAAAACTTACTGAAGAACCAATTGGATATGGGAGATAAAAAGAGAAAGAAAACATTCTCCAAGAATCTTTTCTTAAAATAAAGTTGCCATTAGCTAAAACAACCTTCAGTTGTTGCAATGGAAGCCTTACCTAAATGTCAAATCCTTTTTCTTCTTTTCTTTTGGAACAGAGATGCTGGGCTTCTTGGAATGTGAGACTCCAAAATCAGAGTCGTCAATATCTTCCCAACTATCTTCAGTCTTGAACACAGTCTGACCCCAACGCCTTCTACCACTTTTATGACCCACTGCAACATTGTGCTTCTATAGTAAAAAAAAAAAGTCATGTTAATCATAATCTTCTCGTATTTATATAGTCCTTTAGATTTACAAAACACTTGTCTAATAATGATCTTAATGAATTAAGTAGTTAAAATGAAACTTTTATAGGTGAAGAAAGTAAGTTCAAGTTGAGTGCTGGAAGGGGGAATATGAGGCTAATTCTCTTGACTCTAGGTATCATATTCCTCTCAATACACTGCACCTGCCTTTTATAATTAACAAGTATTTCTTGAACACCTATTATTGTAAGATAATGTGCTGGATATGGAGGATTTTTACCTTCAATTAACTCACAATCAAGTTAACATAAGAATAGGCAAAAAAAAGAGACTAGACTATCTAGACAATAAGTGTTAAGCGGAATTAAGAAAAAAGAAAGATCTAAGTTAGAGTAACATGGAAGAGATCAATTTTGTACTACTTTAAAGAATGAATAGTACACAAAGAAATGGAAAACGACAGTTAGGAGTTACAGTTAGGAGTAGCCCTGTGAAAAAATATAAATTGGAAGAACCATTCTCCAATAGATCAGTGGTCAAAAAATATAAATACTTTACAAAAGCAAAAATTTAAATGATCATCAACTACCATAACCATACTCCATATTTCATTCATTACATATAGGAACATTCTTTCTGCCACTGACTACAAACTGATATATGCTGCTTAAGAATGCAGTTACTTGGTCAAAAGATATGTACATTTTAATATTTTTTTTCTTATATTGTCCCAAACTGTTTTTCAGAATGATTGGACTAACTTGCAGTTTCACCAGTAGTGTAGTCAGCTTGTTCCACCACTGCTCCTCTAACAATATTTTAAAAATCATTTTGCTAATTTATTGGGTCCTAAATAAAACTTCAGAATTGCTTTATTTTTATTATTTAATTTTATTATTAGTGATTTAGACCATTTTCCACAGTTGTTAATAATGTGCAATTCCTCTTTAGAAAACTCCTTGTTCACATCCTTTCTCCATTTATTTACTTATTATATATTAATATAGTATATAATAATATTATTATTGTATATTAATATGTAAGTCATATGTATTTGTATCAATTCCTTATATATTCTTAGATGACATATTTTTATCAGACATATGTAATGTAAAAGTTTCCCCCCCATGCTCCTCAAATAAGAATATAGATTGTCTTATTTGTACTTTTTTATTAGTACCAAATCTTTTAAATTTTACATAATCAAAATTGTCTACTTGGTCTTTAATGATCTCTCTTTCTTGCTTGGTTAAAAATTTGCCTGCTAACAATAAATCTGAAAGACATTTCCTTCAGTTCTCCTTTATTTTTATGATGTACTTTTTCACATTTAGGTCACATATATCTTGAGAGTTTCCTATGAAATATAGAATATATGTATATATATACATATATATATATATGGAATAAGATTATGGCATAAAACTTAATTTCTGTGAAACAGTAGCATTATACATTAAAAAAATAGAGATATTAAGAATAAGAAATCCAGAAAATAGGGGAGGAGAAAGCATGGCAGAAAAAACTTGATTGAAGATCAAAAGGGGAATACAGAGAAACATCATCTTCACAGAATAATATATAACACCTAGGAAAGAAGATGAAATAGATGAGGAATTCAGGAAACAAAGCCAAAACCTGAGATGAGAATATGGAATAGTAGGAATTGGAACCTTCAATCACTCAGACAATCTGCTAAAGATATCTCACTGCCAAAAGCAAAATATATAATTATTTCTTGACTTAACTAAATAGTATTTTTTTTTTCCTTTTAAAGAAAGAACAAAGGAATGTCTACTCTGTGTATGATTCTCACCAAAAAGAAGGAACTGGTTGCTGGGGTGGAAATGAGGAGAACTCTGGTAGTAAGTTGTTCATTTAGAATTTGTGATAGAGAAGTAATAAAAGTTAGCAATGATATGATATGTAGCCTAAATATTGGTGATTTCAGGGTTCAAAGAAAAATAGTGAAGATCCCAATGAGTTCATTAGAAGTAAGGATAAAATGGACTCTCAAGATTTAATTAAATTAATTGTAGCTACAAAGAAAGACAAGTACAATGAAGAATTACAGGCAAAGTCATAGAAGACTGATAATGTACAAACAACTCATTAATTTATATTTTCAAAAAACATATAGAAGCTGGATCAAATGAAGATATGAATAATTTTAAAAAAACACAGTATGGCTATTTAAGGATATATTAAGAGCACTGAAATTTAGAATGAGGTGAGGCTGATAAGGAAGGTAAAGGACAACAAAAACTAGTTTTCAGTCATATAAATGTGATATTGCTTGGGGTAGATAGGGCAAGATGAACTAACAACAGAGGGAAGGCAGAGCTACTTAACTCATACTTTATATCTATATTCTCTGCCAAGAGAAAGAACTTTGGTATGTAAAAGCTGAAGCATAAATAAGTAATGGAAAATAAAACAAGATAAATAAGGAAACAGAAAGAGATCATTTAACTTGTGTATATGAGAACAAAAAAGAATTCCCTCGAAAATACACTTGACAGGTAGTCAACTGGCCTTTGCTTAAAGATCTCCAGTGAGATTAAGAGACTGAAAGAACTCAACAGATGGTTAAGTCACTATCAGTGACCTTTGAAAGATCAAGGAGAATATAAGATATGCAGAAGAGAGAGGAAAAAAAGTGCTGACTTGTTTTTAAAAGGAAAAAAAAATTTAGTCTTTGCTAGTTGTATGCCAATGAGCTTGACCCACATTTCTGGTAAAACTCTAGAATGTGTTATTAAAGGAATTCTCAATGAACATGAGGACCAATCAATGCAGGACAAAGGCGAGGAAATTTGGAATGAGAACTTGGACTGAGTCACATCACAGCTACATGATCCCCCAGCAAATAACTGAATCCCTCTAACTGCCAGTTTCCTTGTGTGTAAAAGGGGCTAATAATAACATATAATGTACAATCTTGTTTTGAGAAATCAAATGAAATGAGGTTTACAGAGCACTTTGTAAACCTTAAAGCTCTATGTAAATTTTAGCTATCACCAATCCTACCAGTGCTCTTCTTCTCCTTATTATCATCACTATCATCATCACTAATTAATTGTTATTACTGCTGAGTGATTAGTCAACAATTATGATTATGTACTTACAATGTTCCTGGAGAGGAAAAGGGTAATTGCAAAGAGTCAGTTATGTCAAAGGAGGAAGGTAAAAGTAAGGCTGGCCAACAGCTTGTCTAAAAAAGGACTGTAATTTGTAGTGGATTATAAGTCAACAGTGACAGCAACCAAGAAAGTTAATACAATCTGTACCAAAAATGACACAGTGACTACAGGACAACTATACTTTGTCCTGGTCAGACCATACCGGTTCTGTTTTCTGTTCTGAGAAGGACACTAATAAGCTGAGAATTTTCAGAGGGGTGCAAAGAGAAAACACGTTATACTCTATACAGACTGAAGACACTGGGGATATGTACAAGGGAAGAGGGACTTATGGGATTGAGATTGCTGCTTTCAAGTAAATGAAGAATAATTATCCCTGTTCCACTTGGCCCCCAAAAGAACTAAGAAGTTGCAAATTTAGTCTTGATAATAAGGAAAATTTTCTTAATAATCAGCACTACATAAAATCAGAATAGACTTCCTCAGGAGGTAGCACATTCCCATCATGAAACATGGGATGATAACCCTCCAGACAGAGAAACAGGGATCTTGTTCAGATATGGGCTAGAAAAGACAGTATTTGAGGTGACTTCCAACACTGAGAATCTGGGATTCTTTGATTAGAAAGGAATGGATGAATTTGAATGATATCATAAAAAAACAACTTAGTGACAACAAGATATGGAAGAGGAGAGAGTGGAAGGACTCACAGTTAACTAAAAATATAGATTTGGATAATTAAGAAAAAATGTTATGACTAATGGAAAAGTAGAATCTGGGAGAGAAAGCTACTCTTGAGGAAGGGATAAGCAATTTAGTTATATACATTTTGAGTTAGATGGAAATGAGGGACATTTAATTGGGTATGGTCAGGAGGTAGATGAAAGTAAATTTTGAAGTAATCCACATAGAAACAAGAGTTGAAACTACAGAAAAGATCTCTAATTTCTTTGTGGGAAAGAGAATGAGGACCAAATCTCTGGAAATATAGTTAGGGGAGAGGAAGAAGGGTATTCAAAGAAAACATTAAAAATAAAGTTTGATACTGCATATTATATAATTCAGAAAACATCCTCCAAGTCAGTTGACAGTTGGAAACAATATAAAATAGATACAAAATTAAATTTGTACTCAAGAACTGAATTCTTTAAAATTTTTATTTATAAAATTAAAATTTAAAATTCTTTAAATTTTTTAAAATTTGCATCTCAATTACTAATTGCTTTTTAAAAATGTATAGAGTTTATGAGTTTATTGCTTTCCAATGTCAGGTTTCTATTTTGATTTTCATACTTAAATGGCAGAAGAATAGTATGTTTTTTTTTCCCCAATGGATATTTATTTAAACCCACAAATTTGTTAAGTTCGTCTTTTGGGCAGGAAGTACTTTTAATAAAGGATTGGCACATATTTTCTAAGGTTTTTTCAGGGTCTGACAACAAAACTCTGATAACCTCACTAGTGAAACTGTTTCATTTTGTTAATGCCAGTTACTTACAGGTGATGCATTTTTGATGATACTTGGGAATAATGGTTCTTGATGTTTTTGTTGAGGCTGTTGTTTTGAAGGCTGCTGGGCAGGCAAGTTCTGTGATAGCTGAATTGGTTGTAGTGGCTGATGGGTAATTTTTTGTTGGGGATGTGACTGGGCCTGGTCATCTGGTGGAGGTTTAAGTTCTAATTCAACAAAAGATTGTTTTGACTCTTTTGGTTGAAGTTGTTTATTCACAGATTGTTTTGGTTCCAAGTACTGTGGAGGAGGGCCTAATATTTGACCAACTTGAAAATATGGATATTTCAAAGCCTGAAAAAAGACAGAAGACATTAAATCAACATATGAAAAACTTATATCATAATAACAGATAGTATTTAGAAATCCCTGAAAGTTTTGCAAAGTGCTTTACATATGTCGTCTCATTTGTAAATGTAGCATTTATCATAAATCCAAAACTCTAAAAATTTAAAGAGCTTAATGTGTAGCTTGTCAAAATCGGTTGATTTTCTTATTACTTTAAGTTAGATGTGATAGTTAATGACATATTGATTTTAGTGGTGGTAAAATAATCAAGTCAGTTTTGACCTTCAGAAAATCTATGCAATCTATAAAAACTTGTGATTTGAATGTTCAGTTTCACTTATTCATAATTTTCATTATGTTAAGTATCATAATTACCAACATTTGTAAACTATGGAGTAAATAACATACACAACACTGACAGTAGATGCATTAAAATATGAAGGATTTTCATAGGATAAAAGAGAAACTAAGATTAATATTTTTGTAATAAAAAAAAAGACCAAAGGTAATATCTTACAGGCAGATTCAGAAGGGGACACACAAACTTCAAAAAAAGTTTGACTTTTTAAATATGTTATAATATTGTTTTGTTTTACTCTAATAAAGTGTATCTTTAATAAAGAACATTCAAATTTGAGTCTGGATTGAAGATTTACTCCATATTTTCTTTGATTGTTAATTGGTGTTTCTTATAACTATATTACTATAAAACTAATAATTTTTAAAAGTACACTTTGCAAATTCCAAGGACCTCTTATTCTATGGAGTAGAGCTTTTGAGGCATCATGGTAAGATCATTCAGAATACCAATTCCCTGTATGCATAAGGAGGACATGAAGTAATCTATTCCTAAATTCTTCCTCACCTATTAAAAAATAAGGTGACTATTAGTCTTTCTGTTTCCTGAACAAAGAGAAAATAGCATTGCTTTCTTGGCAACTAGAATTTGCTAGCAGTGGGAAAGAGGGGCCAGGAGTGAAATAAGAGAGGAAAGAACAAAGGCAGCTAAAGGAGGAACTTTACCTATCTTTCTGTGTTTCTGAACTAAGAGCTCAGAGTCTTCATGGGAAGACTGAGAACTATTATTGCCTGCTAATTTTAGGGTTATTTATAAATAACACTGGTTGGAGAAGTGGTTTGGGAAAATGAGTCTGATCTGCATCACTTTACCTTCTCTTACAGAGAGACAGTTCTGAGTGCTTTACATATTTATATTTTTTGTTAAATGTCTGAGGCCACATTTGAACTCAAGTCCTTCTGACTTTAGGCCAGGTACTAGCTGCTGCTACATATTTATATTGTAATTCCTAAGACTTAAATCTAAGGACATCATGTTACCAAAAATTCCAGGACCACCCTTTAGGGAAGAGATAGGGTACAGGAGAGTTACTCAAAAGCAGGGATCAGTACCTTTTTAAGTCACTTTGCCCTTATTTGCTATTTTCCCAGTTAAGGGATAGGTAACTTAATTTTTGCTAATTTATCAGGAAAAGAGCCCATAGAGGACTATTCGAAGAGATCAGGCTATTTGGGAGGTTCTCTGTACAATGTATATAAAGTATAATATAAATTTAGAATAATGCAAGAAATACAAATGTACAACCTGAAGCAATGGAGCCTGTACAAGGTACATTTTTTTGAACCTACAAGTCTGCAGAGATTCCATCAGATACAGATAATTGCACTGTGTTTATAAACACTAAAAAAATAGTTCAAACAACTGAAATAATAAAGAAAAAGAAATTATATAAAATAACATATAAAAATAAAATTTTTCATAGTAATTTTAAAATAAGATTCTATGAGGACAAGAAGAGCATTTTTCTTTTCTTTATATGGATAAACTAGTGATAGATCACATAATATATTATTATTAACACCTGAAAATAGTTACTGGGACAATTCATTTAATATTTGAAACTTCCTGAAATTACATAATTATCATTGAATATTCTTGAATTTTTTATTGTAATATATTTACATTGACAAATATTTCCTTTCATATAGAAATAATTTTAATAATACATGCATGTAGTAATTATCTAATCTGGTAAATATTGATATTAAATATTTACTGTTTTGGCAAAGTAGTATGCTAGGACTTCGGGCCAAAATACAAAATTTGGCTAGAACAAGGTACCTGGCCAAATGATACTCCACAATGAAGTAGCAGAATAAAACAAAATTAGAGATAATCATAATAGTCAATGAAACATGATAAATATAAATGATTTATATGCAAAGCTAAGTATCTAGGTATATAAAATAGGTATACAAATCAAACTTTTTACTGATAATAAATCACAAAAATTTATTTTAAAACAATTCTTTGGTATACATATAAGTTTACCAGTTATTAAAGGCAAATATAAAAGCAAATTTGCATACTAATGAGATGGATGTGCTCATTTATTTTTACAGAAGAATTAAATCTTGGCAGAACATTTAATATTTTTCCCTGTTGCTAAATTTTTTGCAACTCTAACATTCAATTACTTGACTCCATATGGAGTTAAGATCCAGAGTTTAAGAAGCTTTGCTTTTAAGTAATAGATTAGTATTTTGACATATCTTAAAAGGAAAATCCTTCTGGGTAAAAAGTTAAGTGTTTTCAATCCGTATCTCCTGCCAGAACTACAAGTGAAAGGGGAAGAGGAGGAAGATGAAGGTAGAATGAAGAAGAAATACAGAAAGTGAAGAAAAGTCATCAATAACAGAAAATAGGTTACATCACTGAAAAAACGACTCAGAATAGTGTAGAAGGGGGAACTTAGAGGCAATGAAGGATGAAACTGAGGGAAGAAAAGAGACTTAGAGGGAGGCAACAGTATATTTTTACTCTCAGATAACAAAAAATTAAATGCCAAGAAGCAACATATAAGCACTTCTTAATTTTTGTCTCGTGTACTGGAATTTAGGTTCTGCTGCTTCTGCCTAATGCTGAATTTTGAGCATTTCTCTTAGCTTAATCCTCAGAATCACTTTTTTTTCCTAGGTCCTTTAAGCAGAAAAGTCATACAATTTTAAGAGATTGATGTGATTAAGAGTATGCCAAATTTGCAAATGCCAAGACAGACACACTTAGAATACAGAATACTGAAGGGAGGATACTGCCCCTCTCCTTTACTCCATGTTACCTATCAGTGAGGAGGTCAGGAACAGAAATTCTTGTATGCTTAGTGGCATTGTAGGGAATTATAATTCTGTTATGAATGAAGGAATGGATCCTCTCAGAATTGCATAATATCTCTATGAAACAACAACAAAAATTCCACTCTCAAATTATAAAGCAGGACCAGTCTTATGCAAAGAGGGAGTTGGTCATCTTTATAATGTGATTTGAAGTATATCCAAATCTCTTTCCTTTTCTGATCTGAAATACTTCTTTCAAAGGTTGCCTAAAAATCTATTATTTCTGTATAGAGCAAAGGTCATTCTCTAGGCTTCTTTTTTAAAACAGAAATTTCCCTAGCAAAAGAGAAGCATAATCACACAATCATGTTAATATCCATTCAAGGGCAGTCTCTTCAGAGTTCTGAAACCTGAAACCTTTACAATTCAAAGATTTCATAATTTGGTCAAGATCAGTTCTACTATAAAGAGGCACAAGATACCTGTATTGAAAAGGTATTAGTTGAAAATGTGTTAAAGAATGGAATTTAACACAAATGTGAGGGAAAAAGTCATTATACCTGGCTTGCTGTTGGCCGTTTTTTAGGGTCCCAATTCAGCATATCGCCCATAAGTTGTATAGCTTCACTACTTGCATTGGGAATTAGAGTTTTCAAATTTATAGGAACACATTGTGGAAATCGGAAATTCATAGAGGATGCAAGTTGATATCCTTCTGGCCAGTCACTCTATTTAAAAAAAAGAAGAAGAAATTGACACAGTCTTTTTTTCCTTTTTTTCCATTTGGAAATCTAATAGAGATCCAAAGCCAATATATATATGTAAATTATATATCTCATTTTGCCACAATAGAGATCTAGCAATAAAAGTTAATCATATTACAATGAGTGTTTTTGAATTTAGATAATATTTATGCAAATCAATGAGCAAGTAGAATTTTGTTATTTGTTTTTTTTAAAGTAAGTACCAGTGTTGAGAAATCCCAGTGAGGAAATTCTCCACACTAATGCAGATGAGCAATATTTTACAATTTGGAGGATCAGAGAACTGTCTGCAGTACTTTGAGGTTAAGTTACTTGCTCAAGGATAGCTGTTTTAGGCTTACAGAATTAAGCCGAAAAAAAAAAACAGTCAAAACAAAACCAGTTTTCTCATGAATGAAATGTGATTATGATGGGATACAGTTTCTAGGGGAAATTCTGAGGTCCCTTGACCTTAAGAGTGCTATTGTTCTAACGATCTGTCAATAATTCTCAAATCTCCTGGCCTTAAGAATATAATAATATAGTTACAATCTGTGGGTCAGTGATAACCAAGTTCCCAAGACAACAGTAAATAGACCGCCCCTCAAATTTACCTATAAGCCTCAAAATTAGCAAATATAAATAACATGAAGCTCTGGTCTCTCTAACTTTTCCTATAAATCTGTCGTCTTGCCCCTGTTCTTTGCTAAATCCTTTTAGGAAATTAGCCTGTTTCAACTGGTATTACAATTGTGGTGTTTTTCCCCATAGTATTATCTTCTCAGCTACACTATGCTTCCCAACCCCACTTCTCCTCCTTATAGCTAACTCTTTTATGTGCGAAATTCCTTTCAGGATTTAGCCTGCCAGCTAAGGACATACCCCAACCTCATGGGGTGCTTTCTTTCTACTGGTATTGTGAGTCCACTGAGGAACTTGTCTTTTATATGCTTTCCCACTCTATTTCATATTTACAATTCCTGGTGTCTATTGTATCCCTTCATTTTCACTGTTCCCTAATAAATCTACCTTTTGCCAAAAAGAGTAGCCATTGTGAATTCTTCACAAGACCGAACCCCAATTTTTGGTGCTTGCCACCATTTGGTGCCAAACCCCATATCATCAATTGTAACATAATTAGAATAATTTTCATGTGGGGTTTATTGATGTCAGTTTCATTATGCATAAGATCACACACTACCTTACATTTTTTTTCTGAGAACTATATTTTTGAAAACCTAGCAAAAATCTAAACATATTAAAATCAACCAGGTTGCCTAAAACCGAAATCAACAACAAAAGTGTATGTTCAAGAATTTAGTAAATACTTTCTAGGTTATATTTTTCTGTGCTTTTACTGAAGACAATAGAAGTAGCACCTTAATCCTTACTAACCAAAAATAGTTAAGAGTTATTCTCTCAGAAGTCCCCAATGACCTCTTACTTATTAAATCCTTTTTCCTATCCTTGTTCTCCCTGACGTATCTTTATTTTTTTTTATATTTTGGCCCACCACTTTCCCTTGGTCCGCTCTCCTCTCTTAGAGGGGACAAGTTTGAGAGGTGGAAAGAACACTGAGCTGGTCAAGTAATAGATATGTGATGGGCAAGTCATGAAATCTCCCTGTGACTCAGTTTCTCTATCAAAAAAAAGATTGAACTAGATGATTTTTAAATTCCCTTCCAGCTATTCATTGACTATGTCAGGCCACTCCTCTCCTGGCTTCTCCTTCTCCTCTTAAGCTGCTTTATGTGGCCCAGGCCTAGCTTCTCGGAGAGCTTTACATTTTTTCACTCGACAATTTCATCAATTTCTGTGACTTGGACTTCCAGGTTGAAGAATTCCACAACTTATCTTTAGCACTTACTTAAGTCTTTTGAACTTCAGACATATAACTGCAACTACTGGCCAGCTTCACAGGCACCTCAAATGCAACATATCTCAGATCTAACTTCGCTAAACCTGCTTCTTATTTTAGTACTTCTATTCCTCTCTGTCACACCAACCTCCCAATATCCAATTCTTTTTTCCCCTGAGGTAATTGGGGTCAAGTGATTTGCCTAGATTCACTCAGCTAGGAAGTGTTAAGTGTCTGAGGCCATATTTGAACTCAGGTCCTCCTGACTTCAGGGCTGGTATTCAATCCATTGCACCACCTAGCTGCCCCCAATACCCAATTCTTAATCCTCAAGTCAACTTTGACTCTTCCTTCTCTTTCATTTCTCAACATTTTTATTTATGATTTATCATAGCATGAATTTCTTCTAGAATACTGGGATATATTTACATATATTTTGCAATAGAGAAATTGTCTTATAGAGATTACTATAACCAAGAATTTACGGTGCTATATAAAATATGTTAGGGACTTTAGGTATGTTAATAAAAACAGTCTGATTTTTCCTGTGTGATTTGTGGAGTTTCTCTCATTAATCTAGTCATTCCTATATAACTTAAGCAGTCAGTAATATTTACTAATAATAATATATAATAGAATTGGTTTATTGTTTATGGTGGGTGAAATTATTTTCTCTTTTGTATGCTATCTTTGGATTTATTTGATTGAGAAATCCTTTGAAATTAAGCTAATGTCTCCATGGGTCAACAAAATTTAGCCAATAAAAAGAAAGGTAAAAATCTGATCCAATACTCAAAAGTGCTTACCTTTCTAGGAGTCCCTAACACTTGACAAATTTTGAAGATTTCATCTACCTCACTTGTCCCTGGGAAAAGTGGTCTCAGTGTATATAGTTCAGCCATTATGCTCCCAACAGCCCAAACATCAATGGGAGAACTGTACACTGAAGATCTTAACAAAACTTCAGGGGCACGATACCTGTGGAAAAATAAAATACTTAACAAGATATATGTTCTATTTGCAGTCCAAAATATTTATTAACAAAATGACTCCTAATTCAAATTATAAGCTTTGTCCAATTAACAAACATTTATTGAGTATGTCATCTAAAGATAACTGTGCTAAATGTCAGGGACACAAAATATAATCTGAACTCAGAGAGATTATAATCTAGTTAATATATCAGAACACACACACACACACACACACACACACACACATACCACCACCACCACCACCACCACCAATAGCAGCAATAAACATAAGGCAATACAGCATTTGATTGTTTGTGGTGCTATACCCTGCCTGGTGCCTAGAGAGGAAGGGGTAAGAATTAATTTGATATGATCCTATGAATTTTGTTAGTAATTATAGTAATATATATATATATATATATATATATACTCAGATATATATATATCAGTTATATATATATATATATATATATATACTCAGGCAAATATATATATAGTTGTTGTTTGTCCTTTGTTCTTGAAGAGGACCATGACATCAGGGAGGTGACTCCATGATGTGCAAATGAGTTGGATTTAAGTGAGGAGGGACTGGGCAAGGTCATCTGCCTCACTTTCCTCTCCAGAGCCATCTGGGTCCAGTGGCAAGATAGAGATCAGGTCAATTGGAGATGGCTCTGGATGAAATGAGAAACAAGTAATACAGTATGGAGAGAAAAGAAAAGAGGACTCAGGATAAATTCTTGGGGAACACTCTTGATCAGGAAGCATGACTTAGATAAAGAACCAGCAAAGAGATAGAGGAGTGGTCAGCCCAATAATGGGACAGAACCAGGAGAAAATAGTGTCAAGAAAACCTAAAGAGAACAGTTATACAGGAGGAGAAGACTAGCAACAGTTTCACATTGATTTAGTTTGTACAAAACCTTTTTAATTTAATGTAATCAAAATTAACTATTTTGTATTAGTATCTTTGACCCTTTATGTCTAAATCATGAACCCATTTTGACCTTATCTTGGTATATATTACCTACTTTCCACCATACTATTTCCCATCAACAGTTTCAAAGAAAAGTTTATTAGATTTGGTAACTGAGATAAATGGAAATTTGGGGGAAAATAGTTTAAAATGATTGATGAGATCAGGAGCCAGATTGCAGAGAGCTACAAAGAAAGTGAGAGGAGAGAATTAGAGATACCTTCATTTCAACAGATTTTAAAGGATCTTAGCTGAGAAGGGGATGAGAATTGGAGGAGATGGTAAGATCAAGTGAGGGGTTTTTAAGAATGATGGAGAAATTCGGGTAAATATAGGCAATAAGGAAGGAGCCAGCACATAAGGGGTTATTAAAGGGGAGAAAGAAATGCCCATAGGGGCAATCTTCTGGAAAAGATGGGAGGGGCAATCTGGATTGCCTGTAAAGGAGTTGACCTTGTCAAGGAGAAAGGCCCATCTTCAATATTTATTTTGTGAGATATATTAAGAAAAGTTTAAGGTAGGTTCACCTGAGTCTTGTGTCCAGAACCAGAGAGGAAGTCAAGTTTGTACTATAAGGAAGTAGAGGCCCATATGATATATATAGGTAGAACATATGATTATACTATTAAGTGCAGGTTCAGAGGAAAAGAGCCAGCTTATAAAATCTACTTTAACACGACACTTAGAAAGAAGTCAAAAGGGTAAGCAGACTCTGAAGGGACTCAGAGAAAAGACAAGGCAGGCAAAGCCAAAATTCAAAAGACAGAAGCGATGGGGCCTAGATAGAGTTCTTTTCCTCTGGGAGAGTCTGTGGAGTGAGGCAAAGGACAAAGGAGAAAGTGGGGGTGAAGGATATATATGTGATCTTTTCTTGAATGGAAGGCAAAGAGTGAAGAAATTATAGGGAGCTAAAGGAAATATTAGTGATCAGAAACCTAAAAAAGGCACTAATGAGCTTGCTGGTAAGGGGAAAAAAGGCCTTGAGTTACAAAGTACATGAAATCTATTGCATAGTGGACTCCACATTGGTATAACTAATTGGTGCAATTATGGGATTCAGAAGAAGGACTAACTTTTGAGAATGACTCAGGAAATAATTAAAGATTACTTTATTATTCAGAAAGCACTACCAGAACCTACACTAAGAATATTTAATATCAAATTATTAACATAATGATTCTAACTCCTGAATATTTAGAAAGCATTATTTCTATTAAATGATATGAGGTATAGATGTTGTGACAACACCCAGATATCTAGAATAAATTCCATATTAAAGTGAAATTTCATCCATCCTGAAGATACTTTAAAATAATTTAGAAACTCAATAAAAGGAATTTTTTAAGTCACTGCAAAATTTTATTATTCCAACTTTTAATTTAGGATAATATTTAGAGCTGGAATGGACCTTAGAAATTATTTAGTTCATTCTCTTTGTGACATATGAAGAAACTGAGGTACAGAGAAATAAAGAATCTTATCCAAATCTTACCCTGTAAACTACCTCACATAAGCTAGTTTGGGGTGTGGTTTTTGACTCAGTCCTCTCCTTCCAAATTCTTGCGCTATACCACTCTGACTCTCATCTTTGAGTTTATTTTCTTTTCACTCATTTTCTATAGTTCTGTTTTCATTTAAATGAAAGAATTTCTCAAATTATGTAGCTTGGGTGGGTCCTTAGTAAGTAGAATGGTGTGTTCTATTTAGAAACATACTTTTAATTTTTTTTCTCTCTAGGTCCCTCCATTTAGTTAAGACATTTCTCAATTTTAACAAAAGGAAATTTCTGAGTTCTACATTCTCTCTTAAGTGAATACTGAATTGGAAAAAAGCTTTATGGCAGTATTTTTAGTGAAACTTCAATATGAACCTAATTTATTTTTCCCCCTGTATTAGTTACTTACCACCTGGTAGATACATAATCAGTATATGGTGGTTGTGATCTTAATTCTCTTGCAAGACCAAAATCAGCAATTTTCACAAGTTCTGGACCCATACAAAGCAAATTTTCTGGCTTCATATCTCTATGGAAAAATCCTTAGGAACAGAGAAGAAAACTTAATGAATTACTGTGTTTATTGTCCAAATTATATATATTTTTAATCTTCTCTTAAAACCTCTCTTAGAAAATAAACTACAATTACAAGCCTAAATTTAGGAGGTGAACTATAAATGATTTGCCTAAATGGAGTAATTGTGGTGGAAGGATGGGTGGCATTTGGAAGACTCTAATAATTAATCTTTCTTTCTAGGTCAAAGAACCATATGGTTGTATATTTGAAAGGTGTCTTCAAGGTAAGTTAAAAAAAACCTTATATACCTATTTCTTGCTTTAAAGGTGAAATTATATGAGCTTAATACTTCTGCTTTCGAAGCCTACAATCAAAATTAGAAGCCCACATCCTTAAATTAGTTCCCTTACTTACAATTCTAGATTTTAAAATCCTTTTATGATGAACCAATTTCCTCTAGTAGTTGCTTAATGTAAAATAAGCTTAAAGGATTATGATTCTTATTACAATCCACCTTTGTAAAAACAGTAGCATTATAACTAGACTTGCATTTTTAAAATCTAATAGAAATATAGGGAGTCTTGCAGAAAATCAGTAAGCCAAAGAAAAAACACGTAATGTATATTCTATCTTCTGTTTGATTTTCCTAGGAACTCCTCTTTAGAGGTTAATCTGGATGTAGTTGACATGCTCAAATAATTATATTCTACTGGTGTCATAATGAATACCCCATAAAAGCACTATTCCAATGCTTCAATCTGGCATAGAATTGACCTTAAATTCTTAAAGATTGTATTGATGGAAGTTGGGCTTTATAGTCTGATACAACAGATGGCTTTTAATATGAGTTCAGCAAACAATTTTATTGCATATTATCTATCTTTTGAACTTACATAAAGTCAGAGAAGCTCACTACATGGGGTTAGTTACCAAGTTCTAAATTTTTTTTGGCCACAGCACCTCTTCAAGAAGGTACGATAAAGGGAAAAGTATCTGCTGAGGCAGTACCCATAGAGATGAAATAATGAATCTTTGAAAATATCGAAGTATAAGTGACATAAGAGAAAATTAAATGTATTATGGATGTCTAGAGTTGGTAAAAACTCTCCTTCCCCTACCAAATTATTTTAGATAGTTTGAAAAGATTTTAGTAGCTTTATCCACTAAAACATTTGTCTGGCATTAAGAAAACAAGATGACATGTCAATCTACTAGATTAATTTCAGGCAGAAAAAAAATCTCATTTTCATTACATAAAGTTAAAAATAATAATATTTATAATGGTAGATTCTCACCAATATTAGCTTAAGAAATTTGGTAGTTAAGTGAGAGATTTCAATTTTAAAAATATCAATAATTCAGTTTGATTCAAAAAGTCATCTTTTTATTTTTGGTTAGTCATTAACAATATGTTTCTATAAACTGTAGGTCTGAAATGCTTATCAAACTTTTAAGCAAATTGAAACATCTATCACTTTGGAGCCTTAGTGTTTAAAGTCAGAAATATATTCTATATAGTTGACTGCATTTATTATTTACTTTGTGAATTATCTGCTATTAACTTTGATTTCAGGCTAACTTGCTCCTTCAATCTATTTTCTATCATCAATTTTTTTTCTATCTAGTTAAGGCAAATTAATTTTACAAATTAGCTTAGGAAATACATTAAAGAGGAAGGGAAATCATGACTCCAAAATTACAACTATTGAATCAAACATGCATGATTTTAGTATTATAAGACAATTTAAATTATTCATGCCCAAACTCCCTTCTATTGACATTATTATATCAATAATAATAACACATTTACATAATATTTTACCCACAACAACCCTTGTCAAAATTATTTTCATTTAATAGTGACTTTACCCACAGTTACTTTGGTAAATTAAAAAACCAGTATGAAATCTCAAGCCTTCTGTTTCTAAGTTTAGTGTTCATACTATATCATGCTGTCATTCATTAAAACATTTATTGTGTTTAAATCAATGAACTGATTAAATCTGATATTTTTCACAATGTTGTTTGGAAAATTAAACCATCTTCAATTATTTGAGAGCTAACTCAGATTAGTGCAGAGGGACTTCACTCAAAATAGCCTGGGTTTAAATTCTACCTATGTGACTTTTGGTAAATCACAACTTTTCTGTACTTTGGCTTTATCACTTGTGTTTATTTATCACTTGTAAAATGAGGGAAGGTTTGAATAATCATTTGCTTATACAATAATGCATACATAATTAACCTTTAATGATTAGTACTAGCATATTTTTGAATCTTTAGACACAATAGTTCAGTTTATACAACAGTTTATGTGGGAAAAGCAATAATTAAGATTTGGAATTATAAAATATATTTGCAACATAGAGATGTAAAATATTATGTTTTAGTAGTATTTTTAGAAATCATAATTTATTCCATAGGTTACAAAAAAATACAAATATGAAAAGGAGACAAGTGTTTCTAAAAGAAAAGTATAAAATCAATAGAATTGTGAAATAACAGGGAATAAAGATAATGATCTCTTCGATAAGTTTTCAGAAAGCATTTATGAGAAAGCAATATAAAAAAACTTTCCTTGAAAAGTTCTGATAGAAACGTAATACATTTTTAATTTCTGTATTAGACTTAGGGCCCAGGGATATTTGTGGGTCATGGCAGAGAAGAAAGGGTTCAAAATATATGTAAAATTATATAAATTAAAAGTCATTAGTGACCCTCTAATCAATATAACTGAGAAAAAACAAATGTGCTGAAAGCAGCAAAGAAAGACTATAATTTGCTGCACAAAATTTTAAAGTGATGTCTATTTCATTACCATGTTTCTAACTCTGGCCTTAACTGATACCACCTCCCTCAGCCTCCTCTCTCCTCTGTTTGAAGAGCTATAAGATGATACTCTAATGCCTTGTTTTATAGAGGAGAAAAACTGGACACAGTTTATTGCACTTTGTATCTACTGCCCTGCTTAATTTCCAACTTCATGGGATATCTTCCTCAGTTTCCTTACCCTATGCTTGGAGGGATAGGAGGTGAAGTTATCTCAATTTAACAAACATTTATTAATTGCCTAGTATTTGTCAGATACTATTTTAACATAACTTATTTCCTCTGTAATCTCATTTTTTGAATTTAAAAACTTTATTCTGAGAAAGGATCCATAGCTTCATTTCACCAAACTGCCAAAGAGGTCCATAACAGAAAGTTAAATGCTACTTTAAAATATTAAATATTATATACATTCAACAATAAGACTAGGCTCTGAGGATAAAAAAAATAGACTCTAAAAAATAATTGACATGTGTATAGTTGGGCTTACCAACTTGTTCCAAATTAGTACTAATTTTCAATTCTCTTAAGTCTTTTAGATCTTAAAATTTTAAAGCCACATTTAGTTGTGCACAAAATGTATACACAAGGAAAAAATTCTTAAATGTAGTTTAATATTTTCCTTTTTGGCATTTAGCTTTTATGGTGGAAAATTAATAGTAACTGAGGAAACAATATAAGCTACAAAATTTATCAGCAAATTAGGCACAACAAATGGGTCGATGGACTTCTCTGTATTCAAACTATGGATATAGAATGAGACAAATATTTATGTAGTAAAAACAATGAAATAAGATCAATTAAAAGAAAACAAATAACAAATACAAAATTAGGTGCTTTTTGATTTTTAGTTGAAGGAAAGATTAAGGATTTTCCAAAGTAGGAAAGAAGAAATCAATGGGTACAATTTCCTAAAATCTGAAAAAAAAGGTGTCCACTCCCCCTAAGTATCTGTATTCAATCAAAGGAACAAGGAAACAGTAATTGATTGACCAGTACAGGACCAGTTTTCAGATAAGATATATGGGTTGCTTGAGATATGCATGTGTCTGTATTTGTCACTGGTAAATGGCTCTCTTACAATTCCTGTACTTATCTTGCCTTTTTTCAGAGAAAATGATATTAATGGCACACAAAAACCACATACCGTGCTTATGGATAAAAGCTAGTCCTTGCAAAATTTGATACATAATGTTTCTGATGACCGACTCAGGGAACAACTTGTTTCTGTAAAAAGGCAAATGAACAATAGTTATTTTTTAGATTTAAATTTTAAAAAACATCTCTTGATTTCCTTTTCTCCCCAGAATCATACAAAACAACTATAACTATAGTTATAATTATGTTATATATGTAATTAGAAAGTTATAATAAAAACAGAAAAGATAAAAGGATTATAATATAGGAAATACACTATGCTTAAAAGCACTATAGATAACAAATCAGTGTCAATATTTTATATGTATGTATTGCACAGCATAGCATTTAAATATTTAATTAACTTAATATTTAACTGTTTAAAGATTAACTTTACCTTAAAGAACTGTCAGCTCAAACTTAACAAATTATCAAAACAATAACTTGTCCATGATGGATTGTATGTATATCTACAATCCAAGGATGGATTGTATGTATATCTACAATCCAAGGAACAGCTTACCTTGATATGATCCATCACTAGGATGACTATAAGGTAATGAATTTTTGGTCACACTGACTCTCAAACAAAATGATACTAGTGTATCATTTATGTTAAAAGATGTTCTGCCTACTTGGTGCTTCCTAAACAAGGCACTGGGGCTACTAAAAAGAATAAAGATGACATCATCTATGATTTAGTGATGATTATTTGATCTTTAACATCATCAAAATCAAGAACCATTAACGAAAATTGTTTTTCCTCATTGACTTGCTGGAGTGGGCCAACCATTTTACTAAACTTGAGTTTAGAACATTTAGACCAGCTCACAAACAGAAGATAGTCTTTTACAATCAATTTATATACTATGTCAATATAAAGAATAAAGTATGTCTGGGGAAGTAACCTTGTGAAGACACCCAGTAATACCAATGTTTCAAATATGAAGTGGATTAAGCATGTCTTCCCATCAATATAGCAATCATCAATCAATCTACTTCCTCCTGAACTTTTTTTCAATCCTGATTATTTAATAACAGAATATTCAATTATTCAGCAACATCCATAGCACTTTTTCCTGAGCCTTCATTAATAACACTGATCTATCATATCTTTCCAAGCTTTTTCCAATTCTATTCATTCATTTTATCACTCATACCACTGTTCTTTGGAATTTTTATTCTCGACAAACTCGTACATTCTCAAACTTTTTAACCAATATCCCTTTCCATCTTTCTACTTTAAGAGAAATTTTAATCTTCCCTCAAGCAAAATAATAAGCATTGGATTTTTGAGCTAGATGCTATGGGTTTAAATCTTGTCTTTGTGACTTACTGGGTGACACTGGGCAAGTTGCTTAACCTTTCTAGATCTCAATTTTTTCATCTATTAAATAAGAATTGGTCTCTAAGATCCCTTATGAGTCTAAACTTCTGGTCTTATGAAATCATCTCTCTATTACAACTCTATTTACGTAGGATTCCAGGACCAAGAGATGTTAAGTGACTTGTCCAGTCAAACATTTAGTTACCTGGTTTTTTTTTTTTACTGTTGCTATACTGCTAACATTTGCTAATCTTTTCTTTTTTAAAGTTCACAAAACCCATCTTTCCTTCTGATCTCAAAGTATTTCTCCCACCTTTCTTTAATGACTTCAGTTCTTGTTCCAGGATTTCATTATTCATAATGATAATTCTCTCTTCACCCCCTAGTAACTAGACTACATAAATTCTTTCTTTTATTAAACTTTAATACAATATTTACAAACAATTTATGCACGGGTAATTTTTCAACATTGACCCTTGCAAAGCCTTCTGGTCAAAATTATTCCCTCCTTTCCCCAATCCCTAGATGACACATAGTCCAAAACATGTTAAATGTGTTTATATGTTAAATCCAATATATGTATGTGTATATATATATATATATATAAACATATATACACACACATATATACATATATTTATAGTTATTTTGCTGCACAAGAAAAATTGGATCAAGAAGGAAAAAAACCCAAAGAAAACAAAATGCAAACAAACAACAACAAAGAGAGTGAGAATGCTATGTAGTGGTCCAGACTCAGTTCAGGCAGGCCTCTCTCTGGGGGCAGATGGCTCTTTTCATCACTGAACAATTGGAACTGGTTTGAATCATCTTATTGTTGAAGAGAGCCATGTCCAACTACATAAATTCTTAACCAATTCAAACCTACGTCATCTCCTTTATTTTATACTTCTTCTACAAACTAATGATGTGAACTGTGATCTTTGGGGGAAGGGTGGTCCTGGACTAGAACTCTCAAATCCTCCTGGCCTCTGGGGGAGGCCTCCTATTCATAGGTGAAACTCTCAGATGGTAATCTCCTCCTACAATTAGAGATCTTGGCCTGGGGCACAATCACCATCCTTTACTGAGCTGAAAATTAGTCCCTCAAATTCATCTGGAGATTGGTCCCTAGCTCCAGGCCACAAAAACCCAAAATAATCAAAGGCTGAAACCCCAAACTTTTGCAAAAAAAAAAAAATCCTAACAGGATTTTGCCTACTGAGTAATGTTGTTTCTTCTCAGTGTAATAAACACATTTTTGCCACAAAGCTAACCTTTTGGGATAGCAAATTCTTTTACAAAGCCTGCGACACCGGCCAGGGGACCCCATTGCTGTCTGGGGATCTCTCAACCCTCATTTCTCATATCACAACATTTAGTGGCCTGTATGGTATTGAACCTGAGACCTTGGCATTATCAGGAGGAGTTTGGGGCTTAGTCAAGTTCCACCTCACTCCACCACAATAGCCTAACAGCTGGATGTGGCCTGTAAGACCAATGAATTTCTTTTTAGTATAGGAACTTTCCTTTCCATCTTGCTCTGGCACTCTGGTCTCACTTGCCCTTCCCCCCATAGAATGGGGATTGAAGGGAAATTTAAGAATTGTTTGGAGAATTTTCCTTTGCCTTGCCAATTTGGTGACCTGTTATTTAAACATTCGTTTGTTATTATTCCCTCCTATCCTGCTCCCTTATTGGGGTGTAATTTAATGGTGAAATTGGGGACCCAATTTTCTCTTCTCAGACCTCAGGTGGTCTTTCTGTGCTACTTTCAAAGCCTTCCCATATTCCCTCTGAAATCTGGGAGAAAATAGATTTCTCTGTCTGGGACCAAGGAATCCCTGGGTGAGCCACTCCAGCCTTAGTCAGGATTGAGAAATTTCTTAAGCACAAACTTTTAGTACTGGATAAAGATTTAAGAAATTTCAAGCTGCAATCTTATCTTGATCTTCAGTCCTAACAGAGAGACTTTTATAGATGCATCCATAAAACCCCTAAATTTCCTAGCCTTGAGGGGCTACAGGGTATCCTTACCCAAAATCCACATTGCCTGCCAGTCTGTCAAATATCTGGGCCACAACCTTACCCCCACCTCTGCTTTCTGACCAAGGAGAGGAAATATAACATTTTATGCCTCTCAGTCTTGCTTGAAAGAAGTACCTAAGCACTTTCCTGGACATGGCTGGTTTCTGCAGAGTTTGGATACCTAATTTTGGTATTATTGCCAAGCCCCTCCAAGCCCCTCTACAATTCTATCATTCAAGGATCCAATAATCTTCCCCTAGAATGGGGCCCTGATCAGGACAAGGCTTTTAAAACCCTGAAAATCAAATTGACCCCTCCCCTCCTACCTAAAAAGCCTTTCACTCTGTACGTAGATAAAAGGCGAGGTCAGCCACTAGGGGGTCTTAACTCGGGCTCTTGGACCTGGCCCCAGATTGGTCACCTACTTCTCAAAAATACTAGACAGTATCATTAGAATGGCCTTCCTCGACTTAAGAGCTATGGCTGCTACAGCCCTTCTAAGTGAAGAAGCCTCAAAACTCACCCTAGGGCAGCCATTGGAGATTTTTCCTCCCCATCAAGTTCAGAGCATTTTAGAAGCCAAAAGGCATCAGTGGTTGGCCAGTGGGAGGCTCACTAGATATCAGGCTTTCTTATTAGACACTCCCCCCAACCCCTGACTTTCCGGGTGTGCCACACTTTAACCCTACACCAACCCTGCTCCTGGACAACAGTCAGGAAACATCACTCATTATTGTGAGTAAGCTTTAGATTCTGTCTATCCCAGCTGACCTGACTTGAAGGACATTCCTCTTGACAATCCAGATGGTGAATGGTTTACAGATGGGTTGAGTTTTCTTGAAAATGGGGAAAGGAGGAGGTCTATTCTGTGGTGACCCTCAATAGCACCCTGGAAGTTAAGCCCTTGCTTCCTGGAACTTCCAACCAGAAAGCTGAACCCACTGCCCTAACTAAAGCTTTGGAACTGGAGAAAGGAATGAGAATGAACATCTATTCAGACTCTAGGTCTGCTTTCATGTTTTGCATGCTCATGGGGCTATATGGAAAGAAAGGGGACTTTTGACAGCAAAGAATTTTCTTATTAAATATGCAGGAGAAATTCTCTGGCTATTGCAAGCTGTCCACAAACCCAGAGAGGTTTCAGTCATATTTTGTAAAGGATACCAAAAGGGAGATTCAGTTCAGGCCACAGGAATAGTACCAGACTTTGCAGATTCAGCTGCTCGAGCTGCTGCCCCTTCTTCACCCCTGACTATGGCACCTTTAATTCCCCCCCCCCAACTCCCTAACTCTTACATTCATTCATATAGCTCACAGGAACAAGCCCTTGCAGAAGAACGGGGATACACCCTTTCTCTTTCTGGCTAGTTTCAAACTCCCTCAAGCCACCTTTTAATCCCAGAGCCAAGTCAGTGGAAACTTATTTTTGGTCTTCACCAGGCTACACACTTGGGAAGAAATGTTCTTCAGTCCTCTGTGAAACGCATTTTTACTGGTCACAAGCTGGGAGATACAATCAAACAGGTCTGCCAGGCCGGCCCAGTAAGTCCTGAGGGAGTTGTTAAACCTCCCTCTCTCCTGAAAACTGGTTCAAAGAAGAAGCACATATCCAGGGAAGATTGGCAAATAGATTTTACACATATACCTCCTTGGAGAAGTGTCAAGTTGCTTTTGGTCTTTGTTGACAAGTTTAGTCTGTATGGAAGGCCCTTCTTAACCATCAACATTCTTGTAGCTTCTGTACCTTTCCTTCAGATATTTCAGAATATTCCTGTGAACCCATAGATGACCTGAAGCTACTCTTCCACAGGAGCCTGACAACACTTTGGAGACAGAAGGGTGAAACTGTCTGGGTCGTTTTCTCTCACTCTAGTCTTTTTTTTTTTTTTTTTTTTTTTTTGCCATTTTCCACTTCAAGGATGAGAACTTTGCACCCAGCATTTTCTCTCCAGTTTTTCTTGATGTCATTCTGAGGCTTTTGCCAGTGTTAACTCCTTCTTAGCCTTTCAGCTGGGGAGCTCCTTGGGCAGTGGGGGCATTCAGGACTGTTGGGTGGGCCATCAGCATCCTTAAGGCAGTCCACAGATGGAACCTGAAGCATTATTTGCATCTCCACCCTGGATGCCACTTTTAACCTGCTTGTGAAATTTGTTTCCTCCAGGCCCCAAGTTACGAACTTCTAGCTACTTGTTCAGTCTGAAGATCATGGGAGAACTGACTCGGACACTCAACATCCCCTAGATGCTGCTGTTGTCATCTTCAGATCTCGCATTTCCCCTCCTGACCTGGATCCCCATTGAACATAGGCATGGCTCTACAGCTCTTGTCAGCTTGAAGCAGCTTCAGAAGATGAGACCTTCATCCCTTTTGCCCCAAATGAATCTGAGGTGACTACTTGAGAGGGTAATCATGTAAACTGTGTCCCCCTTGATCTTTGGGGGAGAAGGATGGATTTGGGTTAAAGAAACCCTAAAAATCTCAAACTCCTTCCGACCTCTGGGAGGTGCCCTACCCTCCTGTTCATAAGGGAAATTTCCATAGTCATCACCATCTACAATTCAGTTGGAGATCTTGGCTTGGGGCATAATCACCACTCTTTATTGAGCTGAAAATTAGTGCCTCAAACTCATCTGGAGATTTCTGCCTAGCTCCAGGCCACAATATCCCAATATAATCAAAGGCTGAAACCCCAAACTTTTGGTAAAATTTTTTATTTTAAAAAATTTTAATTTTCAAAGAGTCATTTTCTTCCTTAAGACTTTGAATTTCCTTTTCTAGTTGGTTGACTTTAGATAATCTTGTTTTTCTTGGATTGGTCTTTTTTAAAGTTTTTTTTCTCAATATCTCTCATTTGACTTTAAAAGTCTCTTTTATTTCTTCTATAAATTCTTTTTTTTTTTTTTGGCACGTAATCATTTAACACTACTCTTTAGGGTAGGAGAGGCTCTTTTTTACTCCAGTAGTCTCCTCTGAAGATGAATTATTCCTATAATAAATTTCTATAATTGGGTTCTTTCTCCTTTGCCTGTTCATTTAAAAAAAAATAACAGCTTGTTAGTGTAATCACCCCTAATCCTGTGTTGGGGGGCATGGTGCCTCTGGCCTCAGTTTCTCTTTCAGTTCTCCCTTTTCCTTGAAACCTGAAATCAAGAACTCCACTCTCCCATAAGTGGCCCAAGGTAACAGCATTCCTAAATCACTGATTTTGCACTCACTAGATATGTGCTGGTGTTTCTCACCAAGGCTGCCTTGGCAGCATACCTGGGTCTGGTGTTCCTTACCAAAAGAAGTTCCCTCAGTCCTTCCCCAACTCAAACTCTTGACTCCCCACACTCTCTGAAAAGTGAAAGTTCCTGTGGCTGGGGTTGAAGCTACTTCCCAACCTAGCTAAACCCAAGGCTTGCAGCTGGTTTGTTTCAGTAAAACTATCTAGAGGTACTTAACACTTCTCAGGGGCCAAAGTTCCATTCAGTCTTTCTTCAGATCTTTTCCAGTTGTCCTAGGAGGACCATGGTTCTGGTCTAGCTTCTATTTGTTTTTAATCACTCTTTGTTCACCCTGAGGTGCAGTTTTGTCTTATTTGTGGGGGAAATCTGGCAAACTTCTTCCTTCTTCTTTCTTCCTCTCTTAACTGATCACTTTTAAAGATAACATATATTTTTACATTGCCTAGATTTCTCTTTGTACCTCCCTTCACAGAACCATTCTTTGTAACAAAATAATTTTTTAAAATTAAAGAAGAGTTAAAATCAGCAAAACTTATTATTACATTTAAAATATTTGCTGTTATATACAATGTTCCACATCTGTGGACTGCTCTCCTCCTCATCCCCAAGATGTGAGAAAATGTTAAGATAACTTTTTAGTTCCAAATTCTCTCTCTCTCCTTCCACATTCCACATCTAGTAAGAAGACAAGAAAAGTACGACCCATTACAAATATATGTCTGTATGTATATAGTCAGGCAAAACAATTTTTTGCATTAGTCATTTCATTAAAAAATCAGGAACAAAGGAGGAAAAATAGACTTCAATTAGCCCTCTGAATACATTAGTTCTCTATCTGGAATGGATAGCATCCATTTGATGAATGCTATGGAATTGTGGTGTGTCATTATGCTGATCAGAGTTGCTAAGTTTTTCAAAATTGATTTATCTTTACAATATTGCTGCTGTCATATAGACTGTTCTCCTGGTTCTAATCACTTTACTTTGCATCAATTAATGAAGGTCTTTCTAGGTTATTTTGAAACTATCCCAGCCATCATTTCTATAGCAAAATAATCTTCCATCACATTTTATACTGTAACATTCTACTATTTCCAGTTGGTGGACATCCCCTTAGTTTCTAATTCTTTGCCACACAAAAAGAACTGCTATAAATATTTTCTGCAATATATGTATCTTTTATCTCTTTATTAAATGGTAATTTTCAGTAATAAGAGTTCAAAATATTTAATAGATTCATGAAGTTATATATTTAATACATTCATGAAATTATAGAAAGATAGGAGGGGTGGGGGAGAACTATACTTGTATGTATCTTAAAATAGAGACATACCTGTCCTTCATTAACTGATAGAGGTTTTCCTTCATGTATTCAAAGACAAAATAAAGATGGTCATTTTCTCTAATAACTTCTTTCAATTTAATCACATTGGCATGATTGAGTTTCTTCAGAGACTACAAAGCAACAAATATAAATTAAAATGTAGTGTCATAAAAGTTAACAACCTCTTATTTGAACCAGTTCTAATTTAACTAATTTATCATATTTTTATTCATTTGTTCCTTCCTGGGTGATATTTTCAGATCTATATTGATTATGTTTAACAATTATAAGTCGTTTAGTCATAAGTTCACAGATACAGAAATAGATTCAGGGAAGAATCTTAGAAGACAACTACTATAATCTAATCCCCTTCATTTTACAGATGAGGAAACTGGTCATCAGAGTGGCTAAGCTATTTGTAAAAGATTAGACAGGAAGTCAGGGGCAGATGCATGGTTTAAACTCAGGTTCTCTGACTCCACAAACAAAGCTCCTTCCATTATAGCAAACTGCTTCTCCAACAACAAATTATACTGCCATGCAGTCAATTAATTCTACTTAGTTAAAAATTCTTTAATTTGACATCTCAGGGCAAAATTGATAGTTCATCTCAATAATGGAAGGGTCACATGAGGAAAAAATTATTATATTTTATCTTCTCCTAGTCCTTTGTTATTTCTGGATGAAGGAGAAAATGAAATTCACAGCCACCACTGACAAGGTGTTATATAAATGGAGAATGTTGCTTTATCTGTTAACATGAAAAAATTTTTCCATGCCAAATATAAAGATATCTCTATTTTTAAAACCTAACACATAAAAGTTTAATATTTAACATATTATATATATAAACAAATTACCCAATGTACTCAAAAAGCTAAACATAACAGTATTCTTAAATACTTTATAGAAAAAAGATAACACTGAATTTTAGTATATCAAAATATTAGTAGCAATATCTACCAACTCATATTTCTTGTTTATTGCCTTTAAAAAATCTTTTTGAGAATAATTACACATTTATCAAGGGGTAACCTTGACATAAATATGAGAAGGGAACAAATTTTTATAATTTTCTACAGCAACTTGAACCTTTACAGTCATGTAGTTAGTTGAAAGGCACGAAGAAAATCATATCTATATATTTACTCTGTAAAGGATATGATATTATTCCTGTGCTATAAATGAAGAAACTAAGGGTCAGAAATGTCAAATAATTTTAAAAGGGTCATATTGTTAGTAAGTTATCTGAACCAGGATTTGAAACCACATTTTCAATCAATCAAATTATCAACAAGTATCAAGTGCCAGCATATGTCAGATTGCTGTGTCAGGGGCAGGAAATAAAAAGCATAAATGAAACAGTTTCTGTCCTCAAAGTGCCTACAAGGTCTTTCCAACTCCAAGCCCACCATTTTTTCTAATACACCATGAATGGCAATCTAAATGCATTATTATTATCTAGACAAAAGTAATTTTTCATCCTTAGTTTTTCCTGTAGAGATTATCAGACTAACATGGATTTCATTCAGGTCGTCTCCTAATACTTTAGGGCTTGATGAAATCAGCACAAGATCATCTGTAAATGGGAACATTTGGAGGACCTACCGTCATGAGGAATGTTTTCTATTTGAAGAACTTCACAAATGTGTATCTTTCTGATTTATGCCTCATTTGTCATTAACAGAGGGCTGCTAACAGTTACCTTTGTGGTTCTACTTATTTAGGCACTTTATGATAATAATGTATACATGACAGACTTTTTTTGTTGGAGAAGAATCTTTAAGGTTGAATATTACTCTCATAATTTAATGACAGTTTTGTAATCAATGAACAATAACAGCAGGATCTTGTATTCTTTGTCTTAGTCAACTACTTAACATGACTCTAAAGATATAAGTTGCGATTAAAAATGTTTGCAAAAGCCTACTTTTTTCTTCTCATATTTTCTTCAACAGACTTTATATGTAGATCATTCTCATAAATATTTTGTAAAGATAAGAAAATTGAAATATGAATTTGAAGGTAATGACCCAGGGTCATAATCTGTTAAGTATCTGAAGAAGGCTAACAAACACTCCAACCTTATAACTGTGGAGGTAGGAGGACAATACATAGAACTGTGGGCAGCTTTTAATTTTTGTTACCTGAGCTGCTCTGGTCAAAGGATTTATGAACTAGATGGTCAGCCTACTAGTAATAAAATCCTCCATACTTAGCTAAACTGGTCTTCAGACAGCACAATCTGTCAATAGGAGTACTCTCAAAGATTTTCCTGTATGAAATGTTAGACCTTTTACTCTTGTCCAAAGGTATAATGTAAGAGATTTTGTCCATTGCCTTAGTCTTCAATAATAATTTAGACATATCCCTCAACTTAAAAATATTCCTAGAAAATCTTTAAGAATAACACAAGCATACACAGTGTATATGATATAGCTAATGCCTTTCATGGAGGCAAAGAGAGGGAATAGATGAATTTTAGGGATCCTCTAGAGTTTTACCTTAACTTCTCTCAAGTTCATGCATTCATCCCAAGAATAGAATTTTCTTTTCATTCTGAAATAAAGAAAAATTTAGTGTACATTGGCATCAGTACTGGAAGAACTCAAGTTTTTTTATTGTGCTGACGATAAGTTTAAGAAAATAGTTTAGCTTTAATTTCTTAATTATTAATACACAGCTAATAATCCTCTCTACGATTTGAATACTTTTATGCCCCTAATTAACCTAACCTAAGTGACCAAGATCTTCACTTTAGGGAGATCTGTCAAAAGGAAAATTTAAAAGACTTTTGATCATGCTTTTATTTCTTTGAGAAAAAAGGAGTGGAAGGGGAGCCTTTGGGCAAAGTGGATCCCTGGAGATAAAATAGTAAGAGTGGGGCAAAAAAGGAAGGGGAGGAAGGAGAAGCCTAGGGACAATAAGTTCACCCCTTTTAGCAATAATCAGTGACATTTCTAGGCCCAGCTTGCAGCTCTTTCCACCTGACTAGGGAGAAGGAGAAACCCAACTTCTAGGCAACTGAAAAACCAATTGCTCCAGAAAGGATAGACCCTGAGGTGGTACTACAAGCAAGATTATTTCAAACCATGACTAAATCTCCAGTGATAGAATGATAAGATAACTGGGTTAAAAGTGTAGTATGCTATACCTGTGAGAGATGAGCTCTATAGATCCCTTAAGCCAGGCTGGTTTAGAAGGGGGGGGTTAGAGTGAGAAAAAGTACTTCAGGTGGGACAAGGCTGAAGGAAGAGCCTCCATATCAGACAAGAACACTACTAGTTTCTTTTAAATTTTATCCTGGATTTTTAAAACCTGACAACCAAGAGGGGATGCTAGAGAGAAAGCGATTTTGAAAGTCATCTCTTCTAATCCTTTTATTCCCCAGGGATAGGGCCAATCTTGACATTTACCCTTTTTAAAAATCTTCTATTCCCTCTAGGATAACCTGCAATTAAAGGTGCTCCACAATCTCAATCTTGCATTTTAGCCTTCCTCACTAATGTATACATTATTCCCTTTTACTCACTCTGTGTTTTAGGCATCTTAATTATTTGCTATTTCCTCAACATGGGGTGCCATCTCCTCTGCCTCTGTGAATGTGCACAAGTCATATAGCCAATGCAGAGAATATATTTCTTCTTCTTTTCCACCTTTAAGAATATTTTTCTTCTTTACTTCAGATGCCAATTCTTATGAAAGTTCTTTTCTGGTCTCCCCACGTTCTCTTTTGCTACTCAAATGTTGCTATAAGTCTTTCTCTGCTTTCTCCTTTTTCCCTTTACTCCTTACCTTGCACTAAGTCTCTTTGTATTCATGCTATACCCTCAAATCTAACAGACTGCAGACTCCATGAATCTCAGACTAACAGTAAACTATAAACTGGTCTCAAAAACTAATTTGGAAACATAAAAAAAATGCTACCTTTTGATAGCCACCAGCTCTCCAGATTCATTGCTTTTTCCCATAAGTACGCTCCCATAGGTGCCATCTCCTAGTTGTCTCATCGTTGTATATCGGTTCATTTTGGAAAATGGATGCAGCCAAAGTTATTAAATTAAATTGTTTACTTGTAGAGAAGAAACTTGTATGCTTCTTTTAAAAAAAATCTTTCTTTTCCTTCAAAATGTTGTTAAGATCTGTGACTGGTGTATCATTATTTAATATATAGTCCTCCCCGAGATTATAAGTTCATGAGATCCAGGAATAAAGAATCTGGCAAATAAATAATGTGTCCATTCTTATTCACATCCTTAAAAAAAGAAAAACAAAAATGAGATGTTTTCTTCAGAGACTACATGAAAAGATATGAGAAATAATTCATTTGGACCCCTATTCTATTCCAATCAATATTAATCAGTGTGGTATTTTACATAAATCATATAAGAAATAATTAGAAAGATATGTTCTTTTAGTGGGCTTCAACCTTTCACTACCTGTTTACTAAGTCATAAGGTACATTTACACAAGAATACTGAGAAAGATATCTCCATAATGTTTTATTCAGATTTTATGCCCAAACCCAGCATGAAATGGTCTGTGATACCATGATATTTTGAAAAATTCTCCAATTTATTTTACTTCCAGAACATCATCTCTTCTCCATCATGGATAACAGTCTTATGATGATCTCTTAGTCAGGGGAGATGTTCCATTCTTTATCCAACTTGACATACTCATGCTGATATCTTATTTTTGGCCTTTCAAAGGCAAGTTTTATCAACCAATGAAATCCTGTATTTCACTATCCTTCTTTTGCATATTTGGGTATCAAACCCTATTAAAAACAACATACCAGAAGAGAGTACATCTCAGATCATGAGGAAGATCTGAGATCTACTTCATTAGAGTGCCACTGACTAATAGCTCTGTCTCAGTCAGTTTATTGTAGACTGGAAAATTTTAATTTCTATAATGATTTATTGGGTGATCTTTCACAAAACACTATTTTGCTACTCTATACCACACATCATGGTATAAATAAACAATAAAAAAGTAATGATTAACCGATAACACCAAAGGCTTAACACTTTTTATTTTAGATAATAATATAAAAGTCATCACTTTTAAAAACAGATTAGTGCAGACCTTTAGGAACACCTCATATAAGTAGCAGCATCCTAGAAGCTACCTGCAGATTTTCAGTCAACTGCTAGTTTTTGTCAAATGGTACAATATACATTAGAAAAACATTGTAAGGCTTTGACAATAAATCATTTGTGAAATGAATTATAATTAAAACATTTCTTCAAGGTATACTATCAAAAATAATCTAGGTGTTGCTATATAATCAAGTTTATTTGATGAAGTATTAATACATACTGAAAATTCACTATAGTTTTGTAACTTCAAATAATAATCTTGTCTTTTTCATTATTTGAAAAATTTAAAAACTTATTGCCTTAATTATTTAATCACATGAAATAATGTATAAATTTTCTAAGACTTAATTTGTTCATCTGTAAAATGAAAGAATTGGACTAGATGATTTTCGAAGTCCTTTCTAGCTCTACAGCTATCATTCTATGATCCCACTTGTGCATTTATAACGTACAAAAAAATTAGAAATAGAAACACAAAATATATACGAATTGTTATGAATGTTATGAAAAGCATGTGACTAACAACTATGTGGATGGTAATTCTTTCAATTAATTTAAATTGATCTTTTATGATAAGTGAGAGGATACCAAAATGTGAGAGGGCATTTTAAACAATGAACTTGTTGAGAAGCTTGTTTTTATTTTATTATAGTATCTTTACTTATTCCTTCATTCAATAAACCTTAAATGCCTGCTATGTGCTTATCCTGAACTATGTCCTGGGAATATAAAGATAAAGAAGAAATGTCTCGTCCTTCCCACTCTTCTTTACTTTAGAAAATAGTGTGCAAGTTACAAAGTCTATACTAAGTGAACAGAGTAACTGTGGGTGAAGAATACTAATACTAGCAACTGAAGAGGATTGAAATTAACCTGAAATAGAAGATAGGGCTTGAGTTGAGCTTTAAAGGAAGCTGAGTGAAGAAGGGGAGAAGTTCAGGAATGGAAAAGAGACTTTGCAAAAGCAGAGATAAGATGGAATGCTGTACATAAAGACTAACGAGTCCATCATTTTGGTTTCAGAACCAACAAAGCTGACCAATTTGTTGCTAATTAATCTACCTAATACTCTGGGTATTCCAAGAGGCCTTTATTATGCCTATTTGTTTGGTTTTTATCTTACTTTTTTTGTTTGTTTTTTCTAAATTCACTGAAAGATGCTCCAGAAGAGGATGAAGAAAATGGTAATCCTTTGGAAGTAAGCAGTGTTCTCTAGGCCTCTCTAGGCATCAAATTGTTCTTAACACACCTCAATACCTATACATTTCTTTTTTCTCCTTTCTCTAAGTGATATCAACTAAGCAGCCATTTATGACCTTGTTATTTATTCATGTTTGATCAAAAAAGGCATATCTCTGAGGATCCAAAAACACTACATAATTTTCCCCCATTAAAATGAATGGAAATAGGCTTTCCAAAAATAGGGCAACAGATACATAAGGCAAGAATTTGGAACAGAGGTAAATAGCAATACCTCTATGCTCCATCTAAGGAGTTGTACTCCCTCATGTTCTCCTTTTTCTTTTGCTTGAAATATGAAATTATCCTAGGACTGAGACAAACCGTGGGACCTGATAGCCACATACTTCTAGTGGTTTCTTTCCCCCAATGGGTTTAGATATATGGGATATACAAAGCTGAATTAAGTGGGCAATGCATGGATTTTCTAATTCTATATTAGAGAGAGGAGTTTGGAACAAGAACATGATTAACAGATATAATTTTAGGTAAAAAAAAGAAACATGGATATAATCAGTTTATGATATTCTGCCTGGCTTTGCTGCTTAGCTGACTGTAGTGATGCACAGATATAACTAAAAAGCTGTAAGTCCACTCATTTTTATTAGGAAACAGTTTCCTAGCCACTATATATTAGGATCCAGGATGGTATGCAGGAACCCTGAAAAGATGAAATTCGGGGTCTGTTAGCAGACTATTAGCAGAATGGCAATTATAAGACCAGCAAAACACCACCCAGCAGTATATACGTCAGATCAGCCAAGAAGAATATCTGCAAAGATGGTAGAAAATATGTATCATCAAAGGTCAGAAAAAATTACACACCCCATATGTCTAAAGGAGACTATATGCCTGGCAGAGATTGCACACCATACAACAACAACAGAAAGCAGGAGTAACAAAGTACAATGACATTGCAAGGGGACACTGGCAACTCTTCAGTTTTGAGAAGTTTTACTATCCCTCTCCATATGTGCCTTGGCCAAGTGTGTTAGCTCTATGTGTGTATCTCTCTGCACATGCTCCTTGACCACATATTTTTCTTAGATGTATGTCCCTCTATGAATTCATTTTGGCCACATGTATAATCTGTGTGTGTATCTCCCCCAAATGTTCTGTAAGTGTCTCTATTCTTCTTACTGATGATATGTTTATTGACAGGAGAGAATTAAGAAAAAAAATGTTGTACTACTATTTTACTACCATGTTTTTTCTTTTTAAAATTTAAAAGTTTTTATTGATATATTTTATGTCACCCTTACAACAAATAAGAAAAAAGGGAGAAGAAGCAATTTAGTAAAACTAACACATCAACAAGTCCAACATTATATAATATGTTTCAAACCTAGTCCCCCACCTCTACAAGGGAAGGAAGGCTTGGGCACTATGATTTTATAACAATTTTTGTTGTTGTTTAATATTTACATTTTCCATTTACATTTTTGTAGTTGGTGTATATACCATTTTATTGGTTCTACTTATTTCACCTTCCAAAAGTTCATACAAATCTTCCCATGATTTTCTGAATTCTTTATATTCATGATTTCTTATGGCACAATAATATCCTATTACATTTATGTACCACAATTTGATGTTTGGTAATAGATAAGCTTCGACCATGTTTGCTATATGCTGCTATAAATATTTGGGTATATATGGGTCCATTCCTTCTATCTTTGGCTTTTTGGGTCATATCTCTAATATAGTTGTTAGGATATTTGGGTCAAATTGTATGGACATTTTAGTTACTTTCTGGGCATAATTCCAAACAGCTTTCCAGAATAGTTGGAACAATTTCACAACCACACCAAGTGTGTATAGGTGTTCCTTTCTTTCCATGGCCCTCCAACACCAATTATTCCCATCTTTTGTCATCTTTGCTATTTTGCTGAGTATAAGGTAAGCCCTCAGGAAGTATTTTGATTCTGATTTTTCTTACTAGTAATGTGTTTCTTAATATACTGCCATTCTATTTCATCAAATGCCTTTGCTCTGAGTTACTTTTATCTTATTGGATGATTAATAAAAATAAATATTTTGGTGGATATTCAGGAGCTATTTTTTAAGCTAATGTGGACCCACAAAATATCTGGAAGTTAGGATAGCTTTTCTAGAGGGCCTGTGGGTCCTAGGAGCCACATATCTTTTCCTTGCAAATTTTTTGTATAGAGAGAATTTTTGTCCTTAGACTGAGGGATAAGTAAATTAGAGAACATCTGGAGAGAAAAAGAAAGTGGATAGGTTTTACAAAATAGCTTGTAAACATGGCACAAATGTATGCTATCATGATAGGACTTCAATTACCTAACCATCTGATTAAGATTTCTCTCTCCCTCTGTTTTTCCTTCTCCCCTCTTTCCTTCTCCCTTCCTTATTCCCAGTCCCCTTTATTCACATTCCCTCCCCCCCAAATGCAGAGACTCTAATAATTTCTTGATTTGTCTTAATTATAATTTCATCCGTCACAAGGTAAAAGAAACCAACATAAGGAAATTCTATTCTGGATCCAACACATTAACAAAAGAGTGGAAATGATAGGAACTTTGGAAATAAGTAATCATTCCACCTTGGAATTTGTAATAGAAGAAGAAATGAAAGTAGCTCATAGTCTGATGAGTCCCTCCTCTCACTATATACACATATATTTTTTAGGATTCTGAGGGAGTAGAAAAAGGACCTTAGATTGAAATTTCATGGGGAAGTCAGCACAGGTGGAATGACAATTTCTTAAGGATGAAATACAAGAAAACCACAAATGATATACAGGAAATTCACAAATATATCTTTAAAATATACACATACATAACTTAACATATTTTATTACAAAAATAAAAAGACAGGTAACAGAAGGAATCCAAAAGTTATTAATAGATACAAGAATGCAAAAGCTCAAAGAGATCTGAGATCGATAAAAAATATACATAAAAAAGTTGTATTAGGACAAAAAGGGACAAGATCAATTGCTCAGAAGAATAGAGATGATGACATTTGACAAAAGAAAGAGGGTACTATTGCTCAACTATTATTGTGTATTTTTAATCTCTGCCAAGAAAAGTAGTAATTGGGCCAAATGGAAAACAAAAATGGCTAATAGTGAATTGGTAACCTAGTTTGATACCAAATGCAGATAAAATATATCTAGCATACTAAAAATGACAAATATAGTTCCTGAATGACTATCAGTAATACTGAAAATATTGGGAAGAAAGAGATAGATACTACAGAGAGGTACTAAAATACTAATGAGATTATATACTTCAACAACAATACTAGATGATGACCAGTTCTGATGGATCAGGCCATCCTCAGCAACGAGATCAACCAAATCATTTCTAATGGAGCAGTAATGAACTGAACTAGCCATGCCCAGAAAAATAACTCTGGGAGATGACTAAAAACCATTACATTAAATTCCCAATCCCTATATTTATGCACACATGCATTTTTGGTTTCCTTCACAAGCTAATTGTACAATAATTCAGAGCCTGATTCTTTTTGTACAGCAAAATAATGTTTTGGTCATGTATACTTATTGTGTATCTAAGTTATATTTTAATATATTTAACATCTACTGGTCATCCTGCCATCTAGGGGAGGGGGTGGGGGTGGGGGTAAGAGGCGAAAAATTAGAACAAGAGGTTTGGCAATTGTTAATGCTGTAAAGTTACCCATGTATATATCCTGTAAATAAAAGGCTATTAAATAAAAAAAAATAAAATACTAATGAGAGAGGCACTACAGGATTAGAGAAGGATAAATTCCCAATAGTAAAAAATGGGATGAATTATATAAACTATAGGCTAGGAAGAAACTCTGGTTTCTGGTAAGATTCTGAAATGTATTATTTCTGTATTAATTCTAAATTTCTGTATTAATTCTAGTTAATAATTAATAATTTCTGTATTAATTCTAAAAACTCAAAAGGCTCTTTTGGAAGAGTTAAAAATCACATCTAAAAAGAGTGATAAAAGAAAAATGGAGAAAAAGAAGAGCAATGCATGAGAGCTATGAAAACTTATAAAAGGAAGCATAGAAAGTGACTAAAGAAAACAATTCTTTAAAAAAAAAAAAAAGAATACTGGGCACTATTATACCATGGATGATAATGGGCTGATTAGAGATGAGGTAACAACATAAAAAGTTTTGTTTCTTCAAGATTACATGATTTCTAAGAAAGCAAAACTGAGGCCTAAGGTTTCTCTTACTTTTAGCAGACAGTTTCTGAGAAACCACATTGCTTGCCCTACACAATACGGAAGACATCTTCCATTTATGTGCCTTTGCACTGGACGGACTCCATGTTTGGAATATTTCCTTTCCAATTTGTGCTTCAAGGAATTTCTGATTTTCTTCAAAAGTCAACTCAACCTTTCTGCATTTGTTTTTTCCTGGGGTCCCACTCTAATACTTTCCCCTCCAAGATTACTTACTGTCTTCCTGGTATATGCTTTGGATTTATCTACATGTGATAAAGTTTAGATTTAGGGAACCAAAATAAGATTAGGGTTTCTGGAATGAAATGCAGTTCTCAGTGGACAGAAGGTCTTGGCAGCAAAGGGAGCTGCCAAGATCCATCTGCAAAGACTTTAGTTGATGGAAGCTTATTATACTGGGTGTCTTAGTGGGGGGTTGGGACAGCCCAAGCAGATCAGAACCAGTGGGGCCTGGGACAAGCCCAGATCTCCTATTAGAATTCAAAGGGATGCTTTTTGATCAGGATTTGTAATTGACTCAAAGGCTTTGGCATCTTGGAAAGACAACTTGTCTGGGGAGGATATGTCTTAGCCAGGAGGGGCTGGGAATCTGAAAGGAATCACAGATCAATAGGAAATACAATTTCTTAAAGGGACCACAACCCACTTCACATCTATATGCTTAGGTTCTCTACTCTATTCTCATTCCATTAGAATGCAAGCTTTTTGAATTCCCAGTACCTAATTTTCACACCTATTTAATATTAACTATACATCTATTGATTCATCAAGCTAGAATCAACCAGTCAGTAAACATTTGCTAAGTGCGAGGCATAATATTAAGCATGTTAGGCTTAGGTATAGAAAAAGAGGCAAAAGAATCTCCACTCAAGGAATTTGTAATCTAGTGGGAGAGACACATAAAAACAAATGTACACAAAGAGAAAAGGGACCAGAATTAAGAGAGGGTTGGGAAAGGCTTCTAGTAAAAGATAGGATTTTAGTTGGGACTTAAAAGGAAGTCAAGAGAGGCAGGCAAGCAGGCAGAACAGTGGAGGAAGTATACCAGGCATCGGGAACAGGCAGAGAAATGCCTGAAGCTGAGAGCTGAAGTGTTTTGGGCATGGAAGAACCAGGATGCTAGCATCACAGGATTGAGGATCAGGCCTCAGAAGTGGCTATGTCAATGAAAACCTGAACAATTTAATTGGAATGACCACAAGCCAGCCACCTGGATGGCAATATACCAATGAAATAGCCTCTTGTTGCCCAAAACTTTTCACTATTAATGTCTGAAATACCCCCACCAAGAGATTTATTTAGGTCAATAAGCATTCTTTTTAAAAATCTAAGTGTCCCAGAAAGGATCAAAAGATGTGCGAAAGCATCCCTACTTCATTTTTGTTTTTGTAGAGGCAGGTAGGTGGCACCATAGGTAGTCAGACTTGGAGTAAGGGAGACCCCTCCACCTGAACTCAAAGTAGGCCTCGGACACTTTAACTGCGGAACCCCAGGCCTATCACTTCACTCTGCTTCTGCATCTTTCTTTGCCAAGAAAGCCTCGACTGGGATCACAAGGAGTGGGACAACTTGGGATGTATTTAATTCCATCCCTGACTTCTTGATATCTGGCAAAGAGCAGGTAGGCTGTGGGAAGGGATACACTAATGGAAGAAGGACAAAGAAGGCGAAAAGAGGCAGCCATGGAACATGGATCATGGATAATGGAAAGAGCTGATTAAGATGCTGTGGGAGGGCAGTAACAGAGGGTCTACAAGACCCAGTTCCCCTAATTGAGTATCAGGATGGGGTTATGGACAAGTCAGGAAAGAAAGGTGACGGTCTGTTCTCCCTCCCTCCCTTCTCTACAGATGGGCTCTTGGAAGTCCCTTTGGTCCTGTGGTCCTGCCACCTCCTGGCCCCAATTAAGCAGCCATCTTTCCCCCAAGTATCTTCTTCCTCAAGGTCCCAGCATGGTCGGCCTTTACATCCAACTTTCTCTGAATTTAAATCAGGCTCTCATTAGATAACTTTATCACCTTTCTTCTTTCACTTTGCCCATTAATAGGCAAGCTCTTTGAGGGCAGCTACCTCTTGTATTTGTATCCCCAAACTTTAGCACATTGCCTGATACATAGAAAACAGTTAATAAATGTTTTTTTCTTTCCTTGCTTCTTTTCTCCTTCCCCCACCTCTCAATCATATGGTTTTAGATACCCTGGAGAATCATTGAGTTATATTTATTGCTTCAGTTACATAACAAGTTAACTTGATATTTTATGGGTCATTCTCTTATAGCACTGTTTCTACAGGAAAATATATTTGGAGTTCCAAACAACTGATTTAAAAATTAACTTTTGGAACATAAACCATTAGTAAGTTAAGGATGGCCTGTAATAAAGCATTTCACAGTTTTTCCTCTCCAGTCTCACCAGGAAAAAAAAAAAAAGTATTGTCATTCATTAATCATAATCACAATTAAAATGTTTTCAAGCAAGTGTACAACTGAGATTTAGACTATATTTAGAAATAGAGTAAATTTAAATCCTAGATCCCAAGCAAATATTTTAGAAAACGCTCTTTCTACATCAGAGCTATGCTGGTGAATCAGATTAAAATGTAATTGATAACTAAACTTCTAAAAATACAAGAGAATACAGATAATGTGAGCGTTTGAGACACGTTTAGTTATAATATCTACCTCTCTGTTTTGCCTAAGTAAAATGAATTCTGCAAGTTAGGAACAAAGTAATGCTCATTTGTATTAATATTTTCATTTTTATATACTGTTATAAAACTTAGTAAAAGTTATATATGCAAATAAGCATAATCTTTAAGAAATTTAACCATATACACATAAGTATAATCTTTAGCAAATATAACCAGAAAACTATTTATGGCCCAAATGAAATTTTAAAAAATCATCCAACTAACTAATATTTATTGAATTCCTCTCTTAGTTCACATTTCCTGTCTTTTTAAAACATTTTTCTACCCTTTAGAGCATCCGTTGTAGTCCATACATAATATATACAAATGCTTGTATATATATATATATATATATAGACACATACATATAGATTCTCATTCCCATATGTATATACATATACAGAAACACATTTATATAGGATATATCCTTTCTTATGCACAATAAATTATATATGTATTTAACAAAATACAATAAACAAGCAAATATATCCTTTCTTCTTTCCTTCAACTCCATTTTCTTCCTGTTCTACAGTTGTGTTAAGATGACCTAAAAGAGAAATTCTGTTGGAAACCTAAGCCTTATTTTTAGGTCCATACTGCTAATCTATTTACATAAGATTAAAGAAAGATTAAAGCAAGGTACACTTAGAGGACAAAAAAGCTTAATTTATATGTTAATCAGCTCTTATATAGATTAAAGTTTTCAGTTTTTGATTTGACATGATTTATAAACCATCCTATAATGCCATGAGGAAAGTTTCAAAAGGAGTCTTTAAAATGCCAGTGTTTTTGAATAGAAAATCATCAGAAATATACATCTACTTATATTATGTAATAAAGAAAATAAATTTGTACATATGGAAAAGAGGCATAATAAAAAAAACCCAAATATTTAAAATATTCTTTCCAGTTCTCTGTCAGCTACAATATACCAGTTTTAAAAAATCCATTACTGAAAATAATGTAGTTCAAATAAGAAAAATTGATTTCTTTTCCAAATAACCCCTCAAAATCTAATAAAGTTGTTAAACACTCTTACCTGAGATTGATTTTCAATTAGGGGAATAGGCAGCCACAAAAAAAATAGGGAATTCAATATTTTTTTCTTCTATTTCTTTTTTTTTTCTTATAATAACTTTTTACTGACAGAACCCATGCCAGGGTAATTTTTTACAACATTATCCCTTGCACTCACTTCTGTTCCAATTTTTCCCTTCTCTTCCTCCACCTCCTCCCCCTAGATAGCAAGCAGTTCTATATATGTTAAATATGTCACAGTATATCCTAGATACAATATATGTGTGCAGAGCCGAACAGTTCTCTTGTTGCATAGGGAGAACTGGATTCAGAAGATAGAAATAACCCAGGAAGAAAAACAAAACTGCAAACAGTTTACATTCATTTCCCAGTGTTTTTTCTTTAGGTGTAGCTCCTTCTGTACATCATTGATCAATTAAAACTGAGTTAGGTCTCTTTGTCAAAGAAATCCACTTCCATCAGAATACATCTTCATACAGTATCGTTGTTAAAGTATATAATGATCTCCTGGTTCTGCCCATTTCACTTAGCATCAGTTCATGTAAGTCTCTCCAAGCCTCTCTGTATTCATCCTGCTGATCATTTCTTACAGAACAATAATATTCCGTAACATTCATATACCACAATTTACCCAACCATTCTTCAATTGATGGGCATCCATTCATTTTCCAGTTTTGATCACTGCAAACAGGGCTGCCACAAATATTTTGGCACATACAGATCCCTTTCCCTTCTTTAGTATCTCTTTGGGGTATAAGCCCAGTAGTAGCATTGCTGGATCAAAGGGTATGCATAGTTTGATAACTTTTGGGGCATAATTCCAGATTGCTCTCCAGAACAGTTGGATTCGTTCACAACTCCACCAACAATGTATCAGTGTCCCGCATCCCCCTCCAACATTCATCATTATTTTTTCCTGTCATCTTAGCCAATCTGACAGGTATGTAGTGGTATCTCAGAGTTGTCTTAATTTGCATTTCTCTGATCAATAGTGATTTGGAACACTCTTTCATATGAGTGGTAATAGTTTCAATTTCATCATCTGAAAAGTGTCTATTCATATTCTTTGACCATTTATCAACTGGAGAATGGCTTGATTTCTTATAAATTAGAGTCAATTCTCTATATATTTTGGAAATGAGGCCTTTATCAGAACCTTTAACTGTGAAGATGTTTTCCCAGTTTGTTGCTTCCCTTCTAATCTTGTTTGCATTAGTTTTGTTTGTACAAAGGCTTTTTAATTTGATGTAATCAAAATTTTCTATTTTGTGATCAGTAATGATCTCTAGTTCATCTTTGGTCACAAATTTCTTCCTCCTCCACAAGTCTGAGAGATAAACTATCCTATGTTCCTCTAATTTATTTATAATCTCATTCTTTATTGTCTAAATCATGGACCCATTTTGATCTTATCTTGGTATATGGTGTTAAGTGTGAGTCCATGCCTAATTTCTGCCATACTAATTTCCAGTTATCCCAGCAGTTTTTGTCAAATAATGAATTCTTATCCGCAAAGTTAGGATCTTTCAGTTTGTCAAACACTAGATTGCTATAGTTGACTATTCTGTCTTGTGAACCTAACCTATTCCACTGATCAACTAATCTATTTCTTAGCCAATACCAAATGGTTTTGGTGACTGCTGCTTTATAATATAGTTTTAGATCAGGTACAGCTAGGCCACCTTCATTTGATTTTTTTTTTCCATTAATTCCCTTGAGATTCTCAACCTTTTATTATTCCATATGAATTTTGTTGTTATTTTTTCTAGATCATTAAAATATTTTCTTGGAAGTCTGATTGGTATAGCACTAAATAAATAGATTAGTTTAGGGAGTATTGTCATCTTTATTATATTCGCTCGGCCTATCCAAGAGCACTTAATATTTTTCCAATTATTTAAGTCTGACTTTATTTGTGTGGAAAGTTTTTTATAATTTTGCTCATATAATTCCTGACTTTCCTTTGGTAGATAGATTCTCAAATATTTTATGCTGTCGACAGTTATTTTGAATGGAATTTCTCTTTATATCTCTTGCTGTTGGATTTTGTTGGTGATGTATAAAAATGCTGAGGATTTATGGGGATTTATTTTGTATCCTGCAACTTTGCTAAAGTTATGAATTATTTCTAATAGCTTTTAGTAGAATCTCTGGGGTTCTCTAAGTATACCATCATATTATCTGCAAAAAGTGATAGTTTGGTTTCCTCATTGCCTACTCTAATTCCTTTCATCTCTTTCTCGACTCTTATTGCTGAGGCTAGTGTTTCTAATACAATATTGAATAATAATGGTGATAATGGGCAACCCTGCTTCACTCCAGATCTTACTGGGAAAGGTTCCAGTTTTTCCCCATTGCATATGATGCTTACTGTCGGTTTTAAATATATGCTCCTGACTATTTTAAGAAAAAGTCCATTTATTGAGGGAATTCACTATTGCCTCTAGAGGTGGCTTATTCCATTTCTGGATAGTTCAAATTCATATACGTTTTTCCTTACATAATCTTTAAATTTATTTTTCAGCTTCCATCCATTACTCCTAGTTATTACCTCTGAGGCAAAGCAGAACAAGTCTGATTTCCTTTTTTTTTTTTTTAAGACAGTCCTTCAAATATTTAATGAAAGCTTAAACATTCCCTATTCCTTCAACCAGTCTTCATCTATCACAAGGGTTATGCGCATTCCCCATCACAATTGTCCTTTTTGAAAGTTGCCTTCATTTCTTATCAGAATTCTTTCTAAACCATGACACATAGAATTGAATACAATACTTCATAGGTGATCACACAGAGCAAAGTACATCTCAGACCTGAACACAGTGACTCTCTGTGACATTAGCTGATAGCAATATTCCACTGTTGACCATATTAAGCTTGCAATAAATTAAAACACCCTAGCTTTTATAATTTCTTTTAAATTTTTTGATGATGAATTTAATGTTCATCAACAAATATTTCAGCATATAGAATAAGGAATAGATTTATACAATAATATGTGAATTTCCATTAAGGTCAGTATTTAACTAAATAAATATTTATATTATATATGTGCATTAACAAAGTAACAACACAGTTATTCTACTTGTATCTTTCTCACTTTTTTCTTTTATATTATTTTAAAATATTTTAGGGATGCTTATTTTTTCATGTCTATCACCACCCACAGTAAACCTATATTTATAGCATAAATACACACATATAACACAAGAAATTCTCTCAAATAACAAATATGCAATGTTAAGCAAAATTAATCAACAAGTTGGTCACTAACAAATATGTTTTGATAAGTGACTATTTAGCTATATCTTCCTGCATCTTATAATTCTGAAGTTGATTTCTGTAACCCAAGAGCAAGAAATATTTAATTCTACTGGATTTATTCTTTGGTTTGTTCAATGTGTTGCTGTGGCCAAAGAAATCATCACTAAATGGGCAGCCTACTTGTGATGAGCCTCTTCATAAGTTCTCCAAGGCCTTCCAATATGGTTGACCCTGATAAACATGTTTAATTAACATAACCTTCGAGAGCCCTAGCTCACCTCCATATTACCTATAAGGCATCAAAATATGAACTTGTGGAGAAAAATAGAAAAGAATCCGCAGTCCCTTGTATGTCATTTTCTTCTGTGATGATAACAGTAGAAAGATGGAAAAGAGTACTAAGAGCTGCACAATTTTTAAAGTCTGTTTATAATTTAAACTTGACTATTGGTTTTCTAATTAATTCCTTGCTTAATGTCCAAAGAGTGAATATAATGCTGGAGGAGTAGAATTGGCATTCTTGCTGGAAACTAGACAGGAAGAAAAAAAGAAGTTGCAACTAAATAAAACCTCACAAGTACACCTTGCAAAGCAAAGATTTGTAAAAGTTGGTTTGTCATAAACATTGTACATTTGTTTGTACGGTTTGTACATAAAACCTTATGTAAGTAGAAACATTTCATGAGTCATTTTGATTATCATAATAAAAAGTTCATTGCAAGTATTTACAAAAAGATCACTATGAAAATAATTGGTTGTCAAAAAAGAAAAGATGAAAGTTGAGCAATTATTATAAAAAACTTGATTAGTCCATCAAAATTATATTAATATGTGCTTTGATGCTCAATGACTTCAACGAAAAAAAGGGGATAAATACGGTGAAAAGTAAGCGGGGAAAGCTCAACTCAGGAAGATAGAATAAAAGATGCCAAAGAGAAAGGAACCTCAGGCCTTTACATCATGAATACTTTTTTTTTTTTTTAAAGAAAAGAATTAATCAGTGGTACTGAAAATGGCCAACACTAAATAACATTACAAAAATAAAATTGATGGTGTTTTAAAAGATGAGAAAAAAAATAATTATTGATGAGTATACCCTGATGATATAATCAGATCATTGCCTTGTTAGAACAAGGATCAGAATTAGTAAAAACAAAACAAAAACCACAAACTGAATGATAAAAAGAAACAACATCCAAAGGAAACAACTTAATCCTAATGTACAGAAACAAGAAATTGATAATGAAAATAGTGAAAAGCAGAAACGATATTAAAACAATATCGTTATATAATTTGTATAAATTGTTATATAAATTGTAGGCCGAAATTCTATCAGTATAAGTCAATCAATATAACAAAGACCACCAAAGAAGACTAAATATCACCAAATCAGTAAATACTTTACTTATATGCCAAATGAAAAAAGATGATGGCCAAAGCCAACACTAGTTTATAATATCAACTTGCTTGTAAAATATTACAAAGAAGAATTGTGGATAATTATGATTAATATTACTTCATAAGAAAAAAACAATGGAGGGTGGGAAAAATAGTTTAAAGAAAACTTGTTCAAATAAACAAAACTGTACCAGAGGCATTTGAGGATAAAAACAGAAAAAAAAAAGAGTAAGAAAAAAAAATAGGATTTAAACAAATTGAAAAAAAAATTATTACAAATGTTTTCACCAATAAGGACAACAGAGCTACCACATTTAGTTTTTAATATCACCATCCCAGATATGCATATAGAAGAGGTGAAAACAACACTAAAGAAAACATAGATTTGAAATGGGCTAGGGTTTACACATTGACGATATCTGTACTTTTAAAGACTGCGTTAGAATTATGTCAGGAAACAAAATCAAGCTCAGTTGAAAGTAAAAATAAATTCTCTTCCTTTTTTGGAAACTGTAACAACAGTCACCCTTTTCTAGTTGTCTTACCTTTTAAAATGTTATTATTGAAATATTCTTTTAATTGTTTAGATTTTCCCTGTATTTATTTTATCTTTTCCCTTCTCTGAGTCATTCCTTTTAATATCCCTTATTTTTTTTTCTGAGAGGAAAAAAAATCAATCAAATAAATCAATACACCAAAAAAAAAAAATAATGATGTTATATTGCAACACAATGATCCATACCCATGGACCTTCCACTTCCACAAAGGAAGATTCTTTCTTCCTGAACTTCTAGTATTATATAATGGCTCAGCAATTACATCTGCAAGTTATTTCAGTATCCTAGGACAGAAATCATCTCAGTCAGATGACTTGAATTCTTCAAGAACAGTTTATGAGTATCTCACACACATCAGCCATTTTGGTTTCTATTCTTTACACTCCAAAGATCTTGGCAGAGAAAACAAATGCAAAATAGGAGTTGAGATATTGTCTATTTTCTTTTGTTCATAAATCATCACTGTCATCTCAAAGAGAGGGCCTATACTTTCTAGACATACATATATACAAACATATATGTATACATATACACACATACACACACATACACACACACATATATATAGAGATATAGATATTTATAGATATAACTGGGAGGTGGTAGGGCAAATCAGTGATTTCATCCCTAAAAAGGACTGCCAAGAGGAAATTCCCTCACCACAGGAGATCATCCTCTACCTGCTGTCACTTACAGGCTTAAAGAAAGGCCTGGGGTCATTGAGAATCTGTGACTGCCCAAAGTGACTCCAGCTAATTTGTGAGGGGTGAGTCTTGAACCCAAATCTGCCTGACTCATAAGTCAGTTCTCTATTTAATGTGTCTGGGCTGAATCTTAATATATAGAAATATTGTTTTAAACAAGTTTTCATTAGTAGCTTTTTTCTTTTTATATAATCGTACTTCCCTGTCAATATCCCTTTCCCTCCTCTTCCTCTATGATTAATCTGTGATTTTGCTATATCTGTGGTAAGTGCTATATAAATTTTCACTATTATTATTTCATTAGTATAGGGAACTTCTAATATGGGTATTCCATCAACGAAACTGTCCAGATTAATTTCACTTTACAGTCTTAAAGGGTTACTTAAGACACTGAGAAGATAATTTGTGCATAGTTACACAGCTCATATGTATCAGAGAATAGTACGTGTCAGACAATACTTGAACCTTGCTCTTTCTGGCTCCAAGTTTGCCCTTCTATCCACTATACTACAATTTGTGGCCAAAAATATACGTATACTTACACAATACCTATATATACATATGTATGTACGTACATACACATATATATATACACATATGTATGTATGTATACTTGTGTATCTATAAATATACATTCTCATAAATACATATGTTCATTTGAATATACATGATATATACATATGTAAATATATTTATCTACAAATATATACACACCAAAAATGCAAATAGATAAGTAATTATATTGATTAGAAGCTCTCTCCAATACCATAGATGACAATCTATCAATACCTGCTTATCCTTTCAATTTTTGCCCATGCCAATCTTTAAGCTAAATATAACAACTCCACACCCAGTATTGCTGAAAGCCTCTGATTTTTCTTAATAACATGAATAAATATAGAGAGCACTCTGGCTATTCATTAGTCATTCCTTGACTTGATCATATATACCCAATCTATTTTCTCTTTTTAGTATACTATTTCTTGATATATCTTTAAGAGCCATTCTTTTAAGTTATTCATAGGTTATATGTTGCAGTCTCTTCATATCCTAACATATTTTTCCATTGCCCCCTATGCAATATTCATTTTTAATTTTTCAGAAAACAAATAGAATGATATCAAAAGGTGGGTCTTTGTTTTCATGTAAAGTATGGGATCATTAAAGGGTCTTTGCAATTTCCAAAAGGTCCTTTTCCTCATGCTCAACACTGGGCCCCCTCAATCCATTTGTACCATTTGTTTCCAGATATATAAACTGATGGACAAGGTCTATAGGTTCTCCATACAAATATATGTCATAAACCATATATCTTCTCTGATTTATGTCTTGAAGCTGTTTATGATCATACATACACACACATATATACGTGGATATTATCTACACATGATCAGATATACATGTTTATATATATATATATATATATATATACACACATAATGCAACATATTGCATATATTTACACACACAGAGAACACACCAGTCTTGAAATCATAAAGATTTGTACTTAAAGAACAGGTTCTGAGACATAACCAGGTATATGACCCTGGTGAGTCATTTATCCTCTTGGTGGCTCAAGTGTTGTGACTCTTGATTCACTGTTCTCCTGAAATACTGCTGTCTCTCTTAACAATAAACTAGATTGTTGTTTTATGGTCTCCAGACAGGGAAGATTAGGTAATTTCTACCCAAGGATGATTCCAGATCAAGGAACTACAGTTCATGGAAAGTGTCCTTTTCATTTCTGAGGAAATGGAAATTACAAAACAATATTAAAATATTCTATTTTGAGTGATCTCATTGGAAGATGGGGAAAGATGACAGAAGAAAGGAAGAAAAGGATATCTCTAAGAGATCACATCAATATTAATTGAGATTTTTCTGGGGGAAGGAACATAATGAACATTAAATTTATTAGCAACAATGTGCATTTCTATAGGGCTGTAAAGTAAAAAAAAAAAAAACAAAAAACCACTTTCCTTATAGCAATACATTGAAGTAGGCAGCTCAGATAGTGTTATCCCCATTTTATAGATGAAGAAAGTGAAGTTCAGAGACTGGATGTGTAACAGTAGAAAGAATAGCAGATTAGAATCACAGTTAACAATTTCAGATCTGGAAGGGATTTCAAACCCTTTTATATGGTAGAGGGACAAGAGTTTTTTCCACCCAAGAGTTCTCTAAATGGATGAAATTACAAGTTCCAACCACAAAAGAAATTTTATGTACATGCACACATACACATAATCAGTTATGTATATATATATATATATATATATATATATATATACACACATATACAGAAGAAAGGAAGAAAAGGATATCTATAAGAGATCACATCAATATTGACTGAGATTTTTTGGGGGGAAGGAACATAATGAACATTGAATTTATTAGCTACAATGTGCATTTCTATAGGGCTGTAAAGTTAAAAAAAAAAAAAACCACTTTCCTTATAGCAATACATTGAAGTAGGCAGCTCAGATATTGTTATCCCCATTTTATAGATGAAAAAAGTGAAGGCATATATATGTATGCCTATATACAACCTCCCCCCCCAAAAAAACCACATTTTATAATGTGTGCTCATGATTCTATTTGGTATACAGATAGATATTATTCTCAATTTGTCCAGACTTGAAGTACAGTAAACAGGAGAGAAATCTTTTCATTCCATAACTAGAGACATAGTTTAAAATAGGAAAATTCCTTACAGATTGACCTCATAGGACCCCCAACTTAGAGCTGTTAAATCAGTATCAAATCCAATCCTCTCATGTTATAGATGAGAATACAAAGCTAAACAGATTTAGTCATTATTCCAAGGTCACATCAAATTTCTACTGTGGTACAATATCTGATGATACTTTTCTGAGGAAACTTTTAATAAAGGGGAGAGAATACTAGCCAACTTAGGTGTGGGGATAAGAGGAAGGAGGCAAAACTACAAGATATGTATGGAAGATAAATAGTAAGAAACCTTTTTCTGTATGCATCCTGTTCTGTCCAAAGGCCGACTCCCAACTTTTTGTTTTTCTTTATAAGGAGTTTGGCATCATCGAAAAGAATAGTTGATTTTAACACACAACTTGGGGCTAATAGCTTTCCTCAAATTAAGTTTTTCTTTTAAATAACAAAAGGAAAAAAATCTTCAGTTTATCAATTAAGAATTTAATATAACTATTAAACCACATTTCACTACATTTTCCAGGAATTTGAGGTTTCTAATCCTACTCCTAAATTCCCAGATGTCTAGTTTCATTAAACTCCGACCATCAAAGCTTTGCTACCTTGAAGCATTTTCCGGCACCCAGAATTATCATTAAGCCGAGAGAAAATCGTATTGCTGAAAGGAGACTTTATGCTTATTGAGTCCTTCAGGAGTTATCAGCACATGCAGCCTTAATACCACGGGGACCGGGTGGGTGTGGAGAAGGGGGAAGCAAGGAGGAGACACAAAAGCAAAGTCTTCTCATTCAAAAGACTTACAACTTAAGTAAGGATCACGCTATCAACGGGGCTGCATCCGAGTGCGATATTATTATGTGTTCTGTCCAAAGCTAATTCAATCTCAATCTCTCTCTCTGTCTCTCCCTTTCTAATGAGTATTGCATCAAACTTGGGGTCCCCAAATGATGCCCTCTTCAGTTGAGTATTTTCAGCACAAGTCCCAGCGGGGGCGGGAGAGCGCATCCTCCCGAGGCGGCGGGCAGAGGTAAGGGAGCCGGAAAGCCGGGACTCCTCGAACCGAACCCTGACACCTCATCTCACGTCCCGCAGGTGCCTGCCTCCAGCTTCCCGAGGGAGAGGAGTCCCTCACACACCTTTCTCTCTCTCTCAGACACACTACCTCCTCCCAGCATCCCGCCACAGGCCCGGCCCGCCCCTCACCCCGCCAGGCCCCCAAGCCACCCACCTCCCCTCCCCGAAACCCCATTCACAGCAACCCCTCCCTCACCGGTGTCTGGGCCCCGGCTCACGGCGGCGGCGGTTGGCCGTGGTCGGGCAGGGGGCCGGGGGGGCATCCCGGGCCGGGCCGGGCCGGGCAGGGCCAGCTGGACTCGACGGAGAAGAGCGGGAGGGCGGCGAGGCCCCGGCGGCCCTCTCAGGTTTACCTGCCGGCGCCGCCCGCTTACCTCGCTCACTCCCTTGTGAAGCTCCGGCGCCGTGTGTATTTCGTCTCCTTGGAAACCACGGGGCGCGAGATCACACCCTCGCTCTCAGTCGGAGACCAGAGGGGGAGGGGTTCAGGTGAAAGGGGCCGGGCTGCGACTTCCGGGGCGGAAACGCACGCCGCCATCTTGGTTCGAGTTCTAGGTGGTACAGGTTGGCGGCGTGTTCTCCTGTTCTCCTTCCAAGCTCCTTGGGCTGGTTCTGGAGGGAGTGAAGGGAAGAGACCTAGATCACTTGAGCAATAAAGGTTTGCATATGTATTTGAGTCCCGAAGCTGAACTCCATCCCCATTCAGAGTTTAATCCAATCTAACAAACACTAATTAACCCAGAGGGAGCCGTTCTAATCAGAATCCATATAAACCAACGTTGTTTCCGTAAAAACTCGTGGGACCCTCAATCAGACTGACGGAAGATGCTAGTATTTTCCTATTTCCCCAGAACATATAATAGAATACTTTCCACGTGTTAGGCGTTCAACAATTTATTGACGAAACTTGATGAATCAATGAATTTGTCATTTAATACTTTTCCAGTCATAATCAGAATTTCTGTTGGAAAGAATGGCCTTCTTTCTGGGGAAAAGTACATATTCCTATTACGCAGCTTTTTTTCCCCCTTTTATACTAATCCTATCCTAATCTTGCTACAACTGTGTGCTTTCTGTTCTTTTTTGGAGAAAAAAAAAATCCTTAAATTCTCTACTCTTAAAATTTGTCATCCAATTAAACTTCAAAGAAAAAAAAATGCTTTATACAATATTTTGAGAATAAAAACCACAAAGCTGAAATTTTAATGTATGTTCTTATCCAAAGGAGAAGAATTTCTGCAGCTAAATTTGGTGGGGAAATCAGCGTTTTAATTTTCATTACTTATTATTTTCTTTCATTTACAACAAACATCTTGAACAGCATCTTCTCTTCTGAATGAATGCTATATCTTAAATCATCACAGGGTAGCAGTGTTTCACAACAATTCCAGAAGTCAATTGCCAAGTGCCATTTATCAATAACTAAATATTCCTTTCCAACAACTTGTGTTTTTTTTTTTTCTATTATGACATCTGAAGCCACCAGCCTCTCATGCATGTGAAGATGCTAATTTATAACTGAATGATCAAATAAAAAGAATGTACCTCTAGTAATTATCCTGAAAGTTAGGGATGAAACCCTTCAAGAGTTAGGTTTGCTACATAATGAAAACGTTTATTTTCTAGGTTAATAATGCATTTGCATAGCCCTTTATACTCAATCAACAAATTAATTTTTGAGTTCTTTCTAAGTGCTCAATAAGGAATTAAACTTGAATGACACTCTAGATATTAGACTCCAGCAAAAGGGAGCCATAATTGCCTTCAAATTGTGAACTGATTAAGACTTTAATTTTGGCAGTAGATCGGGGGTACCAACTGGGATTGTAAAGCAGGGACCACTTCTTCAGAATCAGTGAAGTACAGCAGCAATAGGTGAATTTTGGAATCAGGAAACCAGATTTGTAGTAGATATTTGGGCAAGACAAGAAGAATAAATCAATAATATTTATTAAGTGTCTTTTATGTGTCAGACACTAAGGCATTGGAAATGCAAATACATTAAATGGAAGTTTTTATATGCAGGGAATCTATAGTTTAACTGGAACTCTTAGAGTGAACACTTGGTGTCCTCATTTACAAAATAACAATTATACTCTGCACTACCAACCTCACAGGTTGTAAAGACAGAGTTTCTTAGATATTAAAGTACTATGAAAACTTTGCTTATTGTGTCTATTCTTTCTACTTTAAATTAAAGATGGCTATGACCTCATGAGCTTCAGAAAGTTAAGAAAGTGACGTCTTGGCCCATATTCTCCAGGGAATGAGCTGGTAGGTATCTCCAGGAATGAGTTTCTGTTCTTGTTATATCTTTGAAGTAAATTATCCTTTCGAAAAGCTAATTGATGTAAATTGGTTAAATTGTTGCTGGGGCATTCATTATTAGCACTCAACAATGAGGGAATTGCATCCACAACAACTCAAGGGTACCCATAAACTTTGTTGAAAGTTTGTTGGGGGACATACAGTCTTTGTAATGAAGAATGGACTTAGAGTAATTACTATACATATAACAGGAACTTTTCTGGTGATGTGTTTTTTTCTCTCATTTACATTACTTCAGGACTTTTATTAATGGAGTTTAAAAATTAAGTGTGTCTTTTTATAATACAAATAGGATCAAATTATTTAAATTAGAGGGTCAGAAAATATGTTTATCAGAACATCTCAGAAATACATAACTAGTGAACCTTTGCTCTATATAAAATATTTAAACATATACTCCCTCCATCCTTGAATGCGTTCCTGCCCTCAATTATATCATCTCCACACCTTGGTCCACTTTTATTCCTCCCCTAAGAAATTCAAGTCTGTACCAGTGTCCTCCTTCGTTGTCTCCCTAGAAATTAAAATCTGTAGCTTTATCCAAAAGATTTCATGAAAACCTAAAGTTACCTTAGATTATTTGGTGGTTCAGACTGATATTTATGCAATATTGTTAAAGCATATTTTTACAAAATATTTTTCTCTTCATCCAGACTGGCAAGGGTATGAAATTCTTTGGAGATGAGGATAGAGTAAAGGGGATGAGGATAGCAATAGATGGATATCTTTATAATACAATTCTTGAATAAATGCATCTCCTTTCTTCGGTGAAAACAAAGCTCAAAACAAAGTATTAAAAAACTGAGACTCACCTAGTAAATCCTCTGATAGGGAATGTAGCACAAAGGTAATTTAATATGGCTTGAATAAAAAGATCCTATCTGAGATAAGACTCGCATAGTACCATTGAGCTGTTTTATGCTATTTTCTGCATTTGTACATGAAGTAAATGAACTCAAAATTAAATAATGTTTGTATGGAAGCCAACCTTAGATTTAAAGTAGTAAAGCTTTATTAGTTTACAACTGTACTAAGATTTTTTGGGAAACATATATTGTATTTCTCAACATTATTTTGGCAAATGTAGTATTAGCTGGCTTCCACCCAAATGGAATTTGAAATAATTTGATAATAATTTCTAGATCATCATTTGAGGTTTTCAATAATTAAATTTATTCATTTAAATATTTGTTGTTTCTAATTTTTACAGTGAAAGAATATGCCTTTATGAAGGACAAATATAATAACTTTTAGAATATTGTGTTCTAAAATCTCTATTCTTTATAGTTTCAGTTTCTGAATCATGTTTGAATTTGACTATGGATCTTCATTATTTAAATTCTTTCTTTCTGGTTGCTTGAAGCATTTTTTTCTTTGACCTGGAAGTTCTGGGTTTTATCTATAATGTTTCTGATAGTTTTCATTTTAATCTTTATTTCAGGAAGTAACTAATGGATTCTTTCTATTTTCTCTTTGCCCTCTGATTCTAAGAGATCTGGGCAGGTTTTTTTAAAATAACTTTTTATTGACTGGAACCCATGCCTGGATAAATTTTTTTACACCATTATCCCTTGCACTCACTTTTGTTCCGACTTTTCCCCTCCCTCCCTTTACTCCCTCCCCTAGATGGCAAGCAGTCCTATACATGTTGAATATGTCACGGTATATCCTAGATACAATATATGTGTGCAGAACCATGGGCAGTTTTCTTTTAAGTTTTCTTGAAACATTATGTCTAGATTCTTTTTTTTCAAGCATGCAGAAAGTTCAATTGTTCCTTTTATTTTTCTTCCTTAATCTGTTTTCCACGTACTTGGTTTTACCATGAGATAACTTGCATTCTCTTTTATTCTTTTTTGATCTTTTGATTTTGTTTTAATATTTCATGTTGTTTCATATACTCATTAGCTTTTACTTGTAAGTTTAAATTTTCAGGGAGATTTTTGCTTAGGTAAGTTTTTGTCTTTCTTGTAAATATCATGAATGTGATAATTATCAATAGAAGATAGTTGGACAGATAGGACAGTTTTGTTTTAAGAAAAAAAATAGGAGAATTAGAGAATAATTGAACAAATTATGGTAAGTGATTGGGATGGCTCATTATTGTGTCATAAAAACTACAAATATGAGGAATTCAGAGAAACATAGGAGGACTTGTAGAAACTGATATAGAGTGAAGTAAACAAAGCTAGAAAAACATTACATAAGCATTATAGTAATGTAAATAGAAAGAACAATATGAGGAAACAAAGACTGTAATTATAATTACTAATGTTGCCTCTGAGAAGAGATTAGAAATAAATCTTTCATTACAGAAGTGGCATATTAAAGGTAGGGAATATTGAAATCATTAGCCCTGGTTACTATGTTGTTGACTTATTTGTTTTTCTTTGCCATAATGAGAGGCTTATTAGGGTAATGGGGGATAGGACAATGGTAAATCATGAAAAAGCTTTAATATAAGTATGTAACCCTACATTAGAACCAGGCTATATGCCAAAATAACCTTGACTGTATAGAATTCTACCATTCCTCCCATGTATGAAATTGGGAGATTCCGTGTATATTGACAAAGTATTTATTGGGGGGCAAAAGGAGACAAGAAGCTAGATTAAGAGTAGTTATCCTTAGCGTTGTTCTCATCTTAACTCCATATGGACTTTATTAAAGCCAAGAATTTGCTCTCCTTTGTTCCTCTTTAGAAAGACTCTGAGTGTCTGAAGGGAATATCAGGAAGGGTCCTGTTTGTGGTAAAAAAAAAAAAACCAGTTGAGCCATCAGTGATATTTGGGTTCGATAACACCATTCTAATTTCCTTTGCCATAGAATTGGTATGGATGTTGCCCATTTAACTTAACTCTTCCTATGACATCACTGTCCTCCTCTCCATAATGGGAAAAGATATTAGATAGGGGAAGTTGCTTAAATTTTGAGCTTAATCTCTGCCACCTACCCCAATCTAAGGTGTCATCTGCAGAGAGGGGATGAGGTAGAATGATGTTCCTGGATCTTTTAAGGAAATATTTGTGTTTATACTCTTGCAATATTTTCAGAGTAAATTTTATAAAAGTTAATCTAATGTGAAATAATTAGATAGAACTGGAATTGCTAGTCACTGTTCCCTTAAAAATGAGTAAAACACAGTTAAAAGAGGCTCAAGCTGATTGCAGAGAAAAGAAGACACAAAGTCTCTCTCAGGTTATCTAAAACCAGAAGGTTAGATGTAATGGACATGGCCCCGAAAAAGTGGACTTAAATCAGTCATATTACATTTCAAAGGTGGGAAGAATAACTAACAAGGTCAGGATTCAAGAAGCCAGGTTTTAAATTTATAAAATAATATTACATAGCAAAAGGTTGAAGCAGTGTAGCATATATAGAACTTGCTTCAGAGTCAAGATTAGCTTGATTTCAAGTACAACATAATAGCTCCTGAACAAGTCTCTTAACTTTTCCATATCCCCAGATATTAGGCTTTACAAATTGTGACACATTAGTGTAAGAGAATATTATTTTAAGGAATGATGAACTTTATCATTCAGAGAATCATGAGAAAATATGTAGAAATTTATTTTCTTAGATTTAGAGGGCAAGTTCCAGAACTGGAAAAGTAATTACACTCTTTCATTCAGTTCCCAATACTTAGCAGCAAATTTCCTTTGAATGGATAATTATGCAGCAAACATTCACTCTGTACCACTAAAAGATGAAAATAAAATGCAAAACATAATTTGGATATATTTTATATTGCTTTATTTAAAAATGTTAATTGTTATAGGAGATGAGTTACAGCATCTGGATTTTGACTGAATATTGAGTGCCTGGAGCATGAATCCTAGCAAAATCATTCAGGGACATGCTCTTTCGAGCCTATAAGGAGCTGTTTCTCTGCTTTATCTTTTCCATGTAAGTAGAAGTGCCAATATCCATTTGAATATTAAGGATGAATCTTTCTACAATAAATTTTAGTTTGAAGCTGGATTGCTCTTTCTTATATAGAGACTCCTTATTGGCAAATTTTGTTTGTATAGTGTTTGTAAAAATATACAAGATCCATTATTTCCTTTTTGATCTGATTTTTCTTGTGCAGAATGATAAACATGGAAATATATATAGAAGAATTGCACATGTTTAACATATATTGGAATACTTGCTGTCTAGGGGAAGGGGTGGGAGGAAAGGAGGGAAAAATTTTGGAACACAAGGTTTTTCCAAGGGTAAATGTTGAAAACTATCTTTGCATATATTTTGAAAATAAAAAGCTATTATTTAAAAAAGATACATGAGATCTACACTAAATCTAAAAATTTTGCACAAACAAAAATTATGAAGCCAAAATTAGAAGTAATTTTTTACAGTAGGTTTCTTTAATAAAGGCCTCATTTTTTTTAAATGTTTAGGGAAGTGACATAAATTTATAAAAAAAAAAAAAAAGAGCCATTCCCCAGTTGATAAAATGTCAAAGGAAATCAAAAAGAAATTTCAGAAAAAGAAAGGTATCAATAGTCATATGAAAAATATTCTAAAGCACTAATATTTAGAGAAATGCAAATTTAAATAATTTTTGAGTACCACCTCATATCTTTCAGTTGTCTAACATAACAGAAAAAGAAAATGATGAATTCTGGAAGGGATGTGGAAAATTGATGCACTAATTCACTTGTGGTAGAGTTGTGAGCTGGTCCAACACATTCTGGAGAATAATTTGTAACTATACCCAAAGGGCTATAAAACTGGGCATATCCTTGGAGTGATTCAGTGATACCACTGTTAGGTCTATACCCCCCAAAAGATTAAAAAGAAAAACAAAAGATGAAAGGATGCATATATTCAAAAATATTTGTAGCAGTTCTTTTTTGTGTTGGCAAAGAATTAGAAATTGATGGGATGCCCCTTCAGTTGGGTAATGATTAAACAAATTGGCATATGATTGTGATTGAGTACTATAAGAAATAATGAAGAAGATGATTTTAAAAAATGGGAAGACTTACATGAACTGGTGCAAAGTGAAATGAGCAGGAGTAGGGAAACATTATACATAAAAACAACAGCAATATTGTAAGAATGATCATCTGTGAAACACTTAGCTATTCTGATCAATACAATGATCCATGACAATTCTAAAGGACTCATGATTAAAAATGCTATCCATGTCTAGAGAGAGAACTTATGAACTATTGAGTGCAGATTGATGCATATTTTCTTTTGCATTCTAATTTTTTTTATTTTATAATATGACTACTATAGGAAAACCAAAATAATTTTGTGAGATCTCATTGGTCAGAACATATATGCCTGAACTTAAAGACAATCTTTTCTCTACTTATTGGTCTTGAGGTAACTTGGCTTTGACACATTTTGCAAGTTTTCAGTGGCTTAAGATACAGGTGCTAGCCTTCTGTTCTCATAATTAATCTAAAGATGATATGTAAACACAGTGATGATAACAATTAAAATGGAGAGAATAATAATGAACAGCAAATCTAAAGTGAGTACTGCATAAATTTAATGGCCAGTCTTGACCTAGTAGCAGAGTTGAGAAAAATGTGTTTCTCTATCATCTTTGCAAAGGTGAGGAATTAGGAATGTGATGTAATAATGCTTTCAGACAATTAATGTTGGTTATTTTTACTACACTTCTCTTTTCTTTTTCTTTTTAAATCTTTGTTAAAAGGGTAAAGTAAAAAAGGATAGGGAAGGAGAGAAACAGATATTCAAAAATGAGAGTGATACAAAAGCAAAATATTTTAATAAAATAAGATTGAGTGTTTTGTTTTGTTTTTTAAAAAGGAGTGCAATAATTGGCTAATGTTTTATAAGGCCAAAGTGATAGTGTGAATGTGGATATATGTTTGCCTGTGTATACTTGCATGTTTGCCCAAGAACTTTGGAATAATTCATAGAACTACCAACATTTTATAAGGCAAAGTCAGAAATCAATTCTGTATCTTCAACTGCTTTCACCTGTTGTCTTTTTAGGAAACAGATCAGTTCATTATTTTTCTTAACTTTTATTCAACATCATTGTGATCATCTTTTTAAAACTATTATACTATTATATTATCAACTGATAATATTTATAGTATTTTCTTCGAGAGAGAAGATCTAATTAGAAGCCCCTCCTTTTTGATATGATTAGCATGTTGTTGTTAGAATTTTCACTTTTTGATCTCATCCTACTTGAGCTCTAGAAACTTAAATTTCCCTAATGTTGAACCAACTTTGAATTCCTGGAGTAAATCCAACTTGGTAATAGTGAATAATAGTGAATTAATTGTAGTCCTCTTTGCTTTTTTCTTTATAACCAAGAAACTAAGTACAATGGGATCTTATGTTCTCTACATCAGCACTATCAAACTTAGAGAGAGGGGCTGCTACACCATATATAAGGATCACTTTGGGTGCAATTTGCTTAGAGAACCACATATTGACATCTATGTTTTATGATAGTTCTATTTATTTTGTAAAATATTTCCCAAATTACATTTACAATTACTCAGAAGTATCGCCATCAGCTAAAATGCAGTTTGTAAGCTGTGTGTTTGACATATCTGATCTACATCTTTCAGTCAGTTGTAAATAATAAAATTAATCTATTGTTACATATGGGATAGCTTTAGTAGTTCAGTGGATAGAGTATTGGTCTTAGAGACAGGAAGACCTGTGTTCAAATACAGCCTTAGATTCCAGCTGCATGACCCTGGGCAAATCATTTAACACTGTTTGCTTCAGTTCCTGAAAGGAATGAACAATTGTTAAATATTAATTGTGAAAGTTTTCTCATTTTACTGCCCTCAGTAAAGATGCTTCCACTGTACAGATAAATGACTCTCATAAAACATTTTTAATAGGTCTGTAGTTGTTGAAGTTTCCTACTCATTATTTTTTTTACATTTTGTTCTTGGTATTTAATTGTTTTAGGCATGTCAGACTCTTCATGTCTTAGGCATGACATGAAAACTTTGGGGTTTTCTTGGCAAAATATTGGAGTGCTTTTCTATTTCCTTCTCCAGCTCATTTTAGAAATGAGGAAACTGAGATAAACAGGGTTAAGTGATATGCCCAGAGTCACATAATAAGCGTCAAAGGCAAGATTTAATCTCAGATCTTCTTGGCTCCAGGTCCAGCACTCTATCCACTACACTACTTGGCTACCTGTTTTTGTGTTTCTTTTTGACATTAATATAATCCAGATTTTTTTCCATGTCTCTGGTATCTTCTCTTCCTTTAGCCACCTTACGTAGTGATTCCTAAATGACTTCACAATTGGATCACTTCTAGCATAGATTTTATTTATATGTGCTTGGTCCAATATAGTAAAATTTTCAATCTTTGTTTTCTTTAGTGCCATTTTTGCTATTCTTATAAGAACATGTATTACTAAGATGTTAGAGACTATGTAGCGATCACATTGTCCATTTTTTGTTTTAATATGCTTTCCAGATCTTTTCCATTTTCCTTTTGTTTCTTGCCCTTCCATTTTAATCCTCAAATGCTCTTGAGGTGACTTTGCTTGGTTGATTTGATAAATTTATTTAAATTAGTTTTTCCACTGCTTTTCTCCATTTTATGCTTATGAAGGCCATTGCTTAGAATCTAGGACTAGACAAGGTAGCTTAGAGAAGTATGGACAGGATGCAGGAGCTGGCAAATCAAGGCCTGCCTGATCCAAGAAAGCTCCACAGAACACTGGAGAAAGGCCTAATGGTAAAGACAAAGGCCATAGGCTGGTAGCCTCAATACAGGGATGATGCAGCTTCTTTGGAAAGTCTGAGGAATGCAGAGGCCATAGGATGGATGGTCTGAATTCAGGGCTTATTCACATGTACATGGGAAGTCTTTGGAATGAAACTGCCACATATAATTTTCACTGATTGCTTCTAATTCTGTCTTGTGCCAAGCAGAACAAATCTGGAATCTTTCATGTGTGACAATCCTTTAAATACTTGAACATAACTATCATGATGTTCTGTCTAAATTTTTTTTCTGCAGACTGAACTGTCATTGATTTAATTAATCCTTATATCACATAAAACTATATTGAGTATATTAAGGAGCTATTAATTTCTTTTGCATACCATGCAGCCTAAAATGACCTTAGTTTGCTTGGATTCTGATATTACTCTGTTGGCTTATATTGAGTTTGAAATGCATTAAACCCCTCCTCCAATATTTTGTTAGATTAACTATTCTCTAATCATGCCTTCCTTCCCTTTCTTTTACTTTTGAGGTTGATTCTTGAAATTCAAGTTTAAGAACTTACATATCCTCATTAAAATGTAAGATTCCAGTGTCTTGAAGCGTCTTTTAAAATCCTGTATCTTAGCATCACAGAGTTGGAAGTAATCTCAGAAACTATCTGTTCTAACCTGTGCCTGAGAAATAATGTCCTCTTCTCATATTGGACAAGTTGTGCTTCAACCTTGATTTGAAGATATCCAATATGAAGTTACACCACTAATTACCAAGGGAGGTCCTACTGCTCTGAGATAACTACTTATAAGGTATTTTCTCTTTTCAGGAAGTCTAGTTTGTTTTGTTTTGTTTTCCAGTTTTTACCAATTGCTCCTAGTTGTTTACCAATTTGGCCCCTAGTTTACCAATTTGGCCCCTAGTTTCCTGGGACCAAACAACAAATATACTCCATCAATGTCAAGGTCTTTCAAATATTTTGAAGACTATAATCATATACGCACAATTATCTCTTTATCTCCAGGATAAATATACCCAGATCCTTCAACTAATACTTATATGTCATGAACTTGAGATCCTTGTGTATTCCACTTTTACACTCTGAATAACCAAGTTATTAATTATCCAAATTATTTCTGTCTTTTTGAAAATATAGCATCCAGAATACAGCCTAAAATTCCAGTTGTGGTTGGACTAGGGTGGAGTTCTAGATCCTATTCCTCTTTTCATGTGATCTAACATCACATTAATTTTTTGACCAAAATATCATATCCACATTGACCTACAATACACTTAAATATTCAAAAATATTTTAAAATAAATTGTTTTCTAACTATATATTCTCTATCTTCTACTTGTGAAGTTGATTTTTAGAACTCAGGGGCTAGACTTCATGTTAATTCCTATTAAATTTGTTTTTACTCTTTCTGGCCAAAAGTTTAAGCAAATTGAGATCTTTCTGAATTTTGTCTCAGTTATCCTAATGTGTTAGCTATACCTCCTACTGTAGTGTGAACTGCAATTTTGATGAGTTAAAATCTATATCTTTATCAAAGTCATTTATGAAAAATGGTCCATCTAACACAAATTAAAGAAGATAATTAAAAGAATAATCAGTCTATTTAATAAATATAGAAACAATCTGGGTGTTTTAGACTTCCCTTCAAATAGATTTTTAATCTCAACTTAATTTTCTCTATGAGCATTTTCCCGCTTTATGTTAGGTGTAGACTAAACCTGAATATAACTTTTGGAACAAATTGTTCAGTTCCTTTCAATCTTTTCTGAAATATGTCTTAACTTTATCCTGCTTATGAGAAAGTAGTATATTATGCCACCTGAGGTATGCTTGCTTCTGTCAACACTAACTTGTGGATCTGATTTTTATCAATGTTTCCAAGACCACCAACTTTGTTTACATGTTTAATTCATTGACTCAGAAAAAGTTATGGCAATATGATATTTCACTAAGTCCATGCTTAATGATAGCAATTCAAGAAGTGTTTACCCCACATTGTTCAAATAATTTGAACAATGTTTTTGTTTTTTTAACTTGTGACATGGTTCTTAAAGAGAAGTATTCTTTGCATTCCAATTTGTCATTTTAAGTTTTTTATAGATTCCTTAAAAGTACTGTTCTTTAGATAAAAAATGGGACTTAATGGTAAATTTTGTTTTTATCAGCTTCCATGGATATAAATTCCATGAATTGACAACTCCATGTTAATAATTTCCACTTATTATATATGCAGCTCCAGTTTCTCTTCTGAGCTTTAATCCCAAGTTACCAGTTGCCTAGTGCATATTTCAAACTGAATGTCTCAGAGATGTCTCAAATTCAATATGTTAAAAACAGAATTCATTATATTTTCCCCCAAACCTATTTCTGTTTGAAATTTTCCTGTTGTCAAAGATACAACTATTTTTTCCCCAGCTTTTGAAGTTCATAACCTTGGTTTTATTCATTCCTCAATCTCCCTCACCTCACTTATCCAGTCAGTTGCCATATCTTGTAATTTCTACTCTTACAACATTTCTTCTATCTAAACCTTTTTTTTTACTCACATAGCTATCATCTAATTAATATTTTCAGGCACCATGGATAGAATGCTGGGCCTGGACGCAGGAAGATCTGAATTCAAATCCAGACAGATACTTACTAGCTGTCTGACTTTGGACAAGTCACTTAATTTTTCCCTTACTCCACTGGAGAATGCAATGGCAAACCTTTCCAGTATCTTTGCCAAGATCTGGACACGATTGAACAATTCAACAGCAACAATAAGTTCATATCCTCATTACCAGTTGCCTGGATTATTTTAACATTCTCCTAATTAGTTTATTTGTATCAGTCCTCAATTCATTCCATCCTCCACATTGTTGTCAAAGTGATTTTCCTTAAACACAAGTCTAATCATGCTACTCTCCTACCCCATAAACTCCAATGGCTTTCTATTGCCTCTAAAATAAAACACAAACTCTCCTTTTGGGTTTTTTTTTTTAACATTCTTTAATCTTGCTTCAACTTAATCGTCACAGCTTCATTAAATATTATTCTCTCTCTTGTTCTTTCATACTAGCAAAATGACCATTCTCCTTTCTTAGATACTTTGCATTGGCTGTCTTTCATTCTTAGAATGTATGCCGTCTCTTCTACATCACATGAGCTCTCTCCTCCTTTAAGATGTAGCACAAAAATTACCTTCTCCATGAAGTTTTTGCTAGTCCTTTCACCACACTTTCTCTCAAGTTGTCTTGTATTTTGCTTTTATGTATTTTTTTTCTCTTTATGTATTTGCTCTCTCTCCTCTTAGAATATAAGTTCTTTGTGAGTAGGGATTGTTTAATTTATTGCATTTGCACTACCAGTAATGGTACAGAGTAGATACTTAATAAAAAATTATCTTTTGATAACTATTGAGCTATATTTAAATGTGGAAGATAAATATATCTTATGTATATTTATTTTGTAAAAATAATTCAAAATAGCATTATGTTATAAAAAGGAATTGTGAAATATGTTCATTTGAAAATACTTATTAGGGAGGTATTCATAATGTATGAGGGAGATATGCTTTGCCTTAAAAATGTTCTCTCAACTTTAAATTGTATATCATACACACTTTTCCCTATATTATATATTTAAATACATCTTTGTTGCTCCTTTTCCCTCTTTTATTTATAGTTATTTTCAGTCATAACTATACACAATATCTTTAGAATGAACCATTGAGACTGAAAAATAGTACTTAAATAGTCCTTATAGTCATTTTCATATATATTCATCATGAGTATAAACATTTCTCATGGACTCTCTTTAGCATTCTGGTGAGACCAATGAATCCCTTCTTAGACTAATGTTTATAAATGCACACAATAAAATACATATTATTATAAAGGACTAGAACACCTCTCATATCCTTCTCAACTCTGAAGTTCTGTGATTCCACTGAATCTGCTACTGATGGGTTTCATGAACTTGGGAAAATCACTTTCCTGAACCCTCAATTTTGTCATCTAAAAAAAATATAATGCTATGTGCATCAAATATCATACTAGAGTGCTATGAAGAAAGGCTCTGAAAACCATAAAGTATTATTTTTAGAAGTACTATATAAAGGTTTCTATAATATTTTAAGGCTCTATCACTTTGTGTCAATCAATCAACATTTATTAAATACCTACTAGGTTTCAGGCATTATGCTAAGCTATGAAAATACAAAAAGAGTCAAAATATAGTCCTTACTCGAAAAGAGAACCCAATGTAAGGGGAGAGATGAAAGGTTTATAAAAATATACAAAGAAATTACATAAAATATGAAATAAGATAGAGAAGGCACTAGAATTAAGAAGGCTTAGTAAAAGCTTCCTGTAGAAAAAGGGATATTACTTGGAACTTGAAAGAAGCCAGGGAAACTAATAGAGGTGAAGAAGAAAAGCATTCTAGGATGGGGGACAGCTAAAGAATAGCAAAGAGGCAAAAGTCATTGAACCATAGTGCAAAGTAAGGTGTGAGACTGGGAAGTGGGAGAAACAGATTAAGAATGTCTTTGAACACATTAAACAGAGCATTTTGTATTTCATCCTAGAAGCAACAGGGAACCATTGTAGGCGTGTGTGTGTGTGTGTGTGTGTGTGTGTGTGTGTGTGTGTGTGAGAGAGAGAGAGAGAGAGAGAGAGAGAGAGAGAAAGAGAGAGAGAGACAGAGAGAGACAGAGAGAGAGAGTAGTCAGACATGTACTTCAGAAAAATGACATTGGTAGTTGAATGAAGTATGGATTGAAGTGGGGAGATATCTGAAGCAGGCAAACCCTGCAAGCTATTGCAACAATCCAAGTTGAAGTAATAATGCAGTGTCAGAGGACAGAAGGAGGTCCTCTTGAGAGATATCACCGAAATGAAATTGATAGGGTTGGCAATATATTAGATGTGGAGAATTACAGATAACTACTTCTTGTTGTGTGCCTGAGAGACTGGGAGAATGGTGTTGCATACAATAATAGTGAAAGTAGGAGTGAAGATGTTTTTAGTGATGGATAAAATATTGAATTTAAGATATCTACTGGACCTCAAGTTCAAGAAGTCTTTTGAAAGCTGGCTGTAGATGCAAGATTGGAGATCAGCAGAGAGATTGGAGGATGATAGGTAGATTTGAGAATCATCAAACATAGAGAAAGTAATTAAATCAGTGGTTCCTGATGAGCTCACCAAGTAAAATTGAGAAGGGGCACCAGAACATAACTCTGCGGGACACTAAAATTGGAAGGTTTGATATGGAAGAATATATAGCAAAGGAAACAGAGGAGGAACCATCAAGAAGTAGGAGAATTTTTATGAGAAGTAGGAGAGAATAGAGTTCTGAAAACCTAGAGAGAAGAGAATGTAGAGAAGGAAAGAGTGATTAATAGTATCAAAGGCCCTAGGAAATTCTAGAAGAATGAGAATAGTGTGGGTACTTTCTGAACTCATAACTTTTCTGCACTTTAGTACCAGAATGTTATGATTCTCATGTGAAATTCCCTTGATAAAGTTAACTCTTCAGGAAGACATCATCATTATAGAATAAAGGCAACTAACTATATTATTCTTGCTGTTTTTAGCTCTGGCTCCTGTTTGGTCCAGGTCTAGTAGTTCTTCCTTCAGGAATTTTCCTGTCACTCCATAACTGCTACTCCACTATATTCGTCCTGTTCCTCTAGCTCCATGTTTGGTCTAATCGACCTTCACTACTTCCATTTTCTTCTATATCTGCAGCTCAGTTTCCTCTTTAGCATCTACATGGTTCATAGAAGGGGCATCAAAACCTCAGGACCATACAGAATTCTCCTGCAAAGGAGTTGAATCTGTATATTTGTATCTAACTGGCTATATTAGCTCTTATTTTTTACATTTATCTCTGATCCATATTTTAAGTTCAAGGGTGTATAGTAGTGTTCTGAACCTTATCTTCCAGAGTAAAATTGCTAGTTTCCTCTCGGGATTCTAACAAATTCTTATCTGTAAATTTATTTTTTCCTCTAATTACTCTTGGTTTGAGCCTCCATTCTGATAAGTTCTTCCCATTCTTAGCTGCCACTAATCAGAAGATAAATCAAAAACAGAAATACAAACATTTTCATCAATCCCTGGGGGGTTCATCCTCCCCTATATCACTTCTGTCCTTTACTAGATGCATTCACCACATCCAAATATGCCACAGATGATGGACAGATGGATGAGTCTGAATCTCTGCTATTGCAAAACTGGGCTGGGTAGGTCTTTCTTGGTTGTCTTACAGTAAATTTCATAACTTGGCTTTAATATTTTGGGAGATTCACTCTCCTTTCAAAATGTACATGATTACAGCCATTTTCAACCTCCTTTACCCCAAAGCAAGAATAGATGTACACAAAAGAGACAGAAATCCATGGACTCTTAGCTTCTTATTTGCTCTAGATGAGAGAATGAGGTCCTTCTTTACCCCCTGCAGAGCACTGTAACAGCTCTTCTCTCATGATGTTGAATAGAATTTTTTAATACCCCAGTTGCACCTACACAACCAATCAACAGTTCATCTCCTTATTACATGGCTAGGAGATTGGAACCAACTAGAGATGTCCACACACACTCAAAATCAAGGAGCAAGGAACTTCTATTAGAAGTCATCATACTTTCCCAGAAATAGATTCCCTATCCTCTTTCCTGTGTGTGAATTATACTTCTACCCTCTCCAGATTATAGATGTAATCTAGAACTAAGAAACAATCTTTGATGTGGTGCTAACCCATGTGAGTACTCAAGATGTGATGATTTTCTATCTTGGGTAATTATTGATGCAAGAATAAAGCCTTATTAATATGAATAAGAAATGAACCTCAATAAAGAGTTGACCTTGCAAACAGACTCTCAGAGGAAAGCATTAGTACCTTTTATAAGGAGTTTCTGAGATTTGATGCCAGTGGGGGAAAAATCATCACCTTGTGACCATCCTTGTGGTTATCATTTTCTGAGTTTAGCTTAGCTGATACTTAGAAGACAGATATATGGTCTATATATTCAGGCTTCCCTGATTAATAGAACATGCTTTAATTTGTATTTTATGGCTTGACTTTTGAAAACTCAGTTTCCTTCATGTTTTACAGAAATATTGGAGTTGATGTTTTAGTGAGGTTAGAATATCATTACTATTATCATTATTCTGAGATGCTCATCATCATGAAGATTAATTAGCTCCCAACCTTGGTTTTTGTCTTTTTTTTTTTTTTTGGTCTGCTTCACTATGATTTCTATGGAAATATTGAACTGATTGATTTTTTGAAGTTCATTGAGGCAATTAGGATCCATGAAAGTACATAATTCTTTATTTTTGCTTCTGAGATGTGAATTCTAAACTTTTTGACTTAGTAAATGATAAACTCTAAAGTAATTATACGCAACTAATGCTTTACTATTAAAATAACCTTTTGGAAATACAAATCTGAATTTTTTTTTATTAAGGTGATTTTTCCCACTATGGAAGGCATTATAATGTTATCCATGTTCACATATATATTTGGATATTGAACATTCCTGTTATATTTGTACATTTTGTGAGCATACTACTTTGTATTAATTATTAAATATTTATTGACAAAATGAGGTGATTATCTGTTCAGTTTAAATTATCCTCCATTCCCTGCCCCCTTCTAGATATAAAGCAAAAGGAGACATATTAGAGGAAAATGAATTATATCATTTTATCAGTATTCTTCACTTTAAATACCATTACCTGTAGCCTGAAAAGGCTACAATTAGAAAGTGATTTTACATAGACTACGGACAGCACACTTTTGCTTATAACTGCAGAAGGAGTCAGTTGCCTCATTATACTAGTAGCAGTCTCTCTTTCCTCCTTCTTTGCACAGATGACAGGAGGGCTTAATGGAGACAAGGAATGAGTCAAAATGCCTTAATTTTCCTGTAACTAAACCAATAAGTTTTAAAAAGCTGATTCTGAAACAATCTGGGATTGTTTTATAGGCTCCAAGATTATGATCTTTCTCCTTATAAACCCTCATCCACAGAACTTAAGGACTTTTTTGAATCCCTTCCATCCACCTTGAGTCTTCACTCAATTTTTGTGAAGTTACTCACATGCGAGTGACAATAAGCATTTTCTGTATCTGAGATAAGTTGGGATGTAAGAAGTGACAAGGGAGAAGAAAATATGTTCATTTGAGATACAAATGTCAAGGAAGAAGCATCTGAGAGAGAAAGTTGATCCCACCATGGAGATGGAATGAGAAGGGGAAAAAATGTCCTGAGTGTAGCTTCATTGTCAGGTTTTACATTTTTCTTCCTATGGAAAAGCCCCAGGCATCATGAACTAATTACTGTTCTGTTCAATTAAAGCCTCTAGGGTTTTTCTGGAAAACTTGTAAAATTTTCTTTTTCTTTTTTAAGCAGACCAAAGGCCATCTCAGAATAATCCCATTTTGTTTGGACCCAGACATTTTTTTTTCCCTACTTTTTTTGTTTGTGCAAGGCTAGCGATGTTTGTGATAATTCTCCCTTCATTGGGCTTATTCATTTCTCACCTCTGGTGAGAATTCAACTCCTCTCTCCTTTAGGATGAGAGGAAGGGAAGAATGTTCTTTCAGACTCTCTTTCAGTCTCTTTACTTGGTCATTCTCATAGATGTTCCACATTCCTAATAAAGAAAGGAAAAAAATATATACTTGGGTCCTTACAATATCATTAAAAAATTGTTGTAAAATTTTTTTCTTTTTCCAACTTATTTTCATCTCCCTCAAATTTTATACAAATTAATTCCACCCAAAATTTGCTGTTTGGGGATAATAAATAAGCATGAATGTCAAGTTTAAGAAAACAGAATGGATCAAATGAGTGACTGTGTGTATTTTTAAAAACAACCACTGTGTAATCAGAAGAGTATTATCTTCCTGAGTGCAAGATGATTATCAGAGGTAGTGGCTGACCCAGCAGCTTCATGCTTCTTGAAAACTATAGATTTCACATTTCAGCTTTTCATTTCATTTGTAGATGGATAGCAGTTCTCCAGAAAGATGTCATTCTGCAACTTTATCTCTATCTACAATCTTTAATCATTTTTGAGCTCAAAGTCCACATTATTAGTAGGAGTTTCAGAACTGTGTAATGATTAATATCACAAAAGAAAAACTAAGAAACAGAATAAAAAAATTCAAATTTCCTGCATATGATATTTTATAAAAATGAGTGTCTGAGTTCTGTAGGAAAATAATATTCCTACTTTCCAATCAATATAAATCCAAATGGAGGTGGTTAAAAGATTAATACCAGCTGTGATGTTTCTTAGTAGTTACAATGTAGAATTGTATTTAGTTAACTTTATTTTTGAGGCCAGAAAGTTGCGGAGCTTCCTTAAGCCAAAGGCTAATATGTAGGTACTAGTTTCAAGAAAATTAGCCCTCAGCTTATTTACTTTGGGTGAATGATCCAAGAATTTTGAGACTTTTGATTGATAAACTTTTTACATAATAATAATTCCTTTTTGCATTAGTTAATGAGACAGCCTCTTATTAGATCATATATCACTCCATGTCTTAGCTTGCAATGACTATGGAAACAAAATTATTTACTGACTTGAGAAAAACTCAAGTTTTTGGAAATCTCTGTTCATCTATTTTTTATATTCTAAAATTGGGATTGATTGATCCTTTTATCAACTAGTTTATTGGAATACTAGCAACATCAGTGGTTTAAGCTATTAAGGTATTTGGAAGAAATGTGTCCTAGTAATACAGGTTCTGTTGTGGTTCTTGCTAGTTTTGCGATCGTTTATTAGTTAAAGTAGAAATCTAGCACTCTTGATATTTACATTAGAACAGTGATTCTCAAAGTATGACCCAAGGACTCTTATGGCTCCTTAATGCCTTTTCAAGAAGTCTGCAATTACTTTCTTAATAATACAAAGATGTTACTTACCTAATAAAATACTCCTCCCTTTTCCAGTTACATATCTGGGTAAAGCCATATTTTCTTCATGTACTTCATCTAAAAATTTTTGTTTTCCAAAAAATTGAATGCAGGAGCAGGTATGATCCAGATATCTTCTAATAAGTTGAATTTTTAAAAAAAAATTTTAAAATATGTAAATTTTTAGAAGACTTTATTTTTTCATTTAGGAAAATTTTTTAAATTAAAATATAATGTTTATTAAGTTTGCTGTTGTTATTTCTAAAAATTGACTGGTTTTGGTATCATATTAATATAGTAAATAGCAATAGATATAACCCAAATAAACAAAAGCTTTGGGGAGCTTAAATAATTTTTAAGAGTATAGAGCGTTCCAAAAGAACACTGGGAAATGAGTGTGGACCACAACATAGAATTTGCACTCTTTCTGTTGTTGTTTGCTTGCATTTTTGTTTTTCTTCCCAGCTTATTTTTACCTTCTTTCTAAATCCGATTTTTCTTGTGCAATAAGATAACTGTATAAATATGTATATGTACATTGTGTATTTAACATATATTTTAACATGTTTAACATGTATGGGACTGAGGGGATAGAGGGAAGGAGGGGAAAAGTTGGAACAGAAGTTTTTGCAAGGGTCAGTGTTGAAATATTACCCATGAATATGTTTTATCAATAAAAAGCTATATGATAAAAAAAGAGTATAAAGGATTCTATAATAATTTTTAAGAGTATAAAAAGGCCCTCAATAATTTTTAAGAATATAAAGGAATTCTAAGATCAAAAAATTTGAAAGCTACTGTGATCCTTAATGGGTAATCCAAAGATGAGATCCTGGAGGTCTTTCTCTCATTCTTCTAATTTTTAAGGAGTATCAAATATCTTTGGGGTATCCATCTATTGTCTTTTATTCTTGTTAAATGACTTTTCCACCTCTTTTTCTTGTCCCACATACATTCTAAAATACATTTTGATAACTTTTCTCACCCAAGTCATTATTTGTAACAGCCTATTTACACCCACCATATTTCTTTTTATTTCTCTGGGGGCTAATTTTAATTTAAATTATTTTTTAGATTCTGTTTTCTGAGATCACTGAGAAAATATTTTTTCCAAATTTATTTTATTTGAAGAAACAGAATAAGCGAAAAGAAAAACAGAAAAGCAATACAAAACAAAACAAAAAAACATTAGGGAGGATTAAAAATATATAACAACAAATATCAATTTAAGAGAGTATATATATATATATATATATATATATATATATATATTCATTCTTTTCTTTACTTCCTTGTAAATTGTTTTGTTCTCTTATGCACATTATTTACTTTATTCTTTTTCCCCCTTTCAATTCCCTACCCCCAAACAGGCTATAGTGAAGAAAGGATATATTTATATGTAGATATATACATATACATATACATATACACACATAGACATACATATATATATTTAGATATGTAGATTATATATATACACATACACACACATACATAGACACACACATATCTTCCTTTCATCCCCCACCATCCCCAAGTAAGCTAAAGTTAAGAAAGATATATTTATATATATAGAAATATAGATGTATACATACATACATAGACTTTACACGCATATACCCCACACGTACACACATTTCCTATCCCTGCTGACTCATTAAATTCTGCTCCATAACTTGGCTTACTATTACTTAAACTGCCCCCACCCAAGGATCTTTCCCTTGTCTTTTTCCCTTACCCTTTGCTTCCCCATCCACTTATCCCTCCCCCACTTAATTCTTTATAGATTTTGGAGGCTGTTATACCCTTCATGGTATATATGTACTGTTGTTTATGTGAATAAGTTTTCAGAACTATGAGTCCTCCTCCCCGTTCTAATGCCTCTGGGTCTGTTCTTCCTCTGCACTTCATTTGGATAACATGATTACTATTTTTTACCTTTGCTCTGCCAGTCTTTCTTTTGAGCTTACCCTATTGTTTATATAAATCTTAAACATAAATTATATATTCCCCATGTACAGAAAACTTAAACAATTTGTACATGTTTAAACAGTTTGTTCATGTTGCGTTCCTTAAAATTGGCTCTTTGGTATTGACTCTTATATGTTAATTTTTCTGTTACATTCGGATTTGGTTGATAGAAAGTTCTGAAAATCTGAAGAAAATATTGTTATTAGAGTAATTGACTTCATTGGTAACAAGAAGTATGAGACTGTTTAAAGTGATGAACAATTTCCCAAATGCCCAAAATCTTCTTCCTATATCAATCTGGACTTGAATCATTATTGACATACAGGGCTACATAAGATCTACAGGGATATGGAGTTAGACTAATTCTATGGGCTGTCCATGTAACTGCTTGCCATAGTCTGGGTAATGTGTTTTTTTTCATTTTGTAATTTTGGGATGGATGATTATGTTGATTTTCTGTTGTATTTCTATGGAAAAGGCTTTTCAGTACTCCCGAGTTCCAGACAAACAGTATAATTTTATCTGCACAGGAGCATTTGGAGAATTTCACCACAAAGTTCAAAAATTTTATTTGAACTCTAAACAGGACATCTTTCTTGATATTTGTAAACATTTTAGGTGATTTTCTATTTACCTCTCATGCTTGATTCTTGTATAATTTTTGCATGCCTGTCTGAGGAGAGAGGATGAAATTTGTTTTAAAGAATCAAATTTTGTATTCTGATGGAAGTGGATTTCTTCGACAAAGAAAAGATCTAACTCAGTTTCAATTGATCAATGATGGACAGAAGAGCTACACCCAAAGAAAGAACACTGGGAAATGAATATAAACTGTTTGCATTTTGTTTTTCTTCCTGGGTTATTTTTACTTTCTGAATCCAATTCTTCCTGTGCAACAAAAGAACTGTTTGGTTCTGCACATATATATTGTATCTGGCATATACTATAACATATTTAACATGTATAAGACTGCTTGCCATCTGGGGGAGAGGATGGAGAGAGGGAGGGGAAAAGTCGGAACAGAAGTGAGTGCAAGGGATAATGTTGTAAAAAATTACCCAAGCACGGGTTCTGTCAATAAAAAGTTATAATTATTTTTAAAAAATCAAATTTGGTTCTGTAGTCAATAAACTCAATATGATCTTAAATGTTCTAGAGGAAAATATGCTATCAGGTGGTTCAGTGAATAGCACTGAACCTGGAGTCAGAAAGATGTGAGTTTGTTTCCTCTCAGACACTTAATAATCATGTAAACCTAGACAAATCACTTACCCTCTGTCTCTGTTTCCTCATTTGTAATAAGGGGGTAATAATAATACCTACCTCCTAGAGTCATTGTGAGGATTAAATCAATTCATATTTGTAAAGCATTTGGCAAAAAAAAATGCTAGTTCTCAATTAATTTTTTGTAAAGATGTGGATGGCTATCAAAATTTTTCTGCAAATGTCTACTTTTCACTTTTAATGTTTTGATTGAATCCTCAATTATGCACAGACCATTCTCAAAATGATTTTACAGGATAAAAAATAAGTATCCATCTTTAGGATCAGTAGTTACTCATTTCTTCTCAATCACTTTTTTCTTCTAAAAGCATTCTTGATAATTTCCATTCTTTTGGAAACTTCTCTTTAAAGTGCTGTAGTATATACAATGATACTTATCATAGGATCACAGCCCTGGACATCTAGGCAATCTAGTGCAATTTTAAAAAAAATTTATAGAAGAGGAAAATGAACCTCAGGAAGGTTTCTTGATTGAACTAAAGTTACATAATAATGTCAAGGGGGTATGGAGATTTGAACACAGGCCATCTGAATGCTCTTTGTGCTGCGCTGTGCTCATTGCCTTTAAAGTTGTGCCATCTCCAACATGAAATAGGCTGTCCTACTTTTCTCTACTTTATCTTTCTAAATTCCACTTCTGCTTCCTCAAGTACATTAAACACTAATCTGAGTTCAAATATTCTGCTATCATGTGTAATGAGAATTAATCACTGTGAAAACATGACAGTTAAGTTTGAGCCACGTAACTGCCTGTCTTCCCCTGTAGTCTTATACTGTACTTTCAACTATTCACCTGTCCAGATCCCATTCATATCTAAATCATCAACCAACTTATGGAATTACTGCTTCTTTTCTTGGAGCTTTCCCTAACTACTTAATTGGTGATCAATTCCCCTTTCTTCTGAATTTCTATAGCACTTACTATATGTACCATATTATTATTAGTTAATAATATAATATCTTCTATTTGTATGCATGATAAATATTATTTCCTCAGTGAGATGGTAAGTTTCTTGCGAGGACCTGGGCTCAGTCACAAACTCTATAAAATCTTATTTATTTATCTAAAATTTGAAATAATAATATACATACTGCCTATGACAAAGGGTTATTTCAAAGAAAGTTGTTTGTAAACAATAATTTACTATCAAAAATGTGATTGTTATTATTATTGAAAAATATTTCTTCTCATATTGCTTGATTGAATTCAGACAGTAATGATCTAGCAATGTGTTTATCCCATTATTATTCTTTTTGACTTAAATATTTTAGGTTATTACCTAGGCAGGTAAAATAATTGCTTTTTGTAAATGAGTAAAAGTATTAAAATGGAAGCTTATCTTCTGTAGGCTCATGAAATGTTTTCTCAGGACAATTCTGATAACAAAAAAAAATGATGGGAATTATGTTTATCTCATCTGTTCACATAAGATTTTTATTTCTTCTGATAGTTCTTTATATTTTGAAAGCTTTTTAATCCATGCAGTTTAGAGATTATGAGTGTTTTGTATGATGACATTTATTAACAATGTCATTCTTAAATTTTATGAATCAATTAATATTCAGAATTATAAAGTTCTAAGATATGTTGGTTCTATAAGAATAGAAATTTAAATATAAAAATAAATGTAGAGATAGTGTTAACACTTAGAAATGAGCTCTGATAAAAATGAAAAAGAATCTTTAAATTGGAATTTAAATCATGGTATAGTCTTTATTTCTTTCAAACATTGATCCCTATTTTAAATACTTGTAGGAGGTAATAATTCATTATCTTTTTTAAATAAAATTTTTATTATGAACTTAATGAGTTTCCATATGTGTATGAGAACACCAAGATTTTATATGAAATCATGAATCTTCATTTCATGCTACTTCATTTTTTTAAAAAAGTATTTTAATAGGGGCAGCAAGATGGTGCAGGGAATAGAGTACCAGCCCTGAAGTCAGGAGGACCTGAGTTCAAATGTGACCTCAGATACTTAACACTTCCTAGCTGTGTGACCCTAGGTAAATCACTTAACCCCAATTGCCTCAACAAAAGAAAGTATGTAATAAATCCTAATGTTACTTTTAAAAAGTTTCAATCTCTTTCTCTGCCCCACTGTCCCCTGCTGCTGCTTCATTTGCTTCTGTCCACCACAATCTCCTCCTCAATTAAAAAGTGAAAAAAAAAAAAGAAAGAAAAACTCTTTTAATAAAAAAGTAGGTAAACAAAATGAATCAACACAGTAGCCTTTCTGCACCATGTGTCCATCTGCTTTCTGTCTGGAAGTGGCTAGCAATGCTTCATCTTAGAGCCCCTAGGGATATGGTTTGTCCTTGCATTGATTAGTTCTTAAGTTTTTAAAAATTGTTTTTTTTCATAGTTGCCATCTTTTTTCTTCCTTTCAGCTCATTTTACTCTTTAATTAATTCATAATTCATTAATTTATAACATTCAAGGTTATCTCAAATAACCTTTCATTATTTCTTATCATACAGTAACATTCCTTTTTATGTTCCACAATTCATTTACCCATCTCCCAACTGACTAAGGAGTAATTTAAAACACTATTTCAGATTCTAGTTCTTTGATTTTAGTTTTGGTTTTTTTCTCTCACTTATTTTGCCAGTTTATGATATGGGCTTCTCAAGTAGTGATTTATTATGTTTGTCAAGGCATACTTATCATCCCTGGACATGAACCAGGAATGAGATGTAATGTAGAAGGAACATCCCATGAAAATGTGAAGATTGGAGTAAACTTTGGCCCACCTGTGTCCTATTATACATATTATATAGGCTAAGCTGGATTATTTTCACTTTCTGTTAACAACCAATTGTAAACATTCTTTGTTAATGTGTCTGAAAGACATGAACACACTTCTAAAGTAACATGCAACTCTCTATCCTTTTTCTTTTCTTTTTTTTTTCATTTACTTTCTGGTTGTGAGTCTGTAGGAAAAGTATTTAAATTCCCTGAACCTCCATTTCCAGATCTCAGTATGGTTGAGTTCTGAACTTGAATGGCCAATTTTGGCATCACCAATATTAATGTTAAACCCCAGCTTTGTAACTTACTGCATGTATGCTCTTGAGCAATCATATTCTGGGCCTGAATTTTCCTGTCAGTAAAATAAGGAAGATGATCTCTAAGGTGCTGCTCAATGCTATATCCATATTTCATTTAAAAAATTCAATTTTATTTTATTTTCAATTCTGACTTCTCTTTCTCTAACCTTCCTTACCTGTTGAGAAAGCAAGAAAACCAAAACCCATTATAAATATGTATAATCAAGCAAAAAAAATCTCTCATTAGTCATGCCCCTAAAATGGACATGACTATAAAAGATATTTCAGTACATACTCTGAGTCTGTCAACTCTTTCTGGAGGTTCATGTTTCATTTTAAGTCCTCTAGAATTATGATTGTCCATTGATTAAAGTTCCAAAGTCTTTTCAAAATTATTTTTTTATATTATTTTTTGGTGTAAATTATTTTTCCTAGTTCTTTTTGTATCACTTTGAATCAATTCTAGGTTTGTCTGAAACAATTCCCATCAACCTTTCTTTATGCAAAATCATCATTTATTTTAAAGAATCACAGAATATTGGAGTTAGAGGGGACATAAAACTCAAATATCCAGTCTCTTCCTTTTTCACATGAGAAAACTGAATCCAAATAAGAGGCACAATAGTGTTCCAGCAAATTCATGAATCATAGTGTATTCAGCCATTCTCCAATTGGTGAAAAGTAAATTAATTTCCAGTTTTTTACCCCTATTAAAAGAGGTGCTATGAATATTTTTGTACTATGGGACTTTTTTTCTTGGATATTTTTTGTGAGTATATACCTAGAAGCAGTAATACTGGGTCATGGGGTACATACAGTTTAATACCTTTTGGGACACAGTTACAAAATGATTTTCCAGAATGGCTGGAGCAGCTCACATCTCTACCAATAGCACATTAATCTTTTCCTATAAACCTTCCAGAATTTGTCATTTCCTTTCCTTTTCTTGTTCTTTAAGTCAATTTTGCCTATTTGATGAGTATGAAGTGTTATTTCAGAGCTTTAATTTACATTTCTCTAATTATTAATGATAGTACATTTTTTTCATATGGCTATTGTTAACTTGGATTTCTTCCACAGAAAACTGACTATTCTTGTCTTTTGATAATTTAACAATTAAGAGCTATCTCTTATTCTCATAAATTTAAACCAGTTCTCTTTATAGCTTAGAAATAAGATTTTTTTGGAGAAATGCTGTAAAGATTTCCCCTCAATATCCTGTTCCTCCTTTAATTTTAATTGCATTGATTTTGTTCATGCAAAAACTTTAAAATTTTATGTAATTAAAATTGCCCAATTTATGTCCTATGAACTTCTTTATTTCTTGTTTGATCATGAGTTCTTCCTCTATCCATAGATAATTTCTTCCATGCTCTTTTAATTTGTTTATATTGTCAACTTTGATTGAAATCTTGTATCTATTTGGGTAGCATTGTCATTTTGCATATATTTGCTTAACCAATTCATGAATAGTTCACATAATATTTTGTAATTGTGTTCATATAGTTCTTGTATAGTTCTAGACAGGTAGACTCACAAGTAACTTGTAATTTGTCTTATTTTAGTTATTTTGAATGGAATTTCTCTCCCTACTGAATTTTATTTGTGATATACAGAAATGCTGATGAAAGGGGATAAAAGATTAATATTATGTATGGGTTTATTTTATGTATTGCAACTTTGATAACATTATTATTTGTCCCAATTATATTTTTATCTGATTCTCTGGGTTCTCTAAATAAATCATCATATCATATGTGAAAACTAATAATTTTGTCTTCTCTTTGCTCATTCTCATATCTTCATTTTCTTGTAATTTTGCCACAGCTCGCATTTCTAGCACTATTTTGAACATCTCTATTTCAAATACTAGTTTTACCACATATTTCTACAGCTTTATTGTAAGCAAAATGCTTTGTAAGCCTTAAATTGCCATTGAAATATGAGCTATTGGCTAAAAAAGGGGAATAAGTGAAATTTCTTTTGAAAAAGAATAGTTTAAAAAAAAAGAGTTTGTGTTCACTTTCAGTAATGAAAAAAGGATAGTCTACTTTTCAATGTTACAAATTCATTTTGTAAATATTTTAGAGTGCTTTCTATGCACATAATGCTATGGAAAATAAGTGAGAAAGAGAATGGGTAATTTGTCTTTCCAGAACTAACATTTTAGGTAGAGAGATACATTTATGAAACTAGGTAGCAATATGAATTGTCTTGGGAGAATAATAAGTGCTTTTTTTGCTGACTCTCTGGATGCTACTCTGCCAACAAAGACAGATCAATCCTTTTATATAAATAAGGTAGTTTGTTCTCTAGCCCATGGTGATCTCTCCATACTCTGAATTTCTACAGCATTTTTGCTAATACCATTCATTTGGTACTTCAATTTAATTTGGTTCAATTAAAATATTTATGAAATACCTTATTTATATCCAATTCTTAGCCTGTATGCTATCTATCTATTGGAATGCTAAATCAGTAGTATAAGACTAGAGTCCTGGTTCCAAAACTATCTACCATGTGATCCTAGGAAAATCCTAAACTAACATAGTTGAATATTATCATTATTATTGTTATCATATAACACTTATATAGCACTTTATGGCTTGCAAATCTTTACATTTATTATCCTCCCAACAACTCTGTGATGTAGATGCTATTATTACCCCCATTTTATAGATGAGGAAACTGAGACTGAGAGAGGTTAAGTAACTTACCATGGGTGCTATAGATAGTTATTGTCTGAAGAATGATTTAATCTCAGATCTTCCTGACTCCTGTTCCTTGTAAAATAAGAGTAATTTATACTTGCACAAAGTAATTAATAACTCTAAAGAGTTGTTGTAAAAATGTTTTGCCAATTGTAAAACAATATCTAAATATGTTATTGTTATTTATTAGAACTGTTCTGATTCTTCTCCAGTGATTTAAAGTTGTGATTTTCCAAAGAGTATTCTCATATGGTAGGCTAAAGAAGAGTGGTATGGGATAAAGAATAATATTGGAAAAGTATATGACTGAGAAAAGGAGATAAAATAGTTTTGTAATGACAATGCGAGTGAGGTCCACATCCCTCAAATGGATTGATGGTCATTCTACATGTCCTTTGACAACCACAAAGCAGCAAGAGATCAAGATAAAAATTTCCATCACTGGACAGATGCTCTGTAGAGGATTTATAGGAAGACATGGAAAAGCCTCACACACAGTGCTACATGAGGCATAATAGCTTACTCCTACTTGGTTAACACTATTGAGTTGTCTGATGATCACTTAAAAACTCATATCTGACTAGTGATTGGGGTTCTCACTGTTGGGATCCTCTGGAATAATTATTTTGATCAAATAGAAAGAGGAATCCAGAGAAAGAATTGAGCTTCTCAAGGACTCTGGACTCAGGATACATACATAAACATAAATAAATAAATATATAAATTTAAAAATGTGTAAAACCTTTTAATATTTATTTTCATGATAAATACAAGACCAAGACTTAAAAAAAAGCTTATATACCTCTAGGGAAAATGACCCATCCACCTATTGATTTTAATAAGAATTAATATTCTTGCCAAGACAGTAATGCACAAAAATATCATGGAATTATAGATTTAAAGATTTATAGATTCTAAGTCAAATTGCAGCTGGCCCTAACTTGGAACTCAATAAATTGAAACTATTATAAAAAAAAAAAAAACAAAGCCAGAAGGGAACTTAGAGGCCGTTAAGTCCAACCCCTTCATTTTAGAGGAAGAAACTGAGACCCAGAGATATAAAGAACATATAAAGAACACACAACCAATAATTTCTAATAAACTGATTTTTTAAGTATTAAGTTTATTTTAGCCAACTCTGCTGCCCCAGCCCCAAGAGAAGAATAAATTAGATGACATCTCTAAATTCATCCTCACAATTCTGGTGAATTGTCAAACCAATAATTTGTATTGTTAATACAAATCTAGGGGGTGGGAGGGGGAGAGAGAAAAATTTGGAACATAAGATTTGGCAAGGGTGAATGTTGAAAATTATCTTGCATATATTTTGAAAAATAAGAAGTTATTATAATAAAAATAAATGATAATCAGATTTCAGGAAAGCCTGGAAAGATTTCTATGAGTTGATGCTGAGTGAAGTAAACAGAACTAGATTGTGTGATGATCGGCTATGATAGATTTAGCTCTTCTCAGTAATAGTGTGATCTAGAACAATTCCAATAGACTTAGTATGAAAAAAGCCATGCACTTACACAGAAAGAATTGTGGAGACTGAATGTGAATCAGAACAGTATTTTCACCTTTTTTGTTTGTTTTTCTTTCTTTCTCATGTTTTTTTTTCCCCTTTTGCTCTGATTTTTCTCATACAACATGACTTCTGCTACCTTCATTTCCTCACTGAATTAAGTAAGCTGCTGAATCCAATAAAAAAAAAAGTTGGTATAGGTATTTTCTGCATTGACTGTGGAGACTTTTCTGCTTTCTGTTGCCCAAATAGGAGCAAAGGTTATTACGAATAGCAGCTTATATCAATGAGGCACTACATTAGTACTGATGGGATCAGATCATTGCAAAAATTAAAAAAAATATTACTGGCTAAGAAATAGAAAGGTAGATCATATAATTTAGACATAAAATAGAATAGATATATAATACATTAATAGTAGATGATTATAATAATCTTGTAGTTGACAAATGCAAAGATTTAAGCTTTTGTAATAAGAATTTCTTATTTGGTAAAAAAAAAAAAATTGTTGGGAAAACTAGAAAACAGTCTGGCAGAAACTGGGCATAGATCATTATCCTTCACCATTCCCAAGATAAGGTCAAAATGGATACATGACCTAGATATAAAAAGAGATACCATAAGAAAATTAATACATGTTATTATTACCTATCAGACTTATGGAAAGTAAAATAATTTATGAATAAACAAGAGATAGTATTGTGAGGTATAAAATGGGATAATTTTTATTGTGTTAAATTTAAAAGATTTTGTACAAATAAAATCAATTTAGCCAAGGTCAGAAAGAAAGCAGAAAATTGTTGAAAAAAAATTTGTGGGGCATTGTTTAAATAAAGACTTCCTATCTCAAATATATAAAGAACTTTTTCAAATTTATTTTTTTACTTTTTTTCTTTTTCAAATTTATAATGAGACATTTCTTAATTGATAAATGGTCAAAGGATATAAATAGGTAGGTTTTTTGTTTTTTAACTTTTTTTGAGAGGCAATTGGGGTTAAGTGACTTGCTCAGGGTTATACAGCTGGTAAGTGTGAAATTTCTAATGCAGGCTTTGAACTCATATCTACCTGATTCCAGGGCTAGTACTCTATCCACTATGCCATCTCGCTGCCCTAATAGGCAGTTTTTTTTCCTCTGAGGCAATTGGGGTTAAGTGACTTGTCCAGGGTCACATAGCTGGGAAGAGTTAAGTGACTGAGATCAAATTTGAATTCAAATCCTCCTGATTTCAGGCCTAGTGCTCTATCCACTACACCACCTAGCTGCCCCAATAGGCAGTTTTTTGATGAAAAAATCAAAGCTATAGCTGGTCCTATTTTTAAAATCTCTCAATCACTATTGATTTAAGAAATGCAAATGAAAACAATTTTGAATTATCATCTTACATTTATCATATTGGCTAAAAGGATAGGGGAAATGACAAATATTGGAGGGAATGTGGAAAAATGGGATATTAGTACACTGTTAATGGAACTGTGACCTAATCTAATCATTTTGGAGAATAATCTGGAATTATGTCCAAAAAGTTATAGAAGAATGTATATATGCTTTGAAATAGTAATACCACTATTATTCTGCTTTCCGAGGTAATTAAGAAAAAAAGAAAAGAATTTACATGTTCTAAAATAATTAAAATAGCATTCAAGGTAAATAATTGGAAATTAAGAGGATACCCATCAATTGAGAAATGGATAAACAAGCTGTGGCATATAATTGGGATGGAATACTACTGTAAGAAATGCTGATCTGGTTAATTTTAGAAAAACATGGAAAGACTTGTATGAAATAATGAAGAATGAAATGAACAGAACAAAGGGAATGTTTGTACACAATAATAGCAATATTGCTCTAAGAACAACTCTGAATGATTAAGTCATTTTGATTATTATAAACGCTCAAATCAACTACAAAGAATCTAAGAAAGAAGATACTGCATGGCAGGGTTTCTTAAACTTTTTCCACATGTAATCCCCTTTTACTCAAGAAATCATTACACAATGCTGGGCATATAAATATATAAAATAGGTATACAAATCAAACATGTACTCATAAGAAATCATAAAAATTTTATTTAAAAACAGTTATATATATATAATTTTATTATTTATTAAAGATGAAAGCAATTTCATACTAATGAGATCAATGTACTTGTTTATTTTTACATAAAGAATTAAATCTTGGAGGAATATTTGATACTGCAGAATGTAGAGCATCTTCAACATTTTAAAGATTTGATTAACATTTTGATTTTATAGTTGTCAAAGTTGTCAAAGCTGAGAATGCTACTTTGCATAAATATGTAGTACAAAATGGCAGAGGTATGTTTAGGGCCTGAAGTTGTTGGAAATTCAGTCCTAATCCCAAACCAAAATTCATTTAATGAGTTTTTAGGAAACTCAAGTTTTAAAACTGTATCACTTATTAATTTGACAAATTCTTGAACTTTTAATGGCAGATGACTGATGGTTTTTATTTCAATTGAGTATGGTGTTTATGAAGCCAATTTGTTTTTTTAGAATCAAAATTTGAAGGAAAGTATTTCTGAAATTGCTTTTATAGACATTTCAGAAGATCAATTATAACTTTAACAATTAAGTAATTGGTGTGGTTATTTTCAATTATAAAATCTTCTGTAAACATTTCTAAAGAATCAATTTCTATCTTATTCTTCCATATGTTAACTTTTAAAGTAAAATTTTCATTTTTATTTTTTAAGATATGTTACAGTTTTTGCCTTGAAGCAAGATATTTAAATATTTTTGAAAATATTTGACAACACGATTTTTAAAGTCTTGTCATTATGAAAAATTAACAAAATCATATTTCTGCTCAGTCAAAAATATTTCAATATTCTGTTACAACATTGCTCTCTTGAGAGCCACTTTACCTCTGCATATAATAATAAGCTTTTGTAATTGGAGTTCATGTCTTTGCAAGGGTTTGAAAACAAATGACTGTTAAGGGCATGTCTTTTAATGAAGTTAATGATTTTGAAAGTATTGAAAAACACAATAATCTAACTATGATAATTTTTGGGGGGTATAAATGCCTCCCAATGGATCAAACAGTGAGTAAAAGTGATAGGTTCATTGCCACCAGCTTAAGTTTAGCAACAAATCCAACATTCTTGCCCATCAGTGCTCCAGCACCATCTCTACAGACTCCAATGCAATTTTTCCATTGAAAACCTTCCACTGCAAACCAACTTTAAGATGGATATCTTCCTCTCTTCTGTGCCTTTCAAAAGTCAACAAAACAGTAAGTCTTCATGTATGTTTCCTTCATAAATGTATCTTACACAAAGTAACAACTGTTACATATTAGAGAAATATCAGTTGTTTCATCTAACTGAATCGAAAACTTTGGGCTGCCTTTAAGTCTGGTAATAAGCTGTTGGAATTGGTCATTATTAATTACAGAATTTTTTGGAAACACTATCATCTGATAAAGGAATTTTATGAATTTCATCCTCATACTTTTTTCCTTGAATTATTTCTGATATCTTAATTGCAGCAGGTAACACAAGATCTCTTATTACATAGGGCTTTTTAGTTTTTAAATTAAATAAGAAGCTTCATAAGATGCAAGTAAATACTTTTCATTGACTAACAAATTTCTCAAAATGTGATTTTTTTTTAATTTGAAGATTTTAAAAAGTATTCCATTGGATTTTGCAGTATGCTGCATGCTTGGTATTAAGATGTGATTTTAGTTTGGTTGATTTCATGTTCTCCTTAGCCAAAATTTCATTATAAATTAAGCATAAAGATTTTTCCACACCATCATCATTATTAAAAGTAAATCCATATTTCAAAAATGATTCAACATATTTTCTTTTTCTTATCAACTTAGGTGTACTACAACCTGTTTGTGAAGACTGCCATATTGCAATTATATTTTCACTTATATGGATAAGTGGTAGTTAGCCACTTTTTTGTCCTAAAATATAAATAAATATTGCTAATAATTTCTGAAGTAAATACTAGCTTTAGATTATGAAATTATATTTATGCTTAATTTTTAAAAAATGATATTCACTTATATACACACATAGCACTGATGGTGGAGAAATATTATTAAAGGGTTTTTGTTTTTACTTGCTGCAATTAAACATGTATGTTTCTTTAAAAGGAGATAACAGCAATTTTTAAAATCAAACATTCTAATACAATCCAATCCAAATATATACTAATTTGATACTTACATTCTGAGATATGATGGTAGGAAAATTGTAAGTCTTTATTTTCTGTAACAACTATTTTGATTATGTAAGAGCAGAAAACTTTGTATGTACACCAAAAACACTGCAATTCATTACATACAATAATCTTGAGTCTGAGCTGACAGTGTTCACTGGCATTGTGTAGCTGATAGTATATGGAGCATAAAATGCCCATGGTGCGCGTTCAGAACCAAGTTGTAGATGCAATATAGGCAAATGCTGCTGAAAACATTTCAGATTCATTGCACATTGATTTTAAATTAATTTTTGGTCCTTGCACATTCAGAAACCTTTTACTATTGCAAATTTTTTTGCAATCTTCACATTCAATTATGTGCATGAACCACAGTTTAAATAGCTTTGTTATATACTTTCTAAGAAAGGACTGATACATAGAAGTATGTATAATATGGTTTTACATATATACACAAATACATAATCATATACATATGTATGTTAATGGCGACCTTCTCTACTGCAGAGTGAGAAAGGAGGAAAAAAAGTACATAACACAGAACAAAAGAAGATTCAGGAAGCAAAGAAAAACAGGAAAGCTTCGAAAATTATGTGTAGTATTTATTACATATGTTTTTTTAAGTAAACTGTGAAATGGGGATTTGTGATTTCATATTGAATGAGGTTTTGTATTGGGGACAACTGGGCTCTGCCATTGGCTCTAGTCTCCACTGTTTGTATTTCCCTTACTCGAGTAGGAACTGATTTTCTGCACTCCAATTCTATTTAACTATTAACAGATTTGGTTTTGCAAAGGAATATTTACTTCAAAATGTATAACAAACAACTTACTCCCTACCTTAACTGATGGAAAATAACAGCTTTCCTTTCCCTACTTTGTACCCCTTTATTTCTGAGAGGGGAAGGGTATTAGGTTCAGATATTAGTTCAATTTCTCTGCAGCACAGTCCTAGATGCCAAGACCAAAATCCTCTTTGGTCTAGAGTTCTAGGCATTCTGGCTTCTCAGGGTTTCCTATCAAGAGAGGGAGGGACTATGCTCAAAAAGTTATCAAACTGTGCATACCCTTTGACCCAGCAGTGTTACTACTGGGCTCTTATAAGACCAAAGAGGTCTTAAAGAAAGGAAAGGGACCTGTATGTGCAAGAATGTTTGTGGCAGCCCTCTTTGTAGGGCCAGAAACTGGAAACTGAGTGGATGCCCATCAATTAGAGAATGGCTGAAAAAATTGTGGTATATGAATATTATGGGATAATTGTTCGTGAAATAAACAGGATGATTTTGGAAAGACCGGGAGACTTTGAACTGATGCTGGGTAAATAACAGAACAGAAAATCATTATACTTCAACCACAATTCTATATGATGATCAATTCATGGACCGGCCATCTTCAGCAATGAGATAGACAAAATGTTCCAGTGGGCAGTAATGAACTGAACACTACACCAACGAAAGAACTCTGGGAGACTAAAACCATTATTTAATTCCATCCCTATATTTTGCCCCCATTTTGATTTCCTTACAGGCTAACTGTACAATATTTCAGATTTGATTCTTTTGTACAGCAAAATAATGGTTTGGACATTTATTATTTTGTATTTAATTTATACTCTAATATATTTAACATGTATTGGTCATCCTACCATCTAGGGGAGGGGGTGGGGAAGAAGGGAAAATTGGAACAAAAGGTTTGGCAATTGTCAATGCTGTAAAATTACCTATGCATATAACTTGTAAATAAAAAGCTATTAAAATTTTAAAAAAAAGAGAAGGAGGGAGGGAGAAAGAGACACAGAAAGAGAGAGAGATGGGGAAGAAGAGAAACAAAGAGAAAGAAATAGAGAGAGAAGATAGAGAGAGAGAGAAAGAGAGAGAGAGATGGAGGTAGAGGGAAAAATAGAGTCAGAGAGACTGCCTCAGCCTCAGAATGGTCAGTTTTAAAGATACAGCCCTATATGTGTAGGAAAATAAAATTCAGGATATTGGCACATTAGGCAATCTGGACATGCCCAAGGCAAACCCTTTCTATATTTCTTCTAACTTTAGATCCAAGGGGTAAGATGGAAATCAGGGGAAGGTAGTTATTTTCTTTGTATGATGCACCATACATAATGCTGGAGAAACTGAACAAGATAGAGATTAGAGAGTATTTAATAATTCATTTAAAAGGGAGAGATTTACTGGGACCAAATGGATCCATGGTTTGGTCCTAGGGCTGAATGAGACTATCATCTCCAAGAATCCAGGAAACAATGAGAGTTCTCAATGATCTATATACACATGGCTCAGACTCAGGGGGTAGACTGAGGCAGGGGCGGAGTCAGAGTGCTGAGAATGGAAACAAGACTGACAGGGCGGGGTGAGCCTCTGGAGAGGGATGATATAATAGGGGAAGGCACTCCGTACATGGGGAGAGGCATCTTGATAAGATGGTATCTGACATTCTGGTAGCTTGGGATAGGGAGAGGCATTCTGATATTCTAAAACATAAGATCTTTTATCCTTATCAAATATTCTGATAAAAAGGGAGGGGAGGTTTTGTAGGACTGAGAAGCAGAGAAACTGAGTCAGGTCAGGATAATTAGAGAAACTGAGAACTGTGACATAACATTCCACACTCTCTTTCTTCTGAATATTCAAATCTTTGAATTACCTTCCTCTAGAAGGTTTTAGCACCCTAATTTTGACCAATCCTATGTAAAGCAAATAAACCAAACTAAAACTAGAAACATGCAAGGACTTATGGCAAGGACCAGTCTCCCTGATAACCCCAGAATTATTAGCATCAAACAGCATTCCTCATTTAGGGAGACACACAGGCTTCCCTGTTAAGATCCTCTACAGTTGGGGAGCATCTCAGCCAGAGAATCCAATTTGAGATGAACAGTTCCCTGTGAGTTAGGTCTGTGGTCATTTGTGCATTTAACTCAGCCTCTGCTTATATAGGGAGTAGCAGTGCTCAGGACAGTCTTACTGCCCATCCTAAGAGGGCACCCCAAGTCTAGCAGCACATGTATAACATGTCATATTGTTTACCATCTTGGGGGGAAGGGGAGAATTTGGAACTCAATTTTTTTTAAATGTTAAAAAAATTTTCACATGTAATTGAAGAAAAGATAAAATATTATTTTTAAAATTGTTTTTATTGCCAAAATACATATAAAGATAGTTTTCAACATTAACTCTTTGAACACCTTGTATTCCAAAGTTTTCTCTCTCTTTCCTCCCCCCCCCCAGACAGCAAATAATCCAATATGTTAAACATATACAATTCTTCTATACATATTTCCACGTTTATCATGCTGCACTAAAAAAATCAGATAAACAATAAAAAAATGTAAAAATACTATGTTGTGATCCTCATAAGGTCGTCTTTCTGGATGCAGATGGCTCTCTTCATCACAAGTTTATTGGAATCTGCTTGAAAAGAGCCATGGCCATCAGAATTAATCATCACATAATCTTGCTTTTGCTATGTACAATATTCTCCTGGTTCTCACTTCCCTTAGCATCAGTTCATGTGGTTCTCTCCAGGCCTTTCTAAAATCATTCTGCTCATCATTTCTTATAGAACAATAACATTTCATAACATTCATATACCACAACTTATTCAGCCAATCCCCAACTGATGGGTATCCACTCAGTTTTGAGTTCCTTACCACTCCAAAAAGGAGTCCTTTTCCCTTTTTTATGATCTCTTTGGGATACAGGATTGGTAGAAACACTGCTGGATCAAAGGGATTATCACAGTTTGATAATCCTTTGGGCATAGTTCCAAATTGCTTTCCAGAATGATTGGATCAGTTCATAACTCCACCAACTTTGTATTAGTGTCCCAGTTTTCCCACATTCCCTCAAACATTTTTATTATTTTTTCTTGTCATTTTAGCCAATCTGAGAAGTATGTAGTGGTACCTCAGAGTGGTCTTAATTTGCATTTCTTTAATTAATAGTAATTTAGAGCACCTTTTCCTATGACTAAAAATAGTTTTAATTTCTTCATCTGAAAATTGTCTATCCATGTCCTTTGACCATTTATCAATTGTAGAATGGCTTGTATTCTTATAAATTTGAGTTAATTCTCTATATATTTTAGAAATGAGACCTTTATCAGAACCCTTGTCTGTAAAGATTTTTTCCCCCAATTTTCTGCTTCCCTTCTAATTTTGTCTGCATTGATTTTGTTTGTACAGAAGCTTTCTAACTTAATATAATCAAAATTATCCATTTTGTATTTTATACTGTACTTTAGTTCTTCTAGTTTTTTTCTTTTGGAAATATCTTCCTTCTTCACAGATCTGAGAGGTAGATTATCCTTTGTTCTTCTAATTTGCTTATAATATCATTCTTTATTTCTAAATCATCAACCTATTTTGACTTTATCTTGGTATAGGGTATTAGGTGTTAGTTAATACCTAGTTTCTGCCATATGATTTTCCAATTTTGCCAGCAATTTTTGTCAAATAGTGAGTTCTTATCCAAGAAGCTATGCTCTTTGGGTTTATCAAATACTAGATTACTATAGTCATTGACTATTGTGTCTTGTGAAGCTAACCTATTCAACTGATCAAATACTTTATTTCTTAGCCAGTACCAAATGATTTTGATGACCATTGCTTTATAATATAGTTTTAGATCTGGTACAACTAGGCCACCTTCATTTGCTTTTTTTTCATTAATTCCAGTGAAATTCTTGACTTTTTGTTCTTTCAGATGAATGTTGTTACTATTTTTTTCTAGCTTTGTAAAGTAGTTTGATTGGTATGGCACTGAATAAGTAGATTAATTTAGGTAGAAATCTCATTTTTATTGTATTAGCTCAGTCTATACATGAATACTTGACATTCTTCCAATTGTTTACATTTGACTTTATTTGTGTATAAAGTGTTTTATAATTGTATTCATATAGTTCCTGACTTTGTCTTGGCATGTAGACTTTCAAATATTTTATATTACCTATAGTTATTTTAAATGGAATTTCTCTTTTTATCTCTTGCTGCTGGACTATTTTGGTAATATAGAAATACTGATGATTTAGGTGAATTTATTTTGTATCCTGCAACTTTGCTAAAGTTGTTCATTGTATCTAGTATTTTTTTAGTTGTTTCTCTAAGTATACCATCATATCATCTGCAAGAGTGATAATTTGGTTTCCTTATTACCTACTCCAATTCTTTTAATTTCTTTTTCTTCTCTCATTGCTAAAGATAACATTTCTAATACAATATTGAATAATAATGGTGATAGTGGGCAATCTTGTTTTACTCCTGATCTTATTGGGAATATGCCTAGTTTATCCCCATTATATTTGATGCTTATTGATGGTTTTAGATAGGTGGTACTGATCATTTTAAGGAAAACTCCATTTATTCTTATGTTCTCTATTGTTTTTTAATTAGGAATGAATGTTAGATTTTGCATCTATTGAGATAAACAAATAATTTCTGTTAGTTTGGTTATTGATATAGTCAATAATTTTCCTAATATTGAAACAGTCCTGTGTTCCTAGTATAAATTCTACTTGGTCATGGTGTATTATTCTGGTGATAACTTGCTATAATCTCTATGCTAATATTTTATTCAAAATCTTTGCATCAAGAGCAGCAAGGTAGTACAGTGGATAGAGCACCAGTCCTGAATTCAGGAGGACCTGAGTTCAAATCCGGTTTCAGACACTTCACACTTTCTAGCTGTGTAACCGTGGGCAAGTCATTTAACCCTAATTGCCTCAGCAAAAAGAAATTTTTTTTTGGATATTGGTCTGTAATTTTGTCTCTGTTTTGATCCCACCTGGTTTAGTTATCAGAACTTTATTTGTGTCATAAAAAGAATTTGATAGGACTCCTTTTTCCCCTATTTTTCCAAATAGTTTATATAGTATTGGAATTAATTGTTCTTTAAATGCTTGGTAGAATTCACTTGTAAATCCATCTGGCCCTGGGCATTTTTTCTTAGGAAATTCATTTAATGGCTTGTTCAGTTTTTTTTTTTCCTAAATGGGACTATTTATTTCCTCATTTGTTAATCTGGGAAGTCTATATTTTTGTAAGTACTTATTTATTTCACTTAGATTATCAGATTTATTGGCATACAGTTGAGCAAAATAGCTCCTATTATTACTCTAATTCCCTCTTCATTGGTGAAAAGTTTACCCTTTTTGATACCAGCAATTTGATTTTCTTCTTTCCTTTTTCTAATCAAATAAATGAAAAGTTTATATATTTTGTTGGGTTTTTCATAAAACCAACTCAGTTTCATTTATTAATTCAATAGTTTTCTTACTTTCAATTATATTAATTTCCCCCTTTAAAATATTATTAAAACTAATATTTACTCATGAGATCTGTAGTTCTAATTCCAACTTTTCCACTAACCAGATATGCACTTTTGACTTAGTCTTTGGCCTTTAGTTTTCTCATTTGTAAATGCAAGTACTACATATAACTAAAGCTCTACTTCACCATGTGATAAAATTGTTGCAATTAAAAAATGCTTTCAAATATTTTCCAACTTATCTTTTTATTCTAAGAGAAAGTATGCCATACTAGAAAGAGCACTGGCCTTTGAGAAGGAAACTGAAGTTTAAATCCTGACTCTTAACACTTTTTATCTATATAATACATGCAAAAGCCACTAATTTCTAAGTCACTAATTATTTCTAAGTCTCAGTTTCTTCATCTGTAAATTGGAATTGCTATCACTTTTACTATATATCTCATTGATTTGTAAGGAGGAACATATTTTAAGCTTTAAATAAATATAAAAGTAAGTTATCATTATAGCAAGTATTTTAGCTACATCTTTTTTGTAAATACAGTAAGTCTCTAACAGCCAAAAATAGATTTTCTTTAAATTTTTTGAAGACAGAAGTATTCCTTTGATACTTCATTTGGCAACTAGGTGACCCCTGGTCTTCAAAAACTATGTCAGTGATGCACAAGCTCTGATAAATCCTAACAGTAACAATACTTCATATTTGTATAGCATCTTGAAGTATTCACATCATTTTTCACACATTATCTCAGTTAATTTTTCAGAACAATTCAGAGGTTAAGTACTACAGAGATTATTATTTCATTTGAAAAATGAAGAAACTCAAGATCAGAAAAGTTAAATGACTTGTCCAATGTCCCTTAACTAAATAAGTATCTGAGATAGCATTTAAACCCAATTGTCTCCTGAATCAAAGTCTAACATACTTTACAATATTCCTTGTGTTCTTGACTATGAGGATAGGTTCAGACCATATGTTTGTCTTCCAAGGATCAGCCTATCTAAATTAAAAAAGATTTTTCATCAGATCAGATGATTGTCCATGAAATACAAAAAAATTGTCATAACAATTCATGAAGCCATCTATTAAGATATGGGTTATGATCTATGTCAGGGGAGGGAGTATCTGCACTAATGACATCATGGACCACAAAATTATTGCAATCACCACTTGAAAAATGTGTGGTCATGCTCTCCAAATTATAATCAGTTTTTTGAACCGTTCAGAGTATTCTTCAGAAATCCTCATTCTCACATGTAAAGAGCTGATCTACTTGATCAGTATAATTGTTTTCAGGGGCCAAACCACATCGATACACATCCCAAGCTTCTACTCGTTCTCCCTTGGTTGGAAGTGATTCATCAATATATGGCAAAATGGACTTACTCTCTTGACAGTCATCTTGCAACTTGACTTCTGGATAGACAGTCCTTGGGGTACAATCCAACATATGACTACAGCTCTGAAGATTTTTCACATCACATACGTTGTTGCTGTATTTCACAACAGGTGATTTATAGGCTTGATAGGATACTTTAGTAGTGGTAGTGATCACTGTTTGCAGAGCTGGAGCTGCTGGTGAGGCATTCCCTAGGTACCTGCAGGAATACTCTGAATTATAATAAGGGTGAGTGGTAGAAGCCTGGAATTGTCCAAGGTCATTCCTCTGCCCATAGACAGTTTTCCCAAGAGTTGCTTTCCTCCCATGATGTTTACTGGAGACATCCAAGTTCCTATCATGGGTACTAAGTGAATTGACACTACACTGTCCATTGAGATAAGTCCAGTCTGTATCACTGTGTTTTTTACTAGAATCTTTGTAGAGATTGGGAAATGGGCTAGAGTTTATGTAATTGGGGACTGTAATTTCATAGCCACAAGTTGGCCTAGGCACATAGATTCTAGGATTTGGACATTTCTGAAAGGGAGGAATTATGTCTTCTTGAAAGCAGGCTGAGTTGTAGAGAGCTTTGTAGGAATCAGATTTTTGGAAAGAAGAGTAAGGCTGAGCTAGAATAGGAAAGCTGGTGTCTGTAAATATATTGAATCCTTCTAGATTTTCTGAGCTTGACAAAGTATTTGTGAAATGACCACTGGCATCTTGATACTGTTCAATCTGAAAAATAAAGCATAGGCAAATGAATAAAATGACTCGAATGTTTTAACATGTAAATGATAGCAATAACCTGTATTAGTTTTGCCCCAGTACACTTCTTAATTAGGAAAAACAGCAAAAGATTATAAGAATAACCTCACTGGAAGAAAAGCATTCTGAAATGAATAATGTATCTTTCAAACAGATTAAGATGCAAAATCTCATTATCTTCTATGTTAACATTTTTGTGGAAATTATATTTTCTTTATTCCATATCAACAATTGTTGTTGCTAGCTTCTGAGACTTGAAGAAAAGGCAGACTTCAGAAATTTCATAGGAAGATCATTTTAAAATAGCAATTCCAAACAGTAAATCACCAAAGATTAACTCATTTAACTTCCCTGTACTTTGATTTATTTAATTGTAAAACAAGAGGGGTAGAGTAGGTGGCTTTTAAGGTCCTTTCAACCATTTATTTCTATAATCTATCTAATCTTATTTCCTACCTACTACTTAATATTTATTATCATCTTCCTTCCCTCATATGCTGATCAGGTCAATCTCATTGTCACCCATAAGTGAGAGTGGGTTAATGGTCCCTTCTTACTCAGGTTGTTCCAGTCCACACAAAACATTCTCTTTCCTCAACTTTTGTTTTATTGATTATCAGAACTTCAGAGTTTAGTACTCAATTATTTACTGATTGTATCTTGTCTTTTATAATTTGTCTCCTTGATTAAGGAAAAAAGCTATTAAAAATAAAGAAATAAAGGTCCTATATTTTTTGTGTACTCTTCAGTGCAAGGCACAGCACTGAGCACAAAACAGATTGATTATCTGAATTTGAGCTAAAGCAGGGAGAACTTCTCAGACTTTTAAGGCTAGCTAATTAAAAATAACTAAACTTGCATTTCCATCGGTAGTACATAATTTTTATCTACTCCTTAGGTCAAGTTAAGATTTAATAAGCAGATGTGAGAATGTGGTGATTTCTCTCATATTGTAGTAGAACTGTGTGGAGAGAGCAGAGCAGAGCAATTGATTATATAGGACAGAGCTACACAGGAGATCCCCTACTATAGGGAAGAATGACAATACTATATTAAGTGGCCTCTGAGGAGCTATGATTTGCAAAAGACCATATAGCAGAACAAGAATCTAAATCCAGGCCCCTTGACTCCCAATTCAATACATTGCTTGTGCCATTGTTCATAGTAACATAGTAACATTGGGTACACCAAAAAACTGTCCTTGGAAAATAGGTTTTCCTGGATTGAATTGCCAGAAAATTTTTGCCTAGTCCTTAAGTCAGTAGAATGAAAGACTCCCTAAAATGTGTATTAATGTGCTTATTTTTGTATTAACAATTAAAAAAAAGAGTAATCTCAAATTCTTTCTTCCCCTCATTTTCCTTGCCTCAATTGATCACTCCATCAACAAGCATTCATTAATCAACTATTATGTCTTACCATTGGACCCAGATGGCTCTAAAGAGAAAAGTGAGGCAGGTGACCTTGTACAGCCCTTCCTTGCTTAAATATAATTCACTTGCATGTCATGGTATCACCTCCCTGATGTCATAGTCCCCTTTGAGAATGAAGGACAAAGCAAATATCCCCAGCATGATAAAATGTGGAAACAACATATGTACAAATAAGTAATGTAATCTTACCAACCTCTTAGAGTTCTAATGAGTATAAAATGAAAATAAAAATATAAAGTAGCTAATTAAAATCAGAAACAGGAGGTTTTTTTTTTCTTTTTTTCAGGATGTCCCCATATTACTATAGTTAGTATATTGTCTCAAGAAATGAAGAAACAAGTTTACACTTTTTAAACTCTAAAGCATCGTACAAATATAAAGTAATACCTGTGACTCCATGTTCCTCTTTTTTTGAATCTGGTGAGAGGATATTTGTCTTTTAATAGCACTTCTTCTTGCTTCTGTTTCTGATTTACTTTCTGGTCTTGGATGATCATGAACTCCTTTGGCCTGCATCAGTTCAAAATATTAATCATGCATGTGTTTACCTAAGCCTAGATAGGAGCTAAACAGTTCTAAGAATCCTAACTTTTAAAGAATATATGTAATAATAGTTTATGAGGTATTATACATAAAAGCTTTCTGTTTATCCAAAAGTCCGATTGTATAGCTATGTTGATCAAGATTCTCTATATAAACTATATTAAATGTATTTAAAATACTATTTAGGGCTATTTAGTCATGACATAAAAAGGAAGAGAAGAGAATAAACATTTGCATAGCTTTCACTATGTACCAGGCACTTTACAAATATGATTTTATTTGATTTTTACAATAACTCTGAAAGTATTGTTATCTTTATTATGCAGTTGAGCAAACTTGAGGCAGAGTTTAAGTGATTTGCTCAGTCATATGAATAATAAGTACCTGAGGCTATATTTGAATTTGGGTCTTCCTGACTCTAGATTCAAAACTATATCCCCTGTGCTACCAGATATTACACTAGGAAACAGGAAATTTGGATTCTAATCCCTTCTTTCCTTTTACTCTAACCCTTAATTAGTTGTGTGACTTTGAGAAAGAAATTTAACCTCTATGGGTCTTAATAATCTTATTTAGATATCTCATAATACTCCACCTCATTGAAAGCATGGACTTAATGTATATTTTAAGATGTTTGGGTATATTTGGTACTCAAATTTATCACAACCACTTTCCACTTAGAAGTGTAGCCTTGAAAAATGATTTAATTTCTTTATTCCTTAGTTTTCTCATCTATAAGATTAGGGGTTTAGACTAGACAGTTTCTGAGGATGTTTCCCTCTCTGGACCTACAACTCTGTGTAGAATTCACCTAAATCCTTATAATAGAACATAGATTTATCTTACCTGGAAATATATTGCCTTGCCATCGAGTCTCCAGAAGTTAGTAACAGGGTAGCCACTATGACCTCGGCAAGGTATCAACTCTAAAGCTGAATTACAATTGGGACATGCTTTTTCTGCAGGATCAAGAGAAGATATTAGTGGGTCTCTCTACAATCAAAACACTGACACCACAAACTTTCCCAAATGATGGAAAGATAATAGTTATATTTCAAAATGCAGTTTGTTATCTTAGATTACTTGATCAGTGACCAAGCCATTCCATCTAAATAGCTTAACATACCACAATATCTCACCATCACTTTGTGTGGTTCCATGGTCACAAATTTCCAAGCTCTGTTAAAACCCTCTGAATTAGCTGACATAAGCATAAGAAAAGAACCAGAGAATCTGGGCTCAGTCAAATTAGTGTCACAATTTGTGAGGCTGCCTTTTCCCTCTATATTATTCATTCCTCCCTTCTATTCATCTCTGTGAAATTTATGCCCAGATTTTGCCAGCACCTTTACAACTTTCCATCTTTACTCTTTTCCCTAGAGAAACCTGAAGCAAAGGTACAAAATGATAGAGCTGTTTAAACAGAGGACAAGACATCCTTCATGGCTTCTGGAAATCTGTTTTTCTAGTCACTTACACAGTGTAATTTGAGTACTGCTCCTTCCCTCCACACCTCATAACATCCTTTTCATCTGCCTGTCACAACTGAAGATTCTTTTCTTTGTGGTGAGGCATTGGGATTGTATCTTTAGGGTGTCTTGTTAAAATGTAAACATTTGGGATGCTAATGGAAGTGGCATGCTATAGGGGGAAGAACACTGCATCAGAAGGCATGGCTTCTAGTCCTGGTTCTGTCATTTCTGTGTGACACAGAGCAAGTCATTTAGCTCTCCAGGTCCTTGTCTATAAAATGAAAATATTGGAAACTCTCAGCCCTAAAATTCCACTGCCTTGATGTATCCAATTTTAACCTTAGCTCTAATGCTGATTCCTATGTTTGGGCTATCATGGGGTATGTGGAATTGATTACAATAATCACTCCACTTCTTATCCCATTCCATACTTTGTTAAAGATATTTTGTGAATAGAACTACCATTTCTGAGAGTAGATAGGAGTCAAAAAGAGCTATAAGTGCAAGGAGGAATAGAATTAAGATCTCATTGTAAAAGGAGTATTATTCTGAAATCAGTATTTCTCCATGATAGTTAAAAGAAAAGTAGGATGATACTTTGGTATTTTTAGTCCTGGAATAAAGAGTCACTTATTATTTTATGAAATCATGAACATGGACAAATGTGAATGGTATTGAGCAAAACTGTGGAATAGATGAAGTTTGTTTTTTCTTACTTAGGAGAATCTCTCTCTTTTGGCCTCCTTAGGTCCCTGAAGGAGACTTTCCCACAGGGAGATAGCTGCCCTCAACTTAGAAGACATCAAGCAAACTTTATCTGCTCTACAATTTTGCCCAAGAACAATTGTGTCTACCCATGTTCACAATTTCATCAAATAATATGTGACCCTTTATCTGAGAAATTAAAATCTTAAAGCATCACCCCATTTCCTTCCCATCACTGTAGAAAAATACTCATGTCAGAATAATGCTCCTTTTACATTGAAGTCCTACTTAAGGTCCTCCGGTGGGACCTTTAGTAATTCATTTAACTCCTTCAGTTTCCTCATCTGTTAAATAAGGGTGCTAAATAAGATGTTGTCTAAAGCCCCTTCGAGATCTAATATTATGACTTTGAATTATCTTTTCCTGTGCCGCCCTCCCCTCTCCTCTCTTCTTTTTTCCCTTTTCCCCTCCATCCCCTATTTCCCTCCTCTCTGGCCCTATCTTACTTTGCTGCTTTTGCCGGGCTTTGTCACAGATGGCAGGCCGAAGTTGTAGCTTTGAACCATCTGGTAGGTAACAGCTCCCTGCACACACTACCACGCCAAGGCAAGATTTCTTGAGGATCAGGCAATTGTGGTTGTTGGTATTCCTCATGGCCCAGCCACTGAGATGACGTTGAGCATTCTTCTCATCTCCTCTATAGATGAAACGCACATAGCCATCTGGCCATTCTCTGAAGTGATCAAATTGTTTAGGCTCCTGAAAGGCATGGGAAAATGGAAGGTGGGAGTTAGGAAATGAAGAAGAGAATGAGATACAGAAGAATAGAGAAGGAAGAAAGAGACAGAAAAAAAGAGAAAGCATTAGATAAAAGTTAACTAGTATAGAAAAAACTAAATGTCCAATCATCTATCTACTACATTAACAAAGGATTCAGAATTTACATTAAGGAGAACCTGTTCCTTGGAAAGCCAAAAAGTCACTTGCAAAGATTTACATGAACTGAGGCAAAGTGAAGAGAGCAGAACCAAGAGAACATTACACAGTCATAGCAATGTTGTATAATGATCAACTTTGATTAACTTTCTCAGCAATACAATGATCCAAAGACTCATGATGAAAAATCCTATCCATCTCCATAAAGAGAAATGATGGAGTCTGACTACAGATCAAAGTATACTATTTTTCACTTTCTTTTCTTTTGGTGTGAGGTTTTTTGTTTTTTTTTTGTCTTTTTAAATAACATGACTAATATGGAAACATGTTTTGCATGATTGCACATGTATAAATTATAATTTATATCAAATTGCTTACTGTCTCAGGGAGGGGGAAAATGAAGACAGTAGGGAAAGAATTTGGGACTCAAATTTAAAAAAATAAATGTTAAAATTGTGTTTACATGTAATTGGGAAAAATAAAATATTATTACAAATAAAATTTTAAAGCTGAAAGAGGAGATTATTTTGGCAGAGAATAAGAAGTCACCTTATTTATGTCTCAAGTACAACATAGTCGGATATTAGCAAGAGCACTGGGCTTTTATTCAAGGTTTGAATCTCATCTCAGTCATTTATTAGAAATATGAACTTGGGGAAATCACTTCATTTCCCTAATACTTATTTCCCTCATCTGCAAAGTCCTTCCCGCTTTAAAATTCTCCAAGTTCCTCACAGTTCTAAAATTCTTTGATTTCATGAAAATATTTCCAAGTCCACGATAATGAATAGTGTTGAACTTGAAATCAGGAAGTATTGCATTCTAATCCTGTTCAGACAAGTACTAGTTGTGTGACCCAGGAAAAGTCATTTAACTTATCTCAGACTCAATTTTCTCATCTCTAAAATGGGGTGCCTCTCTCATTGGATTATTGTGAGAATTATACAACAAATTAACAAATTCTAGAGCTAAAAGATATCTTTTTTGATGAGAATGAACTCTTAAGCCACATGAATATTTGCAAATAAATGCCATTTTATTAGGATGAGACACATTAATTAAGAAAAATAATTTTCCTTAACTCTGAAAAAGATCTTTTTTCTAAGACATATAGAGAATCAGCAAAACTATATAACACCAAGAATCAATCCCCAACAGTTCAAAATATATGAACAAACAATTCATAAAAGACTGTACCAAATCATTAAGAAACATGAAAATTGAAAAAAGAATTTATGGTATCAATTTATACCTGACAAACTGGAAAAGATGACAAATGCTGGAAATAACAAACTGGAAAAGATGACAAATGCTGGAAATAATCAATATGGGTAGGGCTGTGGGGAGACTGACCCACTATTACATTGTTCATGGAGCTCTGAACTGGTCTAACATTTCTGGAAAGAAATTTAGAATTATGTTTTTTAAAAGCAACTAAAATATCTTCATGGAACTCAAAGACAGAAAGGTTACATATTCATGCAAATATTCATATCAGTATTATGTGTGGAAGCAGAGAACTATAATCCATTCGTTGGTAAATAAACTCTAGTACGAGAATGTAATGGAATTCTCTTATACTCAAAGAAATAGTGACTATGAAGAATTCAAAGGCATTTGGGAAGTCTTTGGCAGCTAAGTAGTACAGTAGAAAAAGTTCTGGATCTAAAGTCAAGAGGATAGAAGCTCAAATTTAGTCTCAAACACATACTAGCTATGTGACCCTGGGAATATCATTTAACTTTTATTTACCTCAGTTTTCTTGCATGTAAAATGGAAGTAGTAATAGGATCTACCTCTCAGAGATGTTATAGATTAAAGTGAAATAATATTTGTATAATACTTTGCAAATTTTAAGGTACTATATGAATGTTTATAATAATGATAATAATAATAAATGCAGAGTGAAGTAAACAGAACCAGGAAAATAACAATGTAAACAGAAGGAAATATAAAATGAAACTGAATGCTATATTTATAATGATGAAACTTGATTTCCATTTCAATACATGAGAAAATGTACTTTTCTCCCTCCCTCTCTGCTTAGTGAATAACTGGTCAGTTTTAGTGAGTTATTTTTTTGTTTGCTTAGTTGTTTTAATCTTTGTTTCAAGGGAAAGATTTTAGAATAGGTTAAGAGAGGGGACACATTGGGAAATGAATGTGATATTAAAAAAAAGATCAATAAAAATTAAAAACAAATTAATGCTATCCCCGAGGAAAATTAAACCAGAAAGACATGCTGAAAACTTTGATTTCAAGCGTTATATCTTAGAATGAATTAGGGATTAAGTAATGTCTCAATTATCAAGAAACAGGTTAGCTTGATGGGAATAGGATATAGAAAATTTTGTGTGTAACAGCTTTGGGTTTGGAGGCAGAAAACTAATCTTGTCCTTCCAGGAAGATTTCATCACAAAACCAAATGGAGAATATGTTCAATGTCCAAAACTGAGAAAAAAATTTCAGAAGTGGGATTCATTTTCTATATGTTGAATTCTCACTTTTAAAAATCCAAATATCCTCCTAACAACTTAGTGACATTTTAGTATTTCTGGAAATATATCTATTCTCTACCTAAGAGATAAAAAAAAAGAAAGAAGAAAAGAAAAAAGGAAGAAGAGAAGAAGGAAGGAAGGAAAAAAGAAAGAAAGAGAGAGAGAGAGGAAGGAAGGAAGAGAAAAAAAGGAGGGAGGGAGAAAGAGGGGAGGAAAGGAGAGAGGGATGGAGGGAAGAAGGGAGGGAGGAAGGGAGAAAGAAAGAAAGAAAGAAAGAAAGAAAGAAAGAAAGAAAGAAAGAAAGAAAGAAAGAAAGAAAGAAAGAAAGAAGGAAGGAAGGAAGGAAGGAAGGAAGGAAGGAAGGAAGGAAGGAAGGAAAGAAAGAAAGAAAGAAAGAAAGAAAGAAGGAAAGAAAGAAAAGAAAGATGGAGGGAGGAAGGAAGGAAGGAAGGAAGGAAGGAAGGAAAGAAGGAAGGAAGGAAGGAAGAAAAGAAGGAAGGAAGGAAAGAAGGAAGGAAGAAAAAAAGGAAGGAGAGAGGAAGAAAAAGAGAGGAGGAAGGAAGAACTAACATTTATATAGTGCTTACTATGTGCCAGGAATTATGTTAATCACTTTCTGATTATTATTTTATTTGACCACAGGAACTCTCCCTTTCTCTGGAAGAGAGAACTAATTATATTTATTTATTTAAGAACTCAGTCTGGTTTTGATGGCTATCAAAATTAAATGCTTTCATAGGATTTAAAGCTGGAAGAGACCTTGGAGATCATCTACTCCAATCCCTTAAATTCATAAATGATGAAACTGAAGACCAGGGACTCACCCATGGACTTAATACAATAAAGAATTCAATATTTTAGGATTATAGTTACACACCAATTTAGTGAAAGAGAGAGGGCGCTTAGATCTCTTGTATCCCAAGACAATGTTCTTTCCCCTGGCCCACATTTTCTATGAAGTGGTGAGGTTAAGGTTTTCTGAATATCAGTTTCCTTACCTCATCAAATGAAATGATTTGATTAAATAATTCCTAATGTCTAATTGCCTTCAAATTCTTTTTCCTTATGATTTCCTATAAACTCTAGGTCTCTGGACTACAAGCCTATGACTCAACTAAACAAAACTACCTCTCCTTCTCCTAAATTGTAGTTATTTTCTAAATATATAGAATCAGGCTCCATTTAGTCCAATATCTTCATTTTACAGATTGGAAATGTCTTTATAGTTTTTTTAAGGATCACATAAGGAAGTCACTTACGCTATTTTTATACCCCAAATGTCTAATTACTTGACTTGTTCACTAATTTTGAATTCTTTTAACTTTTGACTGGTTCAAAAAAATAAATCAATCAGTAAACATTTATTAAGTGCCTAATACTATACTAAATTCTGTGAATATAAAAACCACACACACACTTTTCCCTCACACTTTCCCTCCTAAACTTAGTTTAGGAGAAACAACATGTTTCTTCCAAAATTTAAATCCATCCTTAAGAAAGGCAGCATGGTTGCATATATTCAAAAGAATAATATTTAGATTTTGAGAGCAGTTTGAAAAGTAGAGAAAGAAAAAGATTTGAGCCTTGACAATACTACTGTTACTCCTTTGAAATGGATGGGTTGAGGTCTGATGAAGAGACTGGTAAATTTGAATAAATTTAGTTGCATTGTTTCATAGTCACATCTCATGTTTTTCCTTAGAAGTAATAATATATAAATCATATGAAACAGATTTTAAAATCTTTTCTGTTCATTTCAAGAAAGACACAAGCTTTCTTTTTCTACTGGAGAAGCTTTTGGGAGAATCAGGATGTGGAGATCAGAGATGCATTTCTGTTCTCTTTCTTGTTATATTTCAATCTAATCACTTCAAAATTGCACAGAAAAAGTGAAATTTCTGAAAGTTGATCTGTTGACAGAAGGGGTAGTTTCTATCGATTTTGAGTGCAAGGGATTTAAGAGCTTATTTCTGAAAAATAGGAAACTGGACCTAAATTTGGGGCCTTTATTCTGATAAAGGGTATCTATGCAAAGTAAAACTAAATAGCGGGTAAAAAGATAGATAGGTAGATAGATGTACATTTCTGCCTTTCTTTTGAAGGAAAACTCTAGAAGCTCAATAGATCTAGCTCTTCAACACAATTCTCACTTACTTGAGGCATTTTGGGATCATTGATGTCCCAGTTAAGTTTCATCCCGTAGGAACACGTGCAGTCCACCTCCTCAAAGGCATCCGTTGCCATTTTCGACCTTCTCTTTCTCTGCTTTCTTTATTCCTTCTTGGCCCAAGGTAAAACAACTCCACCTAACCCCCTGATCCAGAGAATAAAAAAACAAAAATCAACAATAATTTTCAAATTCAAAAGGAATTTGGAGACGTTGATTTTGTTTTTTTGTTTTTGTTTTCTTAATAAAATAAAAAGAGCTAAATTTTAGAAATTAAGGAAGTAAGGGAGAGAAGGGAAAGCATCTCCCAAGGAGAAGGTAAAGCGCCTGGGGAGACTGAGCTGTGTTCCAGTTCAGGACTTTGGTGCTGAAGAGGACAGGCTGCAAGGATGAAAGCCCAGTATGCACACTTCACCACCAGCCAATGGAGGCTCCCCCTTGATTTATGTAGACTGAGAAGGGAGGGCAGGTTTTTCTCCCCGCCTTTTCTTTGCCCAAAGTCCTGTCACTCCTGAATTGTAGATCTAATCAGCGAACAGACCCCTGAATCCCTCACTACTTTGAGAGACTAGAGGGAGTCTGAATCAGGAACTCTCAGTTGAGGGGGACTGGACGCAAGAGAGCACGTCTAGTGTGCAAGTAGTGGTGGCGAACTTCCTATTTTAAGTGAGGTTACCAACTAAATACTGCTGCCTGAGATTCATAAGAGTAGTGGGATTCTGCTCCTGAATCTATTTTCCACAGGTGAGCTATGAGATAACGACTTTGGAAATTGTTTTTGGGGGACCAAGCCTGGCCCCCTCAAAAATCGACAATGTACAGCCCTCCCTTCTTTGTAGAGGTGGGGGCAATGGATACGGAACTCTATGTATCATTTTAGACTTGGATGAGATATTTACTAGTTTTGCTGAACTGTTTCTTCCTTTCTTTCTTTTTCAATTCTTTGTTTTAAAGGATAGCTGAGAGAGGAAAAGAGGAAAGATACATACTAGAGGAATGTAAATGATGTAAAATCAGAATACTTCAGAAAAATTGAAAAAAAATGTAGAGATCCAGATGCATCTTATCTATTAAAGCAGATATTTCAATATAGATCAAAGCTTTGTAAACTGGGTTGTGACTCTGGTATAGAGTCACATAACAATGTAGGTGTTGCAAATTATGATTTATCATCAGTAACTGTTTGATTTGTATACCTATTATATATACCTGTATACCCAGGGTTGTGCAAAATTTCTCAGGCAGAAAGGGATCACAAGTGGAAAAAGTTTATGAAGGCCCGAAATAAACAATTTTGCATCAACCTAAAGGTATAAGGAACTCTGATCTACATCACAAAATTATGAACTAAAAATTAACATTGCAGACATGTAGTTCAACCTACTCTCTTATAGAGAGGAAACAAGCCCAGAGCTGAGAGTGATTTGTCCACAATAGCATAGCTATTAAGTAGCAGAAACTAGTATTAAACCAGGTCAACTAGCAGCCAACTCCAAAGTGCTTTCTAACACAACACCTTGGGTGTCTGTGTTGCCATCATCTAATTTTATTAGTCTGCATTTTCCAACCTCCAGAGTTTTTTGCAAGCACTTCTAGGGTGTCATTTTCCTTTGCAGCATGATGGAGAGGAGTAGCCAAGCCCCTGCTATCATATCTTTCCACAAACTCACTAGTAGAGTATATATTGGTTTTTATTTCCATAGAAGAGATTGTCCTATAGCACAGTGATTTCCATTTTCTTCTCCGTGGTTCACCGACTTGTTCAAAGGCATGTAAGCCATGAGCCCACTGACAGGAAAGTGTTTTGCATTCAAGAGTTACAGATTGCTTTCGCTAAAATGCTAACATCATTATTATTGCCAGCCATCTCCAGTCATCCTGTTGTGTATCCTGTTACTGGACCCACATGGCTTCAGAGGAGAAAATGAGGCTAGTGACTTTGCACAACTCTCCCTCACTTAAATTTAATTCACTTGCAAGTCATGGCATCATCTCTCTGATATCATGGTTCTCTTTGAGTATGAAGGACAAAGAACAAGTTGTGAACATTTTCTGGGAGCAAAACAGCCTCTTCCTTCAAGATGAGAATTTCTTTGAGTCCATGATTTTCTGGTACTGATAATTTCTTAGTGTATTACAAACTTACCTAACCATACCCACTACTCCTGAGATTCTTTGAAATAGCTAAACTATTTCACAGAATTCCTCCTTGATCGGGGACTTGAAGTGGTGGTGCTGGAGATTGGGGAAAGGATTGTAAAGGGCTCAGTATTCCTTCTCACATAGAAAAGTAAAGGAAGTGAATGAAGGAAGACTTTCAGTTCCTGAAGAGATTTGATTGCTTTTATTGACTTTCTCTGAATCTTTCCTAGTTCCCAATCCAGGATCTAGAATACCTTTTTCTATTTCCCCAAGTAGGATTCCGAATCTGGAGAAGACTGGTGGAAGAAGGTAGTGAAGATCAGAGTTTTTATAAAACTATATTGGCTGGGCATTGGGAAATGTGGAAGGAGGGTATTTCAGAATTCTGGCTGAGTGGGTGGAATTGGGTGGCTGGGGATGAATCCTTGTAGATCAAGTGGAATCAGAAGTGAAGCACTTAAATCCAAATTAATATGCTAAGAAAAATAAAGCAACCAAAGTCCCATGAAACCATGAACTTCTTGAAAACTACAATGCAATGTAAATTCTTGAGGATAGTAGGTAGGTACTGTTTAATTTTTACCTTTGTATTCTCCAGAGTTTAACACTGTTTTTTGCACAGAGTAGGTATTTAATTGCTGGTTTACATAGAACACAGAATCTTTTAAAGGTAGTAAGGATAGAGAATCAAGGACAGTTTTAGAAAGCTTCTGAAGTTCTGTAAGGTTCAATCTGACTTGGAGATTTTGTGATAAGCAAAAACGTTTCTGCCCTGCAAGTAGAATCTGCTATAGACAATAGAATGAATGTTATTATTTAATAAATGCTTGCTGTTAACTCGTTACTACCTGTAGGGCAGGCAGAGCCCACCTCTGCAGCCATCCTGCAGGTTTCAGCTGTTTCCCCAGGATAATAATACTTGCACCCTCTCTTTCCTTCAAGTTCTTTGCCACCTGCATCGATTAACTAGATCTTTACTAAAATTCCAAAGCACTGGTTGGGAGGTCAGGGAAGTCGAGACATCACAAGGCTTAAATCTTTTGCTGGCATTTCTGTTGTCCTAAAGCAGAAAAGCCTTTTAGATATTTGCTAAAGACTTTGCTTCATTTTGCTAAATTTGTGCGGGGAAACGCCTTTGAGAATCTAGAAGTCTTGGTCTAGCTAGTTCATGGACCTATGGTAGAGGAATGAGGGTGGCTGTGGGAGGAGCACAGGCGGTAACGAACTTTGAAGGTGGGATTCGCCAAGTGTCCATCTCCTTAGTGTTAGCCAGGTAGCCCATGGGGAACAAAAGCCATGGGCTTTTAGTTATACGGCTGGGGGCCAATCCGCCACGCTGGAGCAGCTGCTTCTTATCAGCAGAGCTCTGAGAGCTCTCTGAAGCACTCCGGAGCCACTGAGAGGGTTGCTCTGTTACTCCAGTTGCAGGATGAAGGTGAGTAGTATGGGGAGGGCCCTAGGGGCTCAAATCAATACTTTGCCTTACCCTCAGTGTGCAGAGAGGTTGCAGAGAGTCAGGGTCCCCCTTTTTTTCTCCTTGGAGCGAGTTAAACTAGAGCAGGAAGGGAATTGATTTTCTCCTTGGAGAGGTACATTACTATAGTTGTATGTTTAAATTCCAGCCATTAAACTGCAGTAGCATCGTATTTGGGTTCCTGGGTTCAAATTCCGGGTGGGTCATTTAACTAAGTTCCAATTTCTTCATCCGTAAAATTTAGAAAATTTTCTTTCGGGGTCCTCTTTGTCCTGCAGGTTGGGTGACTAATTATCCTTCGTCTTTGGAAAAACTTTATTTTGCCTTGCTTGTGAAAAGTTTGTTAGAGGTGCTAGGTGGTGCAGTGGAGAGAGTGCTAGTTCTGAAGTCAGGAGGACCTGCTTTTCAAATATGACCTCAGTCACTTAACACTTAACTGTGTGATCCTAAGCAAGTCACTTAACTCCAATTGCCTCACCAAAATAAATAAACAAATAAAAATAAAAACAAAGGTTTTGTTAGCGTCTTAGATAAGGGGTGTAAAAAACAAAACGCTGCTTAAAATAACAACAACAAAGAGCATGTGACAAAGTGTGTGATCATGTCCGGGTGGGTTTTTTTGTTTGTTTTTTGTTTTGGGGATTTTTTTTTAAGCTGGCATCTGTGAATATTTTGATATCTATATTTCGGCATTGTCTTCTTTGTAGTCCTTGTCGTTTATGTATTCAAAAACATCATTCTGAAGAAAGGTCCATAGGCTGGTGACTTTGGGCAGTCTGATGTCACTGTCCCCTTCCAGAAAGGACAAACAGGTTGCCAACATTTTCTGGGTCTAAAGCAGCCTCTTCCTACAAGATGAGAATTATTTTGAGCTCTGATTTTCTGATCCTGCTATTTGTCCCCTGTATCCAAACTCAACCTCTCACAGCTAATAAAAAGTCTCTGTGATAGGCTTTGAACTGAGCTCTTCCTGAATCTACCTAGCACCATGTCCATCATGCTATGATACTGGTTGAGTGACCTTTGATAAGTCACTTCCAGACAATCATTGTATAGCAGTTGCCTGTCAGCATTTGTAGAAGGAATTTCCTTATAATGGAGCTCCCTGCACCGATGAAATTACATAGCTCTGTTAAAAAAAAAAAATTAAAAATGCTTAAAATTATGAATAGGCCTACAATTAACATTTTTAATTGATTTGGTCTGATTTTCAAATTGGTTTTTCACAGACATTTTAACTTTCCATATGAATGATCATTTATTGATTCTCAATTTAAAATTTTTATTTGTAGAACCACATTTGAAATGAGATTTTGGTTTGCTATTCCTAATATTTTATTTGTTCTCACGGATGATTTAAAAAAATAGGCTGGGAGTATTTTTTTCCCTTTATAAATGGCTATATAAAGGTTTTAAGCTAACATGTTTATTATTCATATTAAAACTACAAACTTTTAATATCCTTATTTTAAAATAGTGATAAAAATCATTTTTCTCCTTGAAAAATTATTGGGATAAAAATGAAAAAACAGGGTTGTTTTTTTTTTGTTTTGTTTTACCATTTTTCAGATTGAGAATAAGGAAGCTTCTTTACACAGCATCACTGAAGATAAGACCATGTCTGCTGAGTTCTTTGTAAGGACACTTCATCTTTGTGTTTTCTTTACTACTTTATGCAACAATAATATTGATGGTTTTTTGGTAATTCTAAATTTGACTTCTTATGCTACAATAGTAAAACTAACAGTTGAAATGAGAGAAATTAAAAATAATTGTAACTTATAATTTATTTATATAATTTATTTTAGATATAGATTATTGGGTATTAACTTCAGATTTGCTAAAGTTTTGCCAAAACAAATGGAAATTTAGGAAATAGAGAAATATCTAAGTTGTCATATGCTCATGACAATCTTGTCATATAATTTGAACTGTAATATTGGAGTATGTGAGAGATGTGAGAAACATCACATATTCAGATTTTTACAGAGGACTGAATAATTGGGATGTATGTCTTGTGAGAGAACAGAGACCTCCTGATCTACAAAAAGGCCAGTTGTAAGCAAATGTATAAGTAGAAAATGTTCAGTTTACATATTTCTTATAAAGATCCTATTTCCTAAGTATTTACTACTTTTTATCATTTCTAATGACATTTTTAATTTTTTACTTTCATAAGTTTTTTATTTTTCAAAATATATGTAAAAATAATTTTCAACATTCACCCTTGCAAAACCTTGTCTTCCATATTTTTTCCTTCCCTCTCATCTTCCCTAGTCAGCAATAATTCAATACAGATTAAATATGTGCAGTTGTTCTAAACATATTTTTACATTTTATCATGCTGTGCAAGAAAAATCAAATCAATAAGGAAAAAAATAGGAGAAAAAAAACAAGCAAGCAAATGATAACAAGAAAGGTGAAAATATTATGTTATGATTAATGATATTACTCCTTCTTCATTAAAATCACTAGTGTTTCTAAAAGAATTAGTACATTTATATTTGGCAATTTTTATTATTTTAAGGACCTAAAGAATTGATTTTTTATTTTTAAAATTGTAGAATATTATTTAGGATTATCATTGTGGTTGTGCATGATAAAACTGAAAAGAAATTCTCAATTTCATAGTTCTGTTTCAGAACCTTATCTTTAGCCTAAGTTATCTCCATGATGAATTTTTAGTTATAATGGTATTTCTGTTAAACTCAAATATATATTAATGAACTTTGTTCAAAAGTGTTTTCAAATCTTTATCTCCCCAGCTGCAATCCCTTATAATTGATGCAGTTCATGGTCATGGATTTGAAAAAATAGAAGAATATTTGCAGCAAAAAGAGAACTCTCTTTGTCAAAAATACAACCAACTCTTATTGCTACATCTTGATGAACTGATAATTAAGGTAAGTCAGGTTTTTGAAGTTAGAATATCAGCATGTGTCTTCTGAGCTTTACTAACATTGTGGCATGAAAATACAGGAATTGGGCAAGAATGAATTCCAGAGAGTTTCATTGTTGCTGAAATGTATTCAGAGGTTCTTCATAGATGATACCAATAAAGATGAGCATCTCTTAATTCAACAAGGACTGATCCCAAAGATAAGTGTCCCAATTAAATGGAGTATGGCCTTGGATGGTGGCTTTTTTTTAAAAGTCTTAATCTTTTGTTTTATATAGAAATCATTTCTTGATAACACTTTTCTCTCCTTGCCCCTCACTTTTAGGTGAAAAATTAGTTTGCTTAACTGTTGTGTTAAAATAGATGTTATTTTTTCTACTACTTTCAACATCATATTTAAGGAGAAATGTATATGGATGCTCCTTGCCAATGCTTCATGTGAATTATAATTAATCCAACACCAAAAAAGAGGTTAAAATGGTCTACCAGTAAAAAAAAAATTGACTTGAAGCCAGGAAGGACCTGAGTACTGAGCGTGTATGTATGTGTGTGATCCTAAGTGTGTGTGTATGTATCCAGAAAGATACAGGTGGGCATTGCCCATGAAGTTACCATTCCAACCCTAATCCCTTAACCCAGTGCTGTGAGTTCTATTTATGGACTGCCTTTTTAGATGGATAAATATTGCCACAACACATTCCTAAAGATGGCCCCAGAAGTTTGTTGTAAATTGAATCTTTGAAAACAAGTCTCATTTTTTCATAGATTTTCTGTATAAAATTGGATCTATATTCTTTAGTTCAACAAATATTTAATTACCCAGCAGTTTATAATCTATTGGAGGTGTAGACAATAGAGACAGGTAAGAATAATAAAAAAAAGAGGGTAACAGAGCTCAAGGAGAGATCCAGAAAAATTGCTCTAGGGAAATTTGAAGTGGGAAAGGATTCTTGGCTTTGGGAATCCCAAGAAATGGATTATTTGAAAGCTTTTTTTTTTTTCCAGGAAAAGGTTTTGATTGCAGCTAGATTTGCAGCAGGATGAATGTTTAGAATTCTGGAAGTTTTCATTCCTGTAGTACTATCTCAAATCTAGGATTTTCATCTTTCACTCATGTTCTAGAGATCTATTAAAAATAGCTCCTATAATGTCATCCTAATTCTTTCATCTGAATGGCCTGGTGGTTTTTTTTTTTTTTTGGTTGTTGGTGGTGTTCTACACTTGTGATTTCATATTTTAGGCAGTTTCAGGTATGGAATGTCCCTTCTGAGTCACCTGAGATGAATATAAGCATATGTTGGTCTTGGAACCCATTGTTAAATTTTTTAGTGTGACCAACCATTCACACCACATAAATTGGCAATTGCCACAAATCAGAGATGTAGTATTAACATTTTAAGTCTATATAATCAATCTTAAACTTAAAAGCATATATCATCCTCCTGCTAAATATTTAACAGAGGACACCTTTGAGTAAATAAGTCCCTTGCCTCTGGTCTCACAAATTAGTGTATGACAGAAGCAAGATCTGAAGTCTTTTGACTTCAAAGCTGGTCCTCTATCCGCTATATCATGTTGTCGTTCTTTAGTATTTTATGTATATATTTTCATTTCACAATATGACTTTACCTGTATATGTTTCTGTCCAATAGAAAGTCTGTTGTACTACAGACTGAAATTCCTTGTATATGAGGCTTTAAGGTGTATTTAAAAAAATAGTTACTTTTAAAAAAAGCTGTCTTGTAAGACTGAAATTCTATAACATAAGCTTTCTTTTTTTTCTTTTTTTTTCTTTTTTTTAGTACGATAGATAGTTGTGATGGGGTCATTTGTGATTATTTTTTTTTTATTTTTACATGGCTTCCTGGTTTGAAAAAACTATTGAATTTCTGACCACTGGAGAACTAATTATAACTGTGTCCTTGGTTAAAGTTATAGAAGACTTTTTAAGCACTGCTTTGGTAAGACAGAGAATGGGAATGGATGTTTTATTTGTCAGATGCCATATAATTAATTAGAAATTTTGAGAATCTTAAGGTTCTTTATAGAGCTTTGTTATCTGTAAAATGTGAGGTTAGTGAGTATTTCTAATTTTATTCTGAGACTTCAACCTAATATGGAAACCATTTTCTTGTAGGCAATTTAGATTTGGGAACAGAATGTTATAGGAAAATGTCTTCCTTCCGTAACATGGGTATTGATAACAACTGAAATGGACTTGTTTCTAGATATATTAAGGGGTTAAATTTGAAGTAGATTTATCATCAGTTCTCCCACCCCCCACCCCCCACCCCCCCACCCCCCGTTGTTCTCCAGTGTGATAATGTTGAAATAAAGGTGTCTATTCTTGTGTCTTAGACCCCATTGGCAATCTGAAGCTGATTCCTCAAAAATATTTTTTTAAATGTATAAAATACATAGAATTATGAAGATAACCAATTATATTGATATGCAATTATCAACAAAACAAGTTCATTAACTCCAGTTTAAGAATTTTTGCATTTATATATTTATATTTTTGAAGGCAGGGTTAAATGACTTTCCCAGGGTCACACAAGTAGTAATTATCTGTGGCTACATTTGAACTTGAGTCCTTCTGACTCCAGGGTCAGTGCTCTATCCAGAAAACTCTGGCATTTAAATTAAAGCATAATTATGTATATAACACTATTGTATTGTTTCCTTCAGTTTCTTCATATGTTTTTCCCTTTTTTGTTAGGTAATTTCCAGATGCAGTCATAAGGGTAAGTAAATTAAGGCTGCTTTAATTAAGAAGTGATCAGCAGAAAGTCTAGCAGAGTATTCATTTCAGGTGTCTTGTTGGAATTTGCCACAAAATCACAATATGGGTGTCAGCTTTGCAAGAGCTCTATTTTCTATTGCTCATTTTCCCTCAACCAAACCTAGCTATTTTTACCTTCACATCATTTCTGTCTAATACCTGATTTCATATCACTTCAGGTTGTCATTTTTCACCTAAATTACTGCAAAAGCCTTTTAATTAATCCTCGGTTTCCTCAGCTGTAAAATGAGCTAGAGAAGGAAATAGCTAACTACTCCATTGTCTTTGCCAAGAAAACTGCAAATAGGGTCAGTAAGAATCAGACACAATTAATTGACAAAACAACAAAAATTTTCCTCAAGTCCTTTCCTATTAAAGTCTATCCTACACAGAACTACCAACAGCTTTCCTTAAGTGCAGATATGAGCTTATTATTCTCTTACCCAATCAACTCTGTTGCCTCTAGGATGAAATAAACACTCTTAAGTTATACTTTAAAACCTGTTGCTATCTTGCCCCAACATATCTTTTGAGTTTTATTGGCTATTACTCCATCTCCCACACTCTGATTCAGCCAAATTAGCCTTCTCATTGTCTTCACTCTGTATTCACTATCTTTAGTCTCCTAGCTTTTGTATTAGCGCTCCTCATCCTTGGAATGCACTGCCTCCTTACCACTACCTCACAGAATCCACTCTCCCTCTAATAGGTAGCTCTGTCAACATATTTTGCAATAAAACTTTCTTGCTCTTTGCCCCCTCCACCAACTGCTAATTCTGTCTCTCAAACTCGCTTGTATTTAACTATTTTGTGTTTATTCACGATATGCTGCATCTATTTACTTGTCTTCCCCATTGGAATGTAAGCTTTTTCTGACAGAGGACTCTTCCCTTCTTTTGTTTCCTTGTAGCACAGTGCTTGGTACATATTAGACACTTAAATACTTGTTGAAATATTAATCAACTTAAGGATTCTGTAGTTCTGGGGAAATGATTTAGTTCGACAGATATTTATTGAACACAGTACTTGCAAGTGGAAAAACTAACAGTGTTCTTGCTCTGAGTAATTAAATAATACCTCACATTTAATTTATAGCAAAGTGAAAGTGTATGACTATATTGTGAGAAGATAAGTGCATGAGAAATGTCAGACAGAATAATATAAGAGATTGAACGATGAGGGATTTCCAGCTATGGAAACTAGAGCAGATTTCATGGAGTTACCAGCACTTTTGCTGAACCTTAAAGGCACGGAATTCAATGGACTGAGGCTATTCATGGATAACTGGTCTGTGCAGTTGTACTATTAATAGAGGGACTAGATCAGAGAAGAGTTATTAATTCATTTTACTTAACAAAGTAATTCATATTTTAACTGAGCCAAAGTAATGTGGGAAAAAGACTAGGAAATTATGTTGGAGCCTGATTATAAATAATGATGTATAATAGGATAAGAAATATGCTTTTAGTCTTTTAGGAAAGGAACATCTATTGAAAATTTCTGGGCAGGGGAGTGCTATGATCAGATCTATATATGCAATATGAAGTTTGTTTTAATAATGATCCAATTGATGAGAGGAGAAGCTGGAGGCAGAGATGTTAGGATGTCAGGGCCTAAACTAGGGTGCTAACTGTATAGACATGGCAGGGCACGGCAAGAAGGAAAAATCAAATTAAGTTCAACAAATAATTATTAAGCATTTATATGTGAGGGGTGATACAAAAATTGACATGAGACCCTATTCTTAAGGAGCTTAGTCTACAAGGGTAGTTGTGAATAACTGGGTAAATAATCCTATTTTAGGGAATGAGGAAATTCATTCTCTAAATGATGATGGATTAGGAAACTGAGGCAAGCAGTGGTTACGTGATTTTTGTCAGGTTCACATAGTTAATAAATGTCTGAGGCAAAATTTGAACTTGGGTTTATCTTCTACAGACCGAATGTTCTGTCCACTGTACCACCTAGCTGTCACATGTATTAATGTGTATTCATACATGCACATATGTGTATATATGAATACATGCATCCATGTGTATATGGGTGTTTGTGTAGTTCTACATGCACACACATGTACACACATGCATATGTGTGTATATCTAATTATAGCTATATCTTTCTTTCATCAGAGAGTTAAAGTTGACAAAAAACAAAATAAGGAAATGCTAAATCCTGGAGGAATTGTGTGTGTGAGGGAGAGAAGTAATTCAATGTACTGCTGATGGAATTGCAAACTGTTCCAGGCATTCTTGAAAGCAATTTGGAAATATACCCAAAAGTCTGTTAAAATGCTCTTAGTGATAATGTTACTAGTCCATACCTCCAAGAGATTGAAGTAAAGGGAAAAGATCCCATATGTATAAAAATATTTACAACAGAGGTTTTTGTGATAACATAGAATTGAAAACTGAGGAGGAATCAGCTGGGTCATGGCTGAAGAAGTTGTGTTGTATGAAAGGAATAGAAACATTATTGTTATGTAAGAAATGAACAAGGAAATAATTTCAGAAAAAAATTTGGGAAGATTTATATGAACTAATACAGAGTGAAGGAAGCAGGATCAGTAGAACAATTTTTACAATAATAGTATTGTAGAGATAAACTACTTTGAAAGACTTGGGAATTCTGATCAATATAGTGATCAATCACAAATCTAAAGTCCTCATGATGATAGCAAGGCAGCCCTCTCCTCTCTTCTAGCAAAGTTTGTTTTGCTTGATTATAAATATTTTTCATAGATTATTTTCTTGCCTTTTCAGTGGATGAAAATCTAGGAGAGAAGAGAAACACAATTTGCAAATTAAAATAAAATTGAATTGAAGGAATAAAAAGAGTTAGAAAAGAAGTCAGGAGATATAATAATTAGAGAAAGGAATTTCTGAATTTATAGCTTTGAAAAAGGGGATCAATTTCTGGTGAGCTAAATTAAATATTTGAAGTAGGTTAGAAATAGATTGAAAGATTGAAAAGGAGGTTGAACTGTGAGCCTAGGATGTTAGAATTATCATCAACAAGAACTGTTGTCAGGGTGCAATTTAGGGATCAAAGGGACTCCCCAGAAGTCTTTCAGGGGGTTCACAAAGTCAAATCTATTTAGATAAAAACACCAAGATACTATACAATAATAATGCTAAGAAAACATCTTAAAATAAAGATGTTTTAATTAATATGACAAATACTATTCAATATAAATAGACAAAAGCCTTTGTAGAGGAGGGAGGATTCTCAATTTATTATTATTATTTTTTAGTGTAAAAGGGTGCTGGAATCAAAAAGTTTTGAGAACCACTGACCTCTAGGAAAACTGAAGCTTCTTAAGGATGAAGGGCAGGGTTTGGAGTGAGGAAGAAGATGTTGAACTAATTGAGGCAGGTGAAAGATTAGTGCCAGTGACGAGGATCTGGATAGCTTGATGAAATCACATGTAAGTGTATCTTGAAAGAGAAGAGATTATTGAGGGATAATAATAAATCAAGGGTCCAAAAATGGCTGTTTGGTATTATTTTCTGCCTTTATGAATCACAGAGCTATGAGAGAAGTAGCTAACAGCCTTGAAAATGGGTGTTGAGGAAGATGGTATCTGTGTAGGGAACAATCAGATTTTAATTAAGATGAAAGAAGTAAGGAAGTGCTTTACAATCAAGTGAGTGTTTCAGGTGGCATATATATTAAAAGAGGTGGCCAGAGGAAGGTAAGAGTAAGCAATGGTAAGTTTGGGGAGAACTGAATTCCTGGTAACAGGAGAAAGAGGTTTTTTGTGTAGGTTAAATAGTACGTCTGAATGTAAGCAATTAAAGGAGGGCACACTGGGATTCACTAGCTATCATGCAAAGAAATAAGTTTGTAAAGAAAAATGACCCTGACATTTCAACTAGGATATTGAAAGATGGGAGCTAGTTAGGGCACAGGCAGTTCATGGTAAGATTATTATAGTTAAGGATGGTCAAAAGCTGTGACACTTGGAAAGTTATTAGAGGTTTTAAAAAGCGTAGAGCTTTAAAAAAATTTTTTTTAATGGCTTTACACTCTGGAGTCCTTTTGTTACAATAGAATCATGCTGTTTTTTTGTAAACATGAATTGCTTAAATTCCTACATAGCAGGAGTCTACATTCAAGTAACCATATGGAGGGGGAAAAAAGACCAGATCTTATCTGACTTTAATAACTATCCTTCAGCATTGATCTACAAATATGAGCTCAATGGAATCTAGGTTTTAAATTTGGCAAAAGTTATATTGTTACATTGTTATCGATATTCTGCTTTTAGGAAAAAGTCAGCTCTTGGATTCATTCTTAGTGAACTTAGGACTTCTAGTGGCAGACAAGACAATTGATTATTTGATTCGGAAGGAGGTAAGTTATAACTGATGAAAATAGTGGCAAGCATCATGTAGTGGAAAGATAGACTGTGGAGTCAGAGGACCCAAGTTTAATCTCACTTGGAACATTTACTACACAGAGATCATTTGACTTCCTTGATCTTTTTCCTTACTTAAAAAATTAGGCAGTTGGGCTAAATGACCTTTCAATAACTTTCAGCTCTAGATTATAAAAATGATTAGGGAATCTGGGGGTGGAAATAATATTTGGCTTTCTGTGTCATGTTTAATGCCCCCCCTGGCCTGTCTTGTTACTCCCCCATGTCATTACCCCCCCATATCATTGTCCCCCCCCGCCTGTCTCTAACCCTAAAATTTGCGCCCCCCCCTTCTCTCTTCAAAGGCTCTAAGGACTTTGAACTCCATCTTGGAAAAAATGCCTCGAGGAGAGATGGTGAAATTTCCTTTATCAGAAAACAAAGTCTCTCTCACGTAAGTAGCCTCATAGAAAATTGTGAAATGTTCCAAAGCTTATGATATAATGCAAGATTAAATATAAGACCACATTAGCTAACATCTATATAGTATTTTTAAGATTTGTGAAGTGCTTTATATATTATCTCAACCTAGAATATTATACTATTCCCTTTGTTGTGATTCTGGCCCTGAGGTGTTTTTTTCTTTAAAATTAGATGCTTATGAAGAAATGGTCTCTTGGGTCACTAATTATGGGCAGTTCATATAGAATAAGATCAATCAATCAACATTTATCATTTCTCAAACACCTTAACTGTGCTAGGCGTTGTCTTAGAGGTGCAGATTCAAAAATGAAGCAATCCTTAGTTTCAAGGAGCTTATGTTTTATTGGAGAGACATATACATACATTCACACAAACATACATGCGCTCTTATGTATATACACAAGTATATGCAATACAAATGCAAAATAAATATGAAGTAGTTAAGGAGAGGAGATATTGGTAATTGGAAGATTAGCAAAGGCTTTGAGTGGACAGATACATTGTTGAAGTTGTATCTTGTCACCCAAGCTGAAACTGGCTTCTAACTTATGGGAGTCAGGACCCAAACAAGTTTAATTTCAGAGTGAAGAAAATGAAGGTTGCAAATGGAAGCCCCTGCTCCAAAGAAGAGTTTAATGCTTCTCAGGCTGGGGCACTTTATATACATGACAAGGGTTGGACCACAACACAATCATTCTCAAGACGGTTCTCATGGTTGACATTTCCAGGGTCCTGTGGGAACAGTTAGTCTCAAGTTTTGGTTCCAATTACTCTGTAGGATACAGAACCAGATTTCTGTGATGGGAACAGGAGTACGGTATCTGGCAGTTATAAGGAATAAGGATTGTGAATGTGTGATGGACACCTTGGGAGAAAGTGGGAGCCAAATCCCTCAGTGAACACTTGGTACTTGTCCAAGAAGTACACTTTGCCAAAGTGATATCCAGAATGCAAAGGATTATTGTTATGCTAACTAAATTCAGGGTATAGCCAGCTTGCTTGGACTTTAGCTCTGGAAAACTAGGTATTTCCCAAGTATTTTGATAGTCTTGAAGGAAGAGACAGATTCTCCCAGGTGTAGGTGAGGAAGTCGTATGTTACAGGTATGGGGAATGTTCAGGGCCAATGCCTGAAAAGAGAGATGGAGTGACCTATGTAAGAAACTGTGAGATTGCTTCCCACATTCTTCAAACTAGGGAAACTGAGTGATGTATGTTGAGGGTGCAAAAATACACTGGGAATAAGTTGTTATTAAGGCTTTTAAAGGTCAGATAAAGAAGTTTGCTTTTAATTTATATTCATTAAAAAGTCACAGAGTCTTGATGAGCTGAGGAGTGGCAAGTTACTCTATTTTAGGAAACTGCCAGTTATATAGAGGCTTAGATAGGAGAGACACTAAAGAGAGGAAGATCATTAAGAGACTATTGCAATTATTAGGTAAGAGGTGATAAAAAGCTATCACCTCTTTTATGGTATGACTAGAGAAGAAACAGATACAAGGGATGTGGAGAAAAGGGAATCAAGAATTTGGTAACTGATTACCCAGAGCAAGTGAATGAAAGTGAAAAGCTGAAGATGACTCCCAAGTATTAGAACTGAATGATTAAAATAGGGAATAGAGCTTGTTAATTTAGCTGTAACATACAAGGATTTTTGCCATGGTTGAATCGGGATTTGGATAGCAACTTCTCAGATTTACATAGCACTATGGTTTATAAAGTGGATTCTTTTCAAGAACCCTGAGGCAGTTAGTACAAGTATTATTATTGTCCCCATTTCCAGTTGAGGCTTTCTTACAGTATAAGATCAAATTGGAAAAGATGATGTTATGATTCTACTGATAGGTGATTTCAGTAATCTTAATTGCACATTCAAACATCTGGGATCATTTCCTCCAGTTTTAAAAACAGTTTTTAATATAGTCTTATAATTTTGATATAGACTGACTGAACTTAGTTTTAGAAGTATGGTTTTGAGCAATCCAAGACATTTCTGGATTTTAAAGGTAGGGAGCATACATATGGCAAAACGAGACAACTTATTTTTAAGTAACATTATTTGCATTACTGTTTTGGGATTTTTTTTCTTTCAAGTTTAATTAAATAGGCATGAATTAGTTGACTGACTACTGAGTACTAATGCATATACATGTGTGGTTGTATGTATTTAAGCATAGCATGAAATTTCCATGAAACTTTTTAAATAATACCTATAAAATGGAGATTTAAATTATTTTGGATTTTAAAAAAGAGTTCAGCAATTCACTTTTTCACTTCTTACTTTGGATTTGGTTGAGCCATTAAAAATAGATAATTTAGGATGATATGCTAGTTATAACTTCAAACTCTCACATCAAAGTTTAGTCTGATTTGAAAAATGATTTGAAAACAGGCCATGTATATCATGTATCAATAATCACAAGTCTTAGAGAAACTGAATTTCCCTTAGGTGACAGATATACTTGCAATGAGTATAAATGATATTCCCTATAAGAAGTGTGAACCATTGACTTGGGACTTTAAAAATCTCATAGATCTCATTTCTTGGATGAAAAAACTGAGGCACAGAAAGGGGACAGTAACTGGAATTTCGCTTTCATTTATAAATGCCTCAATTAGCTGTTCATAAAATAAAAAGCTAATTCATGATTTATTAAACCTTTCATTTTACCATTTAATTGTATATTCAGGAAATATTTATTTTTCTTTTAAAAAGTTTACAATTTTTATATTGAACTTGAGGTTTTTTTATTTATTATAGGTGAAATTTAATCTAATTTAATGCTTATACATAAGGCTTTACTGTTCACTCTGAATTTAAATGAACTTGTGTATCTATCAATTTCTTTTTTCAGGAAAGGCCTTGCCATGGCAATTTTGGAGATAGGTGGTAAGATGTTTAGAAGCCTTATTAATTGGAAGTGCTTTGGTGTATTTTTATAATGCTATTTGTTATATTTGTATAAGAATTAAATCCAGGTGAAATTAAAATAGAGATTTCATTTTGCTAATACAAAAAATTAAGATATTCATTATTTCAGTTACTATGAGAAGCCATCTTGGATAATCTTGCTTTATGTAATTATATTCCAAAGAAATTTTTAACAAAATTAATTTAAAATTTTTTAATAAATGTATGCCTTTTATAAAATAATTTTAAGCATCCTTTTGCATTTTAAGGATTCTTCTAACATCCCTTAATTCTGTGGGTCTTGAATCTGTGATTCAAGCTGTGAACTTTACTGTGAACAGTAAAGCCTTATGTATAAGCATTAAATTAGATTAAATTTCACCTATAATAAATAAAAAAACCTCAAGTTCAATATAAAAATTGTAAACTTTTTAAAAGAAAAATATCTTATTATATTATCTATAATTGGATAGATTGCAAAGTAGTACCAAAATAATGTACTAAAGTTAGTGAAGTAAATTTGAAGCAATGGTTGTTTCTGAAGAGGGAGCTATTTTTAATTTGTGTAAAATATAACCATTTCTGATTTTTTTTCTTAGATTATGATCTACAAGTTGCTCTTTCTGAAGCCTTGTGCAGGATGATGAGCAAAAAGTCCCAAGCTGACCTTGCCCATAGATTGTTTGAAGATGACATTGTTGCTGTAGCTTTCAAAGAGATAAGAGACAGAGAATTTGAGACAGTAAGAGGCCCTATCTAGAAAATTTAATTTTGCAAACATTAAGAAATATAGCATATATCTTATATATATAATTATATATGTATATATATGTTACCAGAGATTTTTTAAAATAACATGTAATTTTTCCCCAATTACATGTGAAAATAATTTATGAATAAAATTTGAGTTTCAAATTCTATCCTCTCCCTCCCTTCTCCATTCTCTGAGATGGTAAGCAGTCTGATACAGGTTATACATGTGCAATCAGATAAAGCCTATTTCAAATTTGAACAAAAAAATTAAAGAAGAGAAAGAAATAGTATGATTTGGTCTCTATTCAGATTCCATCAATAGTTCTTATTTTTTTAAATAATAGCATTTTATTTTCAAAATACATGCAAAAATAGTTTTCAACATTCACCCTTGCAAAACTTCGTGTTGCAAAATTTTCCCCTTTCTTCCACCTCCTTTCCTAGACAGCAAGTAAACCAACATGCATTAAACATGTATAATTCTTCTGTATATATTTGCATATTTGTCATGTACACAAAGCCGAGTAGAAATGGTAGAGAGTAGACAGGTCTTTGAACTTTTACTGGATTCTCTCAGATCAACACTAGATCAAGCCATTGAACTGGTGCAACAGAACCCACAAATATTTAGAGTGTAACAAATTTCCAGCAGAAGAGTTTTTGGAAGAACTTCAGAAAAAGTCTGTTTCAGTTGGGCTGGGGAGATGGCCAAACACAAAAGTAGCACAGGGACCTAGCGTGTTGTGGTGTCTAGGCACTTCCCAAAAGAGACTCCAAAATGAAAACTCTAAGGAATATTGTAGTTAAATTTCAGAATTGCCAGATCAAGGAGAAAATATTTCAAGCAGCCAGAGAAAGAACCACATCCAGAGTTGATCATCACATAATCTTGTTATTGTGTACAATATTCTCTTGGTTCTGCTCACTTAGCATCAGTTCATGCAAGTCTCTCCAGGCCTTTATGAAATCATCTTGTTGATCATTTCTAAAGAACAATAATATTCTAAAACATTCATATACCATAACTTATTCAGCCATTCTCAAATTATGGGCATCCACTTAGTTTCCAGTTCCTTGCCACTACAAAAAGGGCTGCCACACACATTTTTGCACATGTGGGTCCTTTTCCCTTTTTAATGATCTTGTTGGGATACAGGCCCAGTAAAGACTCTGCTAGATTAAAGAGTATGTGCAGTTTGATAGTCCTTTGGGCATAGTTTGAAATTGTTCTCCAGAATGGTATAGGTTCACAACCCTATTAACAATGTATTAGTGTCCCAGTTTTCCCACATCCACTCTAACATTTATCATTGTCTTTTCCTTATTATCTTATTATATTATCTTAGCTAATCTATCGGTTTCTTATTATTGTGTAAGTCAGATGGCATTTTTCATTGTGAGTTCTTTGCAATTATCTGGATCAAGTCATAAGCTTAATTAAGAAGTTTAAACTATCACTGGAGGCCTGTGTGTAAGCCAAAAAGACAAATAAAATTGGTCTTCTGGAGAGTAGCTGCCAGTATAACTGGGCAAGCTACTAAAGATTTTCTAAGACTTACTTCCTTATCTGTAAAATGAAGGAGTTGGTACTAGAAAACTCTGACCCTTCCAACTGATCTAGATATTAGTGTTGAAGATGGAGTTGGAATGCTTGGTGGAAGAAGTTGTGATTTAAAATGAACTTTGAATAAGTTTGGAAGAATAAGAGGAATAACATGCTAGAATTAAAGAACTTGACTAAAGCAGTGAAAGTGAGGATTTTCATAATGTGTTTGGGTATACAAAATGAGATTAGTTTGATGTAGGATGTAAAAATTACATTGCATAATCCAAGGAACATGGGCTTTGCAAATAGCAAATCCTTTATTTTCTTGTGTAGTCATTTCAATCATGATTGACTGTGACCTATTTGGGGTTTTCTTGGCAAAAATACTATAGTGGTTTGCCATTTACTTCTCCAGCTTGTTTTACAGATGAGGAAATTGAGGCAGTTATTTAACTTGATCACAGTCCCATAGCTAGTAAATATCTGAGGCTAAATTTTAACTGAGGAAGATGAACTCTCTCCATGTACCTGTTCCAAATATCCTATAATCTAGAGGAAAAAATTGATTAACATGCTTCCATACTTTTTGAACAAGTGAATGGGCCTCATATGCAACTCTGAAATAGAGCAACATTAACTTAGAATTTTGTTGCCCAATTTACATTGTATTCTGAAATAAATGCATTATATGAAGGAGTTAAGGTTAAAGAGGATGAATGTGAAGGATTAGATTCTTTGGAAGAATATTATCTTTATACTTATAAGACAACTGATGATATTCATATTGAATGAGAATTTTGTTAATTACTTTTTTGTTTGTTTTTATTCTTTTAATTAAATCTGAAATTTTCACAGTATTTTAGCTCACATGACCACTAAGCCTCCTCGGAGCCTTTAGTCTACCCTAAAGAATCACAAAATGAGTTTTTTCACATGTTAATTATGTGTACTATAGATAAGAGTTTCAGCCTTTCTGATACTTTGTTTTTTCATAGGATATGTAATCATAGTGGAAAATGAAGGTTGAGGAAAAAGGGAGTAGAAGGTAGATTGCACCAGAAATCAGTTAAGATTTGATGTGAGGAAGAAAATTGCAATTTCTTTTATATAAAAAAAAATACATTAACATGTCTACTTAGTATTCAGAGAAATGCCAGGGAAAATGAGGGGGTCTTATTAGAAGTGAATATAATACTTTCTTGATAATGAAAGGGAACAAAGTTAAGAATAAAATCAGAATAAATAATCAGAAATCTGTTATTCAACTTTAGAATGTGTTTTGGGGATCAGAGTTGGAAGATTTTTCCTCCTAGCTTCTTTTGTCTTAGGCAAATGCAAAAACGATTATATATTCTTATAGTGCTCACTATTTGATAGTGGGATGAAGGGATCCGGAAAAGAACTAGGCAAATACATCTGAAAAATATTCATCTGAGTAGGTGATCCATGCTCATTTGTTATCAAAAGTGGACTAAGGGAGGGAGAGAAGAAACTTACAATGGGAAATAAAATAGTGTAGTATAACATGTTGAAAAGAACTTGCTTATCTTCCTAAGGGATTAAAAAATGGCAGCATGAATCATACTGGAAATCTAAACTTTCTCTTGGAGAAAAATGTTCTAGATATCAATCTCTTTAGAATTTGTGATAATTCTAATTTTTGTAGACCTCGGTTCAACTTTGTGCCATAAACCATTCTTATTTTATTTCCATTGAATTCCTGTAAAAAAATTTTTTTTTTTTTTTGCATTTTAAAAGTAAAATACAAGTCAATAAGAATTTGGTTTATAATCTCAGTCTTGAAACATATAACGATTCTACCACTTGTTTTATCTTGAAGGACAGTAGAAGATTTCTTAATTGCCTAAATGATAAGCTTGGTGATAAAAGGAGGTAAGATTTGAATTTGAATACCTTTGAGTTTAGTGGTAGCAATAGGATTTATAGAAGTACTTTTGATATTTTAGAACAATAAATGAAAAGGAAACTGGCTTTGGAATTTGAAGACCTGGGTTTGAATCCTACTTATGTGACTTTGTATTTGTGTGAATTTGGGCAACTCACTCAATTTCTGTGATCCTCAGTTTTCCTAATCTGTCAAATGAGAGAAATGAATTATAGGGCTTCCAACAACTTTTCCTCCTTTATCTGTTATCCTAGATGCATTATTTTCGTTGTTAGAGATTGACCAATTTATTAGCAGCCAACTTTGAGATTTATTGGTTGAAGCTTTGCCCAATTAAATCTCCAAAGGGATTTAATAATAGCTCACTTATATGAAAACACTTGTTTATAAAGCTTTTAAATTTTTGTTTTGGCTCAATTCATTTTTCTAATAATATACCTTTTTGCAGGGTTTATACATTTCCATGTATTGCTGCCTTTGTTGATGGATATGAGGTAATATTATTTCTCTTCTTCCCTCTTCCCCCAGTCCCCATGAATGCACTGCATGCAGTCAATTTATGAATGTGAAATCTATTTTTTTTTTTTTGTGATATGGACAAAGTGCCACAAAATCTTGCTCCATTGCCTCATTATGGCACATGGATATGATATTGTTTCTAAAAGCTATACCTGTTAGGATTCTACCATATTTGGAATGTTTAGAGCCCCAACAATTCACTTATATTCCATGTGTAATTTGTCCAAACAGCCTAAGTACAGAAAGTTATATACCAATTATTTGTGATGAATTATTTGGCCCTGGCAATTTAATGAGCAAAGAAAAACACAAAGACCCATTCCCTCCTGTGTAGTTGCCTTCCATTTATGTAATGGTGGTAGTAGGGTGATGGAAAGAGGGCAGAGAATGCTTAAGTATTCCAGAGTTCTTAAATTATCTATAAATATTTACTCAGCTGTTGGTATTCCAATTGTGAGATTTTTGTCTAGTTATATGCTACTGGAGGAACCAAGTCATTTTAATTTTGACATTTTCTCTATACACAAAATCAGAAAATAGAAAAAAGTTGCAGCCAAATAGAATTATGCTTCTTGTGTGCTTCTTGGAAAACCAAATGAAGGAGCTAGGAAAATCAGTTTTATTGTGTCCAAAGGCAATAAGAAACATCATTTTCTTTATTTGTTCATTCTTATCGCAATACTTATAATTGATAAGAATTTGCAAACAGATCACAGCAAAGGAAATTGCAATTTGTATATACATCTTTTACAGAGAATGAAAAATATAAATGAATACTTATATAAAGAATTTGATAAGATCCTGCAAATTATCAACATGTATGTTGATATTTGGCAACTTCAGTGGCAAGAGGAGAAAGTAGATGAGGTGACTGAAAAATACGGAAGAGGAGAGAGACTAAAGATTAATAAACTACACATAAGGTTCTCACCTATCATAATGAATACTTTTTAAAGAAAAGAACCAGAAAGTTGTAGACTGAACAAGCACCAAGGAGCATCACAAGAAAATAAATTGACTATATTTTAAATTTATAATTTTAAAAATTGATTATATTTATAGCAAATAATTCATTATTGATTTGGGGATCCTGATTGAATCAGCTATGTACCAGCAGACAATTAATTTGTTAAAATAACAATCAAAATTAATGCAGAACTAGAAGAAGAAAGGATGGCAATCAATGAAAACAACTTCAAGTCACCTTATATAAACACATAATTGATATTACGAAGTAGAAGAAAGAATAGAAGTTGACTGCAGAAATTTCATATAGAAGCTTAATAATCAATATTAGTTGCTATAGCAAAGAGCCCCAAAGTATCTAAAAATTGTCTAAGTGGATTGCCAAGCAGAAACATATGTAGTAGCCAAGGGAAACCCTAGTTCATGTAAACAACATATTGTAGGATTGTCTTTTAATCCACAGTGCTATCTGCTTCCATTTTTGTAGAAGAATTCATCCCATTCTCATTCAGTTAAGATTACTAACTCTATATTCCCCACAGTCTTTTTCCCAGGTAATACTCTTCTCTCTAATATCACCCTTTCCTCATTAATGTTTTGCTTCTAACCATCACCTCCCTCAGTCTGCTCTCCCTCTTTCAGCCCCCCTTTCTTATCCTTTTGCCCTTCTACTTTTGCCCTCCTTTTTATTAGCCATCTCATTTCCTTTTCCCTTTCCTCTTCTACTTCCCTATAGTGTGAGACAAATTTCTTTATCAAATTATGTATCGTTATTCCCTCTTTGAGATGAGGTTCCGATGAAATTAAGATTCAAACAATATTAATCTCCCTCTCTTCTTTCCCTCAGCTGTAATAGATCTTGTCTCTTTATGTGACAATGGTTTACCCTATTTTTTCTGCTCTTTCCTTTTCTCCCAATATAATCTTCTTTCCACCCCTAATTTCTTTTTTATATCATCACTCTAAAGTCATCTTATACCTACACCCTCTAAGTATATCCTTTCTAATTGCCCTCACAAAGATTCAGGTCTCAAGAGTTATACATATTATCTTCTACATTAACCTTTAAAATAGTTTTTTATTTCCCTTCCATTTATCTTTTTATGCTTCTCTTGAGTCTTATATTTGAAGACCAAATTTTCCTGTTCAACTCTGGTCTTTTCTCAGAAATGATTGAAAATCCCCTATTTCATTGAGTGTTGGCTTTTGTTTTTGTTTTTTTCCATTTATATGATTATATTCATTGTGTATATGATTTTTCTTGGCTCTGATCACTTTAATCAATGTAAGTTTTGCCATGTGTCTTTGTTATATTCATAATTTCTTCTTCATTAACATATTTTAGATTTTTTTTTTCCTAAGCGAGCTCATTCATTCCTGGCCACTTAAATTTCGACTAAGTTATACCCAATTCCAAGAGTTCTCCCTTATTGTTTTTTTCTTCTAATTCATTTTTACAAACATTTATTTCTTTCCCTTCACACTATGCTCTTAATGATGAAAAAAATCATAATAAATATGCTTAGATCAGCAAAATAAATCTCCACATTGGTTATGTGTAAAAATGTATGTCCTTGGCACATAGAAAGCACTATATAAATGCTAGCTTTATTGTTGTTATACCATGAAATCAGAGGAGAGGCTGGGAAAAAAGGCAGAGTACAGTATTAAATACTGAGAGAGAGAAATTTCAGATAAGACCTAATTTCTTCCTTGGAGTTTACAATCTAGTATGGGAGATGTGACACTCATACATGATATATAGACAGATAAGTATAATACAAAATGTTTAAATAAAATAATTATAAAAACAAAATATTTTGGCATTTGAAAGTGAAAAGGTCATCATGACCTCAGACATCTCTGATCCACAGATGATTTTTGAAAAGTTTGTTGTGGTATTTTGGAACTTTTTAATTCTATTGTCAACACAGGAACTGGTGACAAATTTTTCTCCTTATATTTTTACTGAGAAACAACAGCTCTGTAGATAATCATTCTGTAGCCCAAATGTTTACCATCCTTTTATTTTCTTAGGAGGCAATTGGGGTTAAGTAAGTTCCCTAAGGGTCATATAACCAGTTAAGTATCAGAACCAAACTCAAACTTGGATTCTTCTGATTCCAGGCTAGTGTTCAACCCACTGTGTCATCTAGCTGCCCCTCTTCTTTTCTTAACATTTTTTTTCAATGAACAAGCATTTTTTTTCTCTACTACCTTTCCTGCTCTGTTTGGGGGGGGGGGGGGGGGGGGACACCTTATTAACAAATACATAATATATTTACTGATATTATTTATTTACAGACATATTTATATGTATATATATATATACACATGTCCATACTTAATGCATATGCATATATAATATTTACCTATTTGAGAAAAATTAATTCTCACTCTTGACCATGTCCAAAATGTATGTTTCAGTCTGTCAGTCTATCATTTCTGCATCAAGAAGTGGGTAGCATGCATCACTGATTCTCTGAAATTGTGTCTGATCATTATACTAATCAGTATTCTTAAGTCTTTCAAAACTCTTTATGATATTGTTTTTAAAATTATTCTCTTGGTTTTGCTTGATTTATTCTGCATTGGTTCATACAAAATTTCCCTTTTTTTCCTCTAAAACTATCCCTTTTATTATTTCTTATAGCAAATAGTATTCCATTCATTTTTTGTTTTGTTAGGTCATTTTCCAACTTGTGAGTGCCCACTGTTCTATATAGACAAAAATGAAAAACTTAAGTCTTGGGGAAGCAAGAAAAATGGTCACTGAAATAAATTTCTCTTTTAATTGTCATTCTATCCTAGTTTCCTTTTTTTAATGAAAAGCTTTTTTTTTTCTTTTAGTTTGTCTTTTGGGAAAGCACATGTATGATTGAAATGGCCTTTGTTTTCAGGTGAGGAAGCCACATGATGAAAACCTGGAGAAGTTTTGGATTGATTTTAACATAGGAAGTCAGAGCATAACATTCTATATAGATAATCCTGAGGTAAAGATTATTTTTGTACTACATCTGATTGGATCAAAATGCTTCTAGATAATTTGGGTGAAAGTATATGTACATTTTTCCTTTATTGTTGTTGTTTTTTAAGGATGAACTGTGGGATTCCATAAGACTTCTAAAGGAAGCAGTTAGCAGTTTCAGTATAAAAGGTAATACATTATGTGCCAAAATGTTTGTGGCAGTCCTGTTTGTAGTGGCCAGAAACTGGAAAATGAATGAATGAATGCCCATCAATTGGAGAATGGTTGGGTAAATTGTGGTATATGAATGTTATGGAATATTATTGTTCTGTGAGAAATGACCAGCACGATGAATACAGAGAGGATTGGAGAGAATTACATGAACTAATGCTAAGTGAAATAAGCAGAACCAAGAGATCATTATATACGTCAACAACAATACTGTATGAAGATGTAATCTGATGGAAGTGGATTTCTTTGACAAAGAGACCTAATTCAGTTTCAGTTGATCAAGGATGGACAGAAACAGCTACACCCAAAGAAGAAACACTGGGAAATGATGAATGTAAACTGTTTACATTTTTGTTTTTCTTCCCGGGTTATTTTTACCTTCTGAATCCAATTCTCTCTGTGCAACAAGAGAACTGTTTGGATCTGCACACATACATTGTATCTAGGATATACTACGACATATTCAACATATATAGGACTGCTTGCCATCTAGGGGAGGGGGTGGAGGTTGGGAGGGAAAAATTGGAAGAGAAGTGAGTGCAAGGGATAATGTTGTAAAAAAATTTCCCTGGCATGGATTCTGTCAATAAAAAGTTATTATAAAAAAAAAAACAGGTAATACATTGATTATAAGCATGCCCAGGAGGAGGTGCTAAGTGTCTTGTCCATACCCCCAGGTTCCTCACCTCCTCTCTCCTAGACTAAGGGAGACTAAGAGGTTCAGTCATCATTGCTTATAGAATCTGGCCACACCTTTCTAGGCCTTCCTATAACTATTTTTGTGATAAATAAAATAAATTGTCCAGGACTTTAGTTCTGCAACTATATATATATATATATATATATGTATTGTATGTGTATATATACACATATATATGTATGTATGTGTGTGTATATATATATATATTCCTCAATAGTATTTATTTTTCCATTTACATGTCAAGACAATTTTCAACATTCGTTCTTGTAAGATTTTGAGTTCCAGATTTTTTTCTCCTTTCCTCCCTTTTCTCTTCCCTCTCTAAAACAGTAAGCAATCTGATAGAGGTTATACATGTACAAACATTATAAACTTATTTCCATGTTAGTCATATTGTAAAAGAAAAATCTAATTTTTGAATTTGTTTTTAAAAATGTATATGTGTGGGGTGTCTGTTTTATCAACTTGGAAATGTACTAAGAGTAAAAATACATATTCGTGATTGCTGCCCATCTCCTGGTAGTGAAGTAATTATCTAATTAGAGTAAGACATACTCTATATGTTCACATATCCAATATGGGGATTTTTTTTCTTGATATACTTGTAAGAGTATTTTCCTTTCTCTTTCCTTTTTTTCTCCTAAATGTGGGAGGAAAAAATGTTGGATAATGAAAAAAAATTAAGGTAGGAATAAAATCAACACAAAGAGAAAAGTATTGTATTGCATACAATATCTCCTACTCAGGACACCTATAAGATAATCATAGGTTGGTTTTTTGTTTGTTTGTTTTTTTTTTTTTTTGAGACTAGAAAGGGATCTTGGGGGCCTGCTTAGTCTAACTCCTTCCTTTTACAGTGAGGAAATCATATTCCAGAGACACATAGATTTGTCTAAGTTGATGGGCAGAAATTGAACCCAAGTTCTCTGACTCCAAATTTGTTGTGCCTAATATTGGAATCCATTCAGAGTAAGACCTCAAGAATTAACCTTCTTTGGGGACACAGCCAGTTGAGGCAGTGTTAGGTTTAGTAGTATCCAGGCACACTGTATCTCAGAGTCAAATCTTCTGAGTTGATTCTCTACTGAACACACAGTCAGTGGACCTGAGCAACACTGGGGATTGGGAATAGATTGGGGGGATCAAAAGGACCTCCACACCTAGAGAAAGAAAATAGACAATGAATTAAAAGAGAAATTAGGAAGGTACCAAAGGTACATTTTCATTTTTTTTCTTAGTGTTGAAGAGTTCATTTAGTGCTTATTTGGTGCCTACAACTGCTGTCTATCCAGCAATTTACAGAACAATCTGATTAACCTTAAGTTATTTTTAAAAGATGACAGACTACTTTGTAATGATGTGAAGGAGGTTCATTCATTCTTTCCAGTCATAATACAGACAGATTGGATGACAAGTGTTGGAGTCTATTAAAACAATTGCTAAATTTATTTGCCTGCAATTTATTTGGTAGCTAGGTAGCTCAGTGATTAGTGTGCTCATCTTCTTGAGTTCAAATCTAGCCTCAGGCATTTATAGCTATGTGACTCTGAGGAAATCACTTAACCCTGTTTGTCTCAGTTTCTTCATTTGTAAAATGAGTTGGAGAAGGAAAAGGCAAGTCACTCTAGTACTTTTTGCCAAGAAAACCCCAAATGGGATCACAGAGAGTCAAATACAAATCAACCAACTGACTGACAAGTTTTAGTGTCATATCTATACAAGTTACTCACTCTAGAAAATTTGGGCAGGTAGTAATGGTGAGCAAACATTTTCTAATTCAATGATTTGAAATTATGAACAGTAAAACCAATCTTTCATTACACCTGCTATATAATATGTTCCCCTTCTATTTTTTTTTCCTTTTGTTAGAAGCTGGAAAAAAGAAGGTCCTTGTTGTTTGCCCGAAGAAATCTCTTTTTCTTTTCAACAACAAAGAAGTGATGAAAATAGAAATACATTTTGATTTACAATCTGATATACTAAAGACTTGCATGAGAACTCTTGGACCAGACAAATACCTGGCAAGTTCATTTTTTTAATTTAATTTTTGGTCATTTAAAAACATGTCAGTATTTGTGATTATGTGTTTGGCATTAAAAAGTCAATTTTCATTGATAGAAAAGATTGGAACGTTTGAGGTCTTTGGAAATGGTGGAAATTTTGTTTACTTGTAGATAAATCATGACTTTTAAGAAATGCAATGCCATAGGATATATAAGCCACTTACCACACCTAATTCCCATCTACAAATTCCATTTCTCTTTTTTTCACTTTGAGTATTATTAGAGATTGGTCCCTTGCTCATTTGGTCGTTATATTGCTATTTGTTTCTACTTTTATTCTTCTCCAGATATTTCGTACAAAAGAACTCAGGTTTCTAACTTAATCACTAGGAACCAAGAACATAATCTTTATTAAGTTTATAAACTCCTTGAAAATAAAAGATAAATTGTTTTGTTTTCATGTCCCAGGTGGTTAGTATCAAATGTAACAATTCAAGCAAATTTGTTTAGCATAACAAACTGGCTTTGAGTGGTTACTTTTAAGGCTTACTTTTGTTTTGTTGGGATGTCTTCTTTCTCATCTCTGCCTTGTTGAATCTCTGAAGCCTTTCTTCAAGCTTTTTCTAAGATCAGATTTTACCACCTATACGAAACTTTTTTCTGATCTCTTTAAGTAGTGCCTTATGCCTTTAAGGAATTTACAATCTAATGGAAGTAACAAGTAAACACATATGTAAAAACAAATTATATACAGGATAAATAGGAAAAAACAGAGAGAAGGCACTAGAACTAAGATAATGATAGGCTTTTGGTAAATGTTTATTGAATAGAAATGACAGACTATACTCAAAAAAAAAAAAACTTGTATCTTTGGGAAAAAGGAAAAATTCACAGAAATATGGTCAAAATAGGAGAGTGGAATGTGCAATGGAGAAAGAGGTACAGACAAAATATGAAAAAAATTGAGGATATTTGTGGAGGGAGGCAAGATACCAATTAATAATTGGTAACACAAGATTTTGCAAGGATGAATGCTGAAATTTTGTTCCTCCCTTCCCCCACCTCCTCTATATAGTAAGTAATCCAATATGTTTAACATGTATAATTCTTCTATACATATGTATATCTTTTGAAAATAAAAAGCTTTAATAAAAATGCTTAATAAATGATTTTCAGTTATTCAAAAAATAAAAACAAAAACATCAGCTTTAATATTTGAACTTGGGTACCCTAATTCCAAGTTTAATATCCCTGAAGATTCTTTTTTTTTAAAATGTTAAGATGATTATAATTCTCCTGAGGCAGTTGGTGGCTATGTTGATAAGAATGATGGAATTAGAATCTATTCAAATCTTGCCTTGGATAATTATTAGTTGTGTCATCGTGGACACATCACTTAATCTTGTTCATTTTTCCCATCTGTTAAGTGGGGATAATAATAGCATTGGCCTCCTAGGGATGTTGTGAGGATCAAATAAGTTATAATGCAGTGCTTTGCAAAGCTTAAAGTGCTTCTTATGGTTATTTAATATATTGTTATTTATACTTTTTTAAGAGTCTCTGGGATTCTAGAACCTAAAAAGCATGCATTCATTTTGATCCATTCCTCTTTCTTTTCCATTTGCTGGGTGGGCCTAAAAATAAAAGCCATTTGGAATGATGGCTAGGAGAAGAAAGGGAGCTTGAAATAGGTGGAAAGGCTCTAGAAAGGTTATTTTTCAATTTTGCCCCAAATTGCTATGCCATATACTCACTATGCTTTTTAGCATTTTTTTGCGAAAGATATTAAGCATAAATAGGACTTTTTAAAAAAATGAAAACCTGTTTTTCTTTGGCTTTTAGCTGAACCCTAATCGGACAAAAAAAGAACCATCAGAAACTCTTGAGGATTTCAAGGAACAAGAGAGTCTCTGTTACCATGACGAAAAAGCAGGTATATATGGAAGCTAGAAGATAATCCTATTGCTAATTACCTAAATTAATAATCAAGATGATGTTCAAGGACAGTGGTACTTCTTTGATTTTATTCTTCATGATTTATACAGCTCCCTCTATGACCATAACTAGGCTTACATTTCTCATGAGGTCAATAGCTTATCAGTTCAATTTTTCAAAAGTAATTTGTTATTGATTTTCTGAAATTCATTGATTCTTTCTCAGAGGTGTAGCTGTGTATAAGCAATGATCTAATATTAGGGATCTAGAAGTAGAGGGAGTATATGAAAAACATGTCATAATATTAGGTATGAAAACATTGCTCCCTATCTGTTAAATCAAGTGATGAGTAATTATTGAAAAACTATGATTGGAATTGGAGGAATTGGAAAATTATAATTGATAAATGTAAGGTGTTATTCTTCCAGGAGTATTTGTTTTAATGAATTATCTATATTATATTGAACTGTTCATTGAAGTCCTTTAAAAAAAAAGTCACTTCCTGACTACCTTATCTCCAAGAGAATCCTTCCTTTTTTTTTTTTTTTAAACACATTGTTCAGAACAACAGAATATTGACTGGACCTGACAACTAATACCACATTTTATCTATGGTCTAATGGCACTTTGCTGCTAAGGAAAGTGGGAAACATGCTTCACCACCCTTCTGAGAGCAAATTAATCAGAGATGCTTAAATTTTTTAAAATCTAAATTGTAAGCTTCTTACTTATTTCAAGCACTTTGCCTGAAGGATGTTTTGATTTTCATCTTGTTTTTGTTGTTGCAAAAATTTAAAGGTCCTGTATCTAATTAAAAAAAAAAATCCCTGCCCCCCCACACTCATTTCCAAATATCTGCATTGAACAGATGAGTTCTTATCCAGTCTTATCTGAATAGATACTGTTTATTCCTTAGGCCAGGTTGTTTCAAATTCCATGTTTTCATATATATGACTTAAAATAACATAGACACTTATGTTTAAAATTCTACCTTTAGTTTCCTATTTTTAAGTCTTTGAGATAGTACTAAATTATCAGCTTTTACCAGAAGATGGCAGTGACTTCATGATCTTCTCAGATGCCTTAGTGCAGAGGCATCATAAGAGTCCTTCAACAGCAAATTTCTCTAGGGAAGCAGACAAAGTGGTAACTGGTGAAAAATTGTGATACAAAGTTGTTCTTTGCTCTCCCCCTTTTCCTTTTTTGGTATCTCTGTTCTCTGATTATCAAAATATTCTGGATAAGACTTTTGAATGTAGTGGAAAGAAAATGAATTTGTTACTTGTGAATCTTTGGACAAATTCAACAAGTCAAGTTAACAAGCATTTACTATGTGTCAAGTACTATGCTAAGGTTGGAGATACAAATACAAGGAAAAGAAAGCTTCTCCCTTCAATTCTAATGGGAGAAATCGGATCACAAAAAGGGAGCTAAAAGGGAAAGGAGAAGGTAGGTACCAACACCTGAGAATGGGGTAAAATCCATAGAGGCAGAAGCAGAGCCCAGATTGGGATGAAGGCTGTCTAGTCTGGACTCTTGAAATTGGAAGTTCTGGGAGGAACAAATGGGAGGGAAGGAACAGTGGGGCAGAGGTATCTTTCAGGACAAGAAGGCAGTTGAGAAATGGTGGTCTGGAGAGACTGAAGCAAAGTCAAAAGAAGAATAAACTATGTCAATTGACCTTTCAGGTCCTTGGTTGGACTAGATAGTAATATTTAAGATACTTGATAGCTATATTATTTTAAGATTTATAAATGCATTTGACTTGAGGTATAAATAGTATCCTTCCCAGGAGAACTTTAACAAGGAACACAATTTCAAATCAAAGTTATGAATGGTATCAGCAACCTGAAAAATCATATATTTATGTATGTAGGCAAATACTTGAAGCATGTTTTGATATCAGTAATCTAAAACTAAATTGTTCATTTCTAAAAGTGCTGTTTACGTTTTCATCAAATGTTTTTCAAAGTAGAAGAACCTATGTATCATGAAGAATCTGTGCTAGATGATAAAAATGATTCTTTTTATGAGTCTTCTGAAGTAGTTGAACAACCTGAGACAACAGTAAGTATGGAAAATTTGGAAATTTGATACTGAAGCCTGTATGCTATTAGACTGTTAAAGATGATATTTGAGCAAGGGTTCTTAATCTGGGGGCCAGATAGATCTGAGGAGGTCTCTGATCTTTGATGGGTAAAAAAAGCTTTATCTTTATTTTCATTAAACTTTAATGAAATTTAATATTTCTTTCAATAGTTTAAAAATATCATTAGAAAAAAGATCTGTAGGTTCAAATTTCTAAAGGAGTCAGTGACACAAATAGTTATTCCTTCGATTAGAGGCTGAAGATTATAACAGATTTCCTTTCCTATTATTTCACTGGAGTGAAATGTTTTTTAAATTAAAATTTTAAAAAGTTAAGCATCTCTCTCTCCTTCCTACCTTTACCTCCAGTAAAAAAGAAAAAAAAAGAAAAGAAAAACAACCCTTTGTAACAAATATGTATAGTTGAGCATAACAAGTTCCTTTTTTGACCAGGTTCAAAACTGCAAATTTCATTCTTTATGTTAATTCCATTACCTTTCTTTCAGGAGGTGGGTAATATACTTCATCATTGGTCCTCTGAAGCCATGGTTATTCATTTCATTGATTAAGACTAATTAAGACGTTTAATCATTTTTATATTGTAGTTATTATATAAATTGTTTTTCTATCTCTGCTTATTTCACTGTGTTAATACATATGTCTTTCCAGATTTCTCTGAAACTGTCCCTTTCATCATTTTGCAAGGTGTATAAGTATTCAGTTCCCCGAGGTTGTCATTTAAATGGTATTTAGATACTCTTCTAGAATGACAATCCATTTTATTACTAGCTGATTTTACCAGACTGAAAGTATAGATAGCACACTTATAAAACTAAGCTATCTCAGGAAAGTTAGCTAATATATGATAGCAGAATTAGGACTCAGAAAAGATCTCAACAGACAAGAAAAATGAGCCATAATTAACAAGATGGTGTATGTGTGTGGGTGAGGGGAGGCCAGAGCCAACATGGTGGAGTAAAGGCAGGAACCTAACCCAACCTCTTCTTCAAACTACTTTTAAATGACTCTAAAAAAAATTTTAAAGCATCAGAACACCCAAAAAGATAGAGTAGAACATTTTCTAACTGAAGGAAACTTAGAAGCTCAGTAGAAAAGGTCTGTGACACAAGGGTGGAAGAACTAGCACAGCCCTGAACTCAGCCAGTCATTTGAATCATCGTCAGTACTGGTGGCTTTAAGACCTCTCAATGCAGAGGTACCAAAGAGGACTTGGAAGGTCAGAAGAAAAGGTCTGTGGAACCAGAGTAGGAGACCAGAACACAATCCTAGTGCAGTCTCAGTCCTGGCCCGAGTCCTAGCCCAGACACCAGTGTCAGCAAGGCAGGAGCTCTGAATCAGCAGCAGTGTTGGAGGCTTCTTGCCTCTCAGCCCAGGACACCAGAGAGGACTCCAAAGGTCAGTGGAGAGGGTCTGGGGCAACGGGGTAGGAGTTTGGCGTGCAGTCTTAGCATAGCTCCAGTCTGTTGAGCCCCAGCCCCGGCTAGTACACTAGATCTTACAGCTATGGTGGTGAGGACACACTTAACAGCTCCAGAGCACAAAAGAGTGTTTGTGGTCAGATTCCTAGATTTCTGAAAACACAATTAATTAATTCCTGCACAAAATTCCTGAAGTTTGGGACAGTGCGTCCTCCACCCTGGAAACAGAGTCCTAGTTTAACAAAGTTAAAAGAGTAATAGGTTAGGAAAATGAGCAGACAACAAAAAAGTTTCTGACTATTGAAAGTTATTATAGTGACAAGGAAGATCAAAACACACTCAGAAAATAACAAAATCAAAGCTCCTATATCCAAGTCTCTAAAAAAATAAGAATTGGACTTAGGTATGGAAGAGATCAAAAGGGACTTTGAAAATCAAGTAAGGGGGGGGGGGAATTAGGGAAAACATTGAGAGATGCAAAAGGAAATTTTAAAAAAACTAATGAAGAGAAGAATGCCTTAAAAAGCAAAATTGGCCAACTGGAAAAGGAGGTACAAAAGCTAATTGAGGAAAATAATTCCTTGAAAAACAGAATTGAACAAATGATTTTATGAGAAATCAAGATACAATAAAGCAAATGCAACAAATTGAAAAAAATAGAAAAAACATGAAATATCTCACTGGAAAAACTGACCTAGAAAATAGATCCAGGAGAGATAATTTAAAAATTATTGATTGGCTTGCCTGAAAGTCCTGATCAAAAAAAGACCCTGGACATAATCTTTCAAGAAATTATCAAGAAAAACTGATATTCTAGAAACCAAAGGATAAAATAAAAATTGAAAGAATCCACTTATCTGAAAGAGATCCCAAAATGAAAAGTCCTGGAATGTTATGGCCAAATTTCAAAACTCCCAGATCAAGGAGAAAATATTGCAAGCATCCTGAAAGAAACAATTTAAGTGTGGTAGAGTCACAGTCAAGATAACATAAGATTTAGCAGCCTCTACATTAAAGACCAAAGGGCTTGGAATATGGTATTCTGGAGAACAATAGAGCTAGGATTGCAACCTAGAATTACCTAATGAGAAAAACTGAGTATAATCCTTCAGAGGAATAGGTGATCATTCAATGAAACAGAGGATTTTTATTATTACAAAATGAAATATAATGGGTGTATAAACATATAATTCTGCAGTGAAGCTTAAAAAATGAACCATAAAGTTTTAAAATAAGGGACTCATATGCCTATAAAGCAATTAATATGAAAAAGACTTGAGAGTTTGAGTTGACTCACATTTACCTCATAGTCAATGGTGCAACTTAGTAGTTGAAAAAGCCCATTTGGTCTTAGGTCTCATATTTATAAAAATAGCTTTTCCAGAACATGGGAAATAATACTTTCTATTATATTCTTTTCTTCTTAGACCACAGCTAGAATAATCTTTTCAGGGTTATCTATTATTATCTATTATCTAATATCTATTTATTATTATCTATTACTATCTATTATTATCTATTAGAATTATTATTTACTTTTTACTATTATCTTTTAAAATCATTATTTACAATTTATTATTATCTATTACAATCTTCAGTCTCTAACTTGTGATAACTTGAGCAACCAGAATGGTAAAAAGCTTTGAAACCATAGAAGAATTGGGTGAAGGTGTTTAGGCTGGAAAGGAGAAAGCAGGGATAGCACAGTAATCATCTTCAAGTATTTGAAGGGTTTTCATTGTAGAAGAGTGATTTCTAGATTTGTTCTGTTTGGATTTAGAAAGCAGAATTAGGGGAAATGGGTAGAAAGTAGGCAGTTATCAGAATACAGGGGGCTTTCTCATGAGGTAGTGGAGTTCCATCCTACATTAGAAATGAACACTCAGAGACTGGATCATCATTTGAGATAATAAAGGATTTGTGCTTTAAGAAGGTGTTAGACAAGATGACCTCTGCTGCTGCTTCCACCTTTAGAGTTCTGAGAACGTTTGTGCTGGGAAATATTTTTTAATAGCTTTTTATTTTTTCAAATGCATGTAAAGGTAACATTTACCTTTGCAAACCCTTGTTTCCAAATTTTTCTCCTTTATTTCTTCTTCCTCAAGATAGCAAAAAATCCAAAATAGGTTAGAAACGTGCAATTATTCTAAACATATTTCCATATTTGTTATGTTGTGCAAAAAAAAATCAGATTTCAAGGTGAAAGGGAACCCCCCCCACCAAAAAACCCCAAGAAAACAACAACCCCTAAAAAGGTGAAAATACTATCATTTGATTCACATTGTTTCCATAGTTATCTTATTGTATGCAGATAGCTCTTTCTAACCCCAGTCTATTGGAATTGCCTTAAATCACCTCATTGTTGAAAAGAGCCATAGTAACATATATATATATATATATATATATATATATATATATATATAGTATATAGTAACATAATCATGTTACTATATACAATCTTCTCTTAGTTCTGCTCATTTCAGTTAATATCAGTTCATGTAAGTCTTTCCAAGCTTTTCTGAAATCAGCTTGCTTGTCATTTCTTAAACAATAATATAATCAAAAACCTAGGGAAATGTCTTTTGAAAGAGACAAGTACTTTATAGTTTCTTTCCTAACACTGGAGATTCTCATCCAAGAATGATGCCTTAGCCAATTGCAGATGATTCTAGCATGGATTAATGGAATAATGCTGAACTTGAATTCAGAAAAACCCAAGTTAATCTTGCTCTAAGGTGTGCAAGTTGTGTGAATTTAGGCAAATAATTTAACTTCTCTGAGATAGTTTTTTAATCTATAAAATGAAGATTAATAATCATATTTATTAAATGCCTATTACATGCCAAGTACTATGCTAAGCTCTGTTAGCTGATAATACATGTTCTATCTATCTTGCAAGAATATTTTATAAGGAAAGAATTTTGTAAATCTTAAAGTACTATATCAGTGTCAGCAGGCTTAATTGATTTCATGAATAGATTTCTCTTATGCATATCAAGATAATATAAGATGCTGTCATAGATGAAAACATAAAGCTAAGCTGATTTAATATGTGGTTATCAGTATCAAATAATAATAAAACAGAAATGTGTAGCTTCAACATCATCATAGATGTTCTTCCTAATGTCCAAATAAAAGAGAGATTTTATAGAGTTGGTGAGGTCATCTAGATGTTCCTATCTTTGAAAGACATGCTGATTGTATTAAGCCCCAGAATACTGCAGTACCTCCTCAATAAGACAAATTTCTTGAGTACTGTTCAAAAGGAACTAATTAATGAAATGCAGAATTAGGGAGTTTCATTTATGAGATAAAATAGATATTATGGACTGAAAGACAACTTTGAATCAATCCCCCTTCATTGTGTAACTTTAAGTATTAATTTTAATATCAGATTATATGACACATGATAATTTTAAATGTTTCCTCCATAGCAAAGTGATGCAAATAATACTTCCGCTCACTTCTTGGATTTGGAAGACCCAAGTCAAGGTCAGATATAGTTAACTGTCGCTAGGATTTGCCCATCACACATAAATGTTTAATAAGTTTAAAATATTTTCTTTTCAAGTAGAACAAGTTGCTTCAAAACAGAACTATTTGGACAGCTTAAAAGAAATGGATAAAACCCAGGTTCCTAAATCAGATGGGAAGCCTAGGTAAGTGATTTCCAAAATGCAAATGAAATAATGAATACTGAAAAAAATGATTCTTTTAAAAAATTAAGTGCTATCTATGCTAAACACTGTGCAATACAAATAGAAAAGAATACAAAGGATGTTAATAGAAAAGAAGGACAATTCTTGCTGTCAAGGAGCTCACATTTTGTTTGGAGAAGTCAACACATATATAATGGAAAGAAAAGTTCTGGTAAGCCTAAGGGTATATAACTACTAAAGATGTCAAGACTAGGGGTACTTTTTAGGTACATTGGCAAGAAAGATAGTAATGTCTGGAAATCCAGGGGGCAGAGTAGCAGACCACTACAGTGTGGCCTGGAGATTGCAATGGATTGGTAAACCACCAAGGTCTGGCATCTTGCTAGATGGATTATAATTTTTGTTCATATAAATGGTATCAGTGTCCATGGTTGTTTTGTCACGGGTAATGTGATAACTGTAGTAAAGTATAGTAATAAAATGTGTTTGGTAGCTCCCTTTTTCTTTTATTTCTTAGAGTGAAGATACTTTCCTGCCAGGTACCCTAAGGAGAATATTCCCCTGTAGCTAGGCATAACATCAATCTATATAATATGTAGTAAACAGTTGCTCATAAGGTATAATTTAGGGGACAGAAAGCTTTCATTATATCTCTTATGGTACTTGCAATTCTACCATTGTAAGATATTTCTTAGTAAATAAATTAATTCTCTAGGTGTAAGGAACATTTTAGTTTGAATTTGCTTACCAAATGATCTAGCAGGGTCTGAGAGACTGGGACAAGAGACTGATCTGTTTTGATGAGAGGAAAAAAATTGATTTAGTATATAGAATCTCATGCAGGGTACCATGCTGGAAGATTCACATGCTTGTGAAGTCAGGAGACAGCATAAGCATAATGTAGAGAAGAAAGTTAAAATCCATATGGCTCATTTTGTATGTACTGAAACTAAAGAGATATTTTCATTGATGAAAGTCCCTCTCTTTGCCGATATAGATCCTGAGCCTTCCATTCAGTGACTGATAGTCTTTATAAGTTAAAGACAAAACAATATCAATTGCTTCCCCACTTATTTTGTTTAGTTGCTTGTAGTATCTGACTCTTTGTAGCCCCATTTGGCAAAGATACTGGCGTGATTTGCCATTTCCTTTTCCAGTCTATTTCACAGATGAGAAAACTGAGATAAACAGGGTAAAGCAACTTGCCCACAACCAGTAAGTGTCTGAGGCCAGATGTGAAGTGAGTAGACGAGTCTTCCTGATTCTAGGCCTGGCACTATATCCATTGTCCCACACACTATGTCACAAATCATTATATGCCCTGACACATTTCTATATGAAAATGAAACATTTATGTGATGTGTAAGGTGGGCATTAATTCTAGGGAAGAAAGGGTGCTGGGAAAAGAAGTTAAAAGCAAACTTCTCATTTTAGCATTTTTCCTGGTGTTGGCTCCCAGCTATTTGAAGGATCAGCTGGGAATTAATCCCAGCTAATAAGAAACTAAAGCAATGGAGTCTTAATATATCAATTTCATTTTAGAGCCACACCTTCTTTGGCAAAAGGGTACTTACCTCATAAGAGATTTACATTTTAAACCATCATTATGTGTTCATATTTCATGAATTAATTGGGAGTTTCCCCCTCTTTGTATAGGGTAGTGCTCAAAACTTAGCTTTGCAAGGAAGCATGGTATAGTAGAAAGAGTAATAGACTTGAAGTTAAGCAAAGATGTAAGTTCATATCTTACCTGCTTGCTAATGTTGTTATCAGGGATGTGCATGTTGTTTAAACTCTTTGGGCCTCAATTTCATGTGTAAAATAGAAATAGAAATATTTGTAGTGCATACCTTCCAGAATTGGCAAGATCTATGAAGAGCATATATATGTATACATACATACATATATATATATATATATATATATATGCATTTACAAAGTACTCTAATAGCTTAAAACTATATTGAAACTTGGGACAAGCTTTCTATATATGCATATAGATGTTATATGTATGCATATATACATGAAACTTAAAAGAGCTTGATATTTTTAACAAGGTACCATGATATCTGTCGATTAATAAATCTCTTTTAAACATTTAATGTGTGCCAGGTACCCTGCTAGGCAGTGAAAGTAAGAAATGAACTGGCCTGGTCTTAAGAAGCATGGTAGTAAGAGGTACTACATTTTGAGTCAGGAGACCTGGGTTTGAATACTGCCTCTGACATTTGAACTAGGTAATCCTGGGCAATGCACTTGCCCTCCCAAAATCTCAATTTCCTCATTTGTAAAATAGATATAATATCTGTACTTCTCATATTTCAGAGTGGTTGTAAGGAAAGTTATATAAATGTGAATTTAATTTTATTAGCTATTTATCCCATTTGCATGGGGGAAAAACCCATTTTATAATCGGTTACTCAAATCTTTTTTTTTTTTTTAAGATTTTAATATCATAAAATGTTTATATCTGATTTTTTTCTGTTCTTTTGTTTGTGCTTAGCTATAGCTATTTACCTGTGACTGCTGTAACTGTTCAGGAGAGTTCATTGAAGGTAGGTGAAGAAAGCAGCACGTGCAATTCAGAGCCTTCTTACGTGTCCTCCTTAATATAAACCTTTTAATAATAATATATATAGTATATATAATAATATTATTATTTTAAAATAATAATAAGCCTCCTGATAAATCTTTCACTTTACTGAATTAATTAGGAATGAAACATTATTCATTGGAGAAGAATCTTGGACTTATAATCAGAATTCTAAAAGTCATTTAATAAGTAGTATGGCACAGTGGGGAAGAGAGATGAACCCAGCTAGAGTCATATCCATCTCTGATAATAGTTGTGTGACATTAATAAGTCATTTAATTTCTTTGAGTTTCACTTTCTTCATCTGAAAAATGCTTGTAATAATTCCTTTAGTATGTGACTCAGGATTGTTATAAGGTTTAGGATAATGTATATCAAGTGTTTTTATAAACCTAAAACACTTGAAAATATTGTTGGGGAGGGGTAGTATATGTGTGAAGTATATTATTGAATTATACTTTAATCCAAATCATGACTCTTGATTTGGATTAAAGTGAAATTCAATAACACTCCCAACAAGTGGTCATCTACCCTCTGATTGAAGCTCTGCAGTGACTGAAGTTGCTGCCACTGAAGTTGCTGATTGCACCTTTGGAAAAATCCAAATACTTAATCTGTGACCCTTCATCAATTGGGTCTCCCAATTTGCTTGAAAATTAAAACTCTTGGATTTTAAATGGTTCATTCACATTTACATAGTTATAACTATTTATGTATATTGTTTTTCTGGTTTACTTTGCATCAATTCACTTAAGTCTTCCCATGTTTTTATTCATCATATTATTTCTTACAGCACAGTAACTATTTATATACAATAATTTGTTTAGCTAGTCCCCTGTTGATGGGCATCTACTTTGTTCTGGTTCTTTGTTATGAAGATTTTGGAGTGTTTTTTATATGTGCATGTATGTACACATATATTCATATTTATTATATATGTAATACATATGCATACATATATATTTATAAACACAAATATACATAGCATATATGAATACATCTCTAGCTGTGTCTCCATTGTGATTAAAAGAAGGCGCATTGGATTGGATTGCAGAGTACAGGAGGGGAAGTATGGATGTGGTAAAGCAGAAGAATTTCTATTTACAAAGCCTATAGGAAACCGCTGAAATTGAATAGTGCCATGGTCAGATCCCTTTGGCAGCAGTGTGGAAGATGAACTGAACTGGGAAGAAGCTTGAGGCAGAGACACTAATTAGGAGGCTAAGAAATCCAAGTGAAGGATAAAGAAGGCTTGAATGAAGGTGGTATCTGGGTGAGAAGAGAGAGAGGGCTGATGAAAAGATGATGAGATAGTGTTCAGTAGTTTTTCAATAGTGTCTGAATTGTCATGATCCTATTCAGGTTTGTTTCCTTCTTCCATCCCTCCATTCAAATGTAACAGAGTAGTTTGCCCATTTCCTTCTTCAGCTCAATTTACATATGAGGAAACTGAGGCAAACAGGGTTAAGCTACTTATGCAAAGTCACACAGCTAATAAGTATCCGAGGCCAGATTTGAATTTGGGAACAGGAGTTTCTGACTCCAAGGCTGGGGCTCTCTCTATGGTGCCATCCAGCCTGTCCCATTATTGATGTAGAAACAGTAAAATGTGACAAATTGTTGCACATTACTTTTAAATGTTTCAATTGCCTGCAGTGTTTGTTCTTTCTTGTTCTCTCTCTATCTACCCAGATAAGATGTTACTACTTCAATGATCATCCCAGTCAAAAACAGTAACTCCCTTTTCCTCAAAGCATTTTATATTCCCATTTAGAGATCCCTTATCACTGGTCAGATTCAAGACTCACAGAATTAAAAGTTCAGAGATGGAGTAAGCACAAATTTATTGCCAACTTTCCTACTGAGTCTTAGCATTAGTAATGCATTAAGACAGTTCAGCCATTTTTTTCTTGTTTAATATCAGTTTCAATTACCTTTTTAGTTAATTCAAAGTACTTCCCTTATCCACTATCCTTAAATCTTTCTTTTTAGAAAAGTTTAGAATTAGAGGCAATTTTATCTTTCAAGTAAGTTTCTGGGCTTAATGGAAAGAAAAAAAAACAAAACAAGAAGATTCTTGATGTAGAGCTTTAATTTTAAAATAGGGGTGGTACAGATGGGGATTTACTACTCTCCTAGTTATTCTAGAAATAATAATAGCTGACATTTCAGGGCAGAAATTTACATACTTTATTTCAATAGATCCTCACAATATTTGAGGGAGGAAGAACAAATATTTCTCTAATATTATAAATGAGGAAACCGAGGCTCAGAAAGGTTCAAGATTGAGAGCTCATAAGTAGCAGCCAACTCTGAAAATAGGATTTAGGCTGCCTGACTTGTGCAAGTGAAGCAGACACAAACTTATCTTGATGCCGTGCTACTACATGGAATTCAGACCAGCAATGGAGTAGGGATAGGCATTCATAGGATTCATTGTACTGAATCAAGAACTTTTATGTACATAATATATCTACATCATGCTGGGTATTATGAATGTAGTTTTAATGTAGTTTTAAGTTATTGTAGCTAAAAAATCTCACTAAGATTTTTTAGACACAATCTATTATACTTATTTATGCTTCAGGTCATATCCTGTCTTGGATTTTGTAATTATTTGTGTGCATATCATATCCTGCACTAGATTTTGTAATCTTCTTGAAGATAAGTATTCTCTCATTTTGTACATGCCTCATTATTTAGTGTGGTGCCACACAGTAGGTACTTAATACATATTTAAATGAGTTAAAATTAGTCCTCTAATAGTTTTGGTTACTTCTTAACAGTTTTGTAACCTTACTATTTAGGTTCTGGTTTTCTATGTTTAATATGACACATTTTTTTATATCTTTCATTTTCTATTTAGTTATGATTACATAATTATATATCCTGCACGACTATTTCATGGTTATTTCTGTATTGATAGAAGTTTTTGCCAATAATGAGAATAAAAATTACTAAAACTGCCTTTAATTTTTTAGCTTAACTTACTAAAACTTATTTCTTTCAGACTGTTGGCTTAAAGAAGAGACGAAAAAGACGTTCAAGCAAGAACATTCCTAAAACACAGTATGGCACATCTTGTTATGTAGCATTAAAGCCAAGCCTTAATGCCATACACCTGATTATTAATATATGTATACATACACACACACACACACACACACACACACACACACACACTTTTTAAAAACAACTTCTTCTTAAATGGAAGCAAAGAAAAATTAATGTGCAGCAAGTACAGAGTGTAGGATATAGCCTATATTAGACAATGGCACCCTAAAAATACAGTCATCAAGAAAAGTTAGATATGTAGAAAAAAAAGACTCTAATCTTGGCCTAATAATGCACCTACTATATGAGATGGTTCTAACAGTTAATATAAAAGCTATTTCCTTGACCCTTCGTAGATCTTAGGTTTGATCATTGCTTTTGAGGAAGACAGAAAAGGGACTGAAATCCAAATATTTCCCTCCCTCTTTATCATCCAAAATTTGTACCTGGTCCCGAAATGAGGAAAAACTTTGAATTGAGGCACTATTCTGATATGTTAATGATCTAAAGTTTTCATCACAGATTTAGCAGCAAATGATTAATCTTCTCAAAACAATCTATTATCCTATGATTGAGGGGAAAGGTAGTATTGGGAAATAGAACTCTTGTTCCATACCTCTGCAGATATGTAAGATGTTGTTAACTTGTTAATTTGTTCTTCAGTCTTTTTAAAATCATGAAATTGGCTAATTAACTTTAGTCACTGAAATATCCAGGTGTAGCTGGAAATTTGTATTTAACTTCTTACTAGCTGATACAAATGCTTCTCACTCTTTACAACATGAATTTCGAAAAAAATGTAGATATTTAGTACTTACATTTCAAAAATGTAGTGTGTAAAGTAATTTTGTGAGAAGTATTTATAATCATATTTCCTCTTTGTAATTTAGATGTTTGTTATAGGCCATCTTTTTTTTCCTGCCATTATGCGGTCCAAGGCACATATGATATAATTTGAGGGTGGCTCTTTTATTCAAGTATTTGAATATAATAGAAAATGTAACAAATATATAACAAGTATAAATGGCAATAATTTAAATTAGTAAAATTATGTAGAGCCCACTAAAAGGAACATAAATATACAGCAATAATGACCCATAAATAGTTGTGAAGCACAAATTACTACCCATAATGATTTAGAAAGTCACAAATTAACATTATGTATTTTATTTTATTTATTTGATTAAACATTTCCCAATTTTAACTTGATTCATCTTCTCTTACTCAGGAACCACCTAAAACAAGTCCTTTGCTGCAAAGTATATGCACAGTACCATAAAATATAGTTATATGTTCTTTTTCTTTTAAATCAACATTAAAGATTAAATACATTTAATAAATCCCTTCCTCTTATTTTTAGACTCTAGGAGTACTCAGATCTAGGGATTTGAATGCCTAGGGCTCTTTACAAGGCTGTTTAGGAAAGTTTGAGCTATTGCTACCTTTTTCACTCATCAAAAAGACCCTTCAGTTTACAGTTTTTCCACTAGGTGGTACAATAATGCAACTACCTAACAGTACTTCTCAAAGTTTTATTGTTCATGGCAAAACCATGGGAAAACAACACATTAGAAAGACTCAAGAAACCTTCTTGTGCATATGTGATTGCATTTGTAAGTTCATTACAATTTTTAGTATGTTTAGCTGAAATTTTGCACGTACATAAGAGAATGATCAAAATTATCTCAGAAAGATTTCAAAAACTGAAATGTAGGGCTATATTGAAACAAAATAATTGAACTTTGTAAGACTTTTGAACCTTAGGGTTTAAAGGTAGATGCCCCAATATCATATTTATTCGGATACTTTAAATTGGCTGTCGAGCTTTAAGCATGTAGTAGTTTTTAAATCTGGTACTTTTAGTTAAAAAAATATACATACATATACACACACACTTTCTCAACTGACTTCCTTAAATATTTCCCACTATTTTTACCCCTCTGTTATCCTTATTAACTACATAGCTGTTGTGAATTTGTCTCTGCATCTTATACTTTTGCACATTTTAATAAATTTGTCTTATCTTTTCAGAGAGAATTCTTATGACTTTGAAAAGTCTTTTGATCATATGTATTCACAAGTGGTAAGCTGACATAAAAGAACAGTCTATATTTTGGTCTGTGTTTTCAAGCTCTGTGCATGTTTGAAACCGTTTTACAAGAAGAACCTACCTGTGTAGTAGCCAGCATTCACATTTAATTGTAATCATTAATTGTTGTCATATCTTCAAGGCCTCTAAAATATATTAACTGGGAATATTTTTAATTTCTTCCTTCTATTTATTCTTCTGACTCATTATTTTATGAAAATCTGGAAAAAATCTGACCACCCACAGAAAACTGAACTAAATGTTTTTGGCATTAATCTTGAGCATCAAGAAATAAATGAGAGTTAAACTGAGCATTCTTAAAATGTTCTATTAGTGGTTTTTCTATTCAGAATTATCCTAGCTACAAAATAATAATAATAATAAAAACTAGCCAAATTCTTGTAGCAGCATGTCATTAGGAACAATATATTCAGTATCAGAGAGTAGGCTTTTAGTTCTTTCACCTCCAAAATAAATTTTGGTTTGCACCTGTTTCATTGCTGTAGAAAGCTCCCGGTGAGGAGTCTCCCTCTTTCAGTGAAAATTGACATTTCTTCCAAAAGTTGAAATTTGCTTTTTACACCAAGAATTTATGTAACTTCCCCGGCATCAGATGGTGAGTCTGAATCAGAGGTGTGTTAAATCCTAGTCTTTTGGACTCCCAAGACAGGCTTTCTTTTATTATGCCGTGTCACCAGGAAGAATAATTTTATTCAGTTGTATTCTGAGAAAGTCCACTTGATTTTGTTAAGTTGTATTTTATGAAATGGGCCACTTCTTATACTCCCAACTAAAAGTGCCCTCTTTTCCTCTGCCTGAATTAAAGTTCTGAGTTTAAAAAAGCTACCAGCACTCAATATTACTATGTTCTCATAAGATCATATACTTCTCAATTTCTTTTTAAGTACTATAGATGATTGCAATTATATGTGAAAGGGTTTTGTTGGGAAAGGAAAACAAAACAGAAGTCTCTTTGCATGCGTGTTTAAATTTGTCACTCTCAAATTTACCAGCAATTTAGGTCACTAAAAGTAATAAGGTTAGAGTAAAAATAATAAGATGTTTTCATAATATATGAGAAATATATGAAACTGCTTTTGAAGACAATTATGATTTTTCTTGTCTGTGTTCTAGGTTGTTGAAGCAAAGCAGAGGATTCTCAGCCACAAAAGATCATCCAAGAGAAAGAGGTATGTTGTAAGTGACTCAACTAGGATAATTAGAACTATATTAAACTACTTTTAAATGAAAAAATATAGCAACTTGGCATTCAAAAGTACATATTCACTATTCTATTTTGTATTATCAGATGGATCAATTAATATTTCAAATGATCCACGATTTCTCTGGGGATTAGTATTCCTTCGTGATAGATTGTATCATGATAGACCTTGACAGTGTCCAGGAGCTTCTTTACTTGGCTGCCTTTTTAGTGATAAACCTCTCTGAACTAGAGCACTGGGCCTTGTGTGAGGAAGATCTGAGTTCAACTCCAACCTCAGAAGGTTGCAAGTCATTTAAACTCTTATTTGCCTCAGTTTCTTCATCTGTGAAATGGGGATAATAACATCTGCCTTCCAGAGTGGTTGTGATGATCAGATGAGGTAATAATTGTAAAGTGATAAACACAATGTTTGGCATATAGAAATAATTATATAAACGTTAGCTGCTATTATTATTTACTGCTAACTAGCAGTTAAGATGTTGGATGTTGCTCAAAGCTGAGCACCTTCTTAAACCTTTCTAGCGGGTACCTGAGTGGCTTAGAGTTAGTGGATAGTTATGTGAATAGAGCCTTGGACCCAGAGTCAAGAAAACTCATCTTCAAGAGTTCAAATCTGTCTTCAGATAGTAGCTGTGTGACCTTGGATAAGTCAGTTAACCCTGTTTACCTCAGTTTCCTCATCTGTAAAATGACCTGGAGAAGGAAATGGCAAACCACTGTAATATCTTTCCCAAGAGAAGTCCAAAAAGGATCACAAAGAGTTGGATACAACTGAATAATAATCATCACCTTGTAAGAACTTGCTAGAGTTTGGACTTCATTCACATGGCCTTCAAGAACCCAGAATTACTTTTACAACACATTAAAGATCAGATTAGAACTTAAAGGAGGGAGTCGTCTTGTTGGGGTACAGAAGCAGTGTCAGAATCATTTGAAGAAATAAGATAAGACTTCTCATTATATCATCTGCCTTTATTTAACAGAGTGTAATGGTCAATCTAATCTTTTATTCACTTAAAGAATCATACAGGGAGTGTACACAGCAAAAAGAATGATGCTTTTAGAGTGAGAAGACCCAAGTTCAAATCTAGCTTCTGTCATTTATCCAGTGATCTTGGGCAAGTCATTTAAGCTCTGTAAAATGAGAAGGTCAAACCAGACGACCCATAAGTCCTCTTCCAGCTCTGACTCTGCACAGATCAAATGGGATTTTAGGGAAGAGATTAGAACTGTAATCCATGAGAATTCATCTGATTCTTTAGGGGAAATGGAGATTTTAATCACAGATGCTTGAATCTTTCAATTTTAATTCTAGATTTTTTTTCTTTTGAGAGGAAATCTTCTGTTTAGGTAAATATATTTTCCCCCATAGTCACAGAATTTGAGAGTTGGAAAGCATCTCAGTGGCCATCTAGTCCAAATAATTAATGAAAGGAATTCTCACTATAATACATATAGTGGTCAGGCATGAAGATCTCCAAGATGACAGAACTCTTCCCATCTTAAGGCAGCCTATCCTACTTTAGGACAGTAATTAATAGGAAATTTTTCATAATAATCTAGCCCCCAGACTTAAAGTGACCCCATGGACATTGGTGTAAATGTGAGATTTTGTCCACTTTGACAAATGAACAAACATTACCACGGCTACTTCTTCTCTTTTGCTTTTAATTTTTCTTGGATATATTAACAATCCAAATTATTCCACATTATTTTTGGTGGAACTTTTAGTTTTTTCAAAAGCATTTTTGCCTTTTTGACCTCATTTGATTATAATTTGTGAGGCTGGTAGGACAACTAAAATTTCCCCTTTTTGCCTAATGAAGCTAATGAGGCAGTGAAATGAGCTGTTTGAAGTCACATATTGGCATTGACAGTGTCTGTCTTTAATTTGACTTCCAACTTGGTATTCTTTCCACTGGTCCTTGATCCTACTTGTGGAAAGGTCAGAACAAGGATGAAGTTGAGAAAGATCATAAGCAAGGCAATTTTGATATTATTCCATTAAATACTAAACAAACAAAATAATTTGTCAGTGTTTCACATGCAGTCCTTTTTTCTGTCTCTTGTATATGGAAATGTTTACAAATGTTATCAGATTCATAAAAAAAATTTATATATATATATATATATATTCCATTATACTGAAAATTGTTACTGTCAGTGTCTCTTTTTTGAATTAAAGCATGATATTTACCCAAAACCTTTATTAAGACATCTTGATGGAATTGAGGATATTGTTGGACCAGGAGTCTAGAAAACTGAAATTTAAATTTAATCTCAGGTACTATGTGATCCTGGGCAAGTTACTTGAACTCTGTGCAATTTCTTCATCTATAAAATAGGGATAATAATATGTACCTCCTAGAGTTATTATGAGGATAAAATGAGATAATATTTGTAGAATGCTCTACCAGTTGCTATTATTGTTATTTTTGTAAAAATGCATATATCACCCAGAAAGTGTAATTTATCAACATATGAAAATGGATTGTTTTTTATGATTCCTGTCTACTTCTAGAGTCTGAGAGAATGAGATATAATAAGAAGCTTTAAAAAGGTATGAAACATAGATACTACTCTGAGAAGTTAAAGCTTGGTAGAGAGCTAAAATTTGACTCCTGAGTAGCTAGAAGAAAATACTGAGTCAGTGAATGGAAGATAGAAAATGCAAAATCCTCTTAATTTACCATTTTTGCTCAGGGCCAGCTCTGCTTTCAGCAGTTACAAAAGCCAAGGAAGAAGAAAACTGGTAAGTACAGCTTATACCAAGTATAACTTCTGTTACTTATATATTGAGTGTGTTTTCTCCTTTCTAGGCCATATTGAGTGCTAAATTAATGACTTTTAAAATGGATATATCATGATATGCTTCAAATGGATAATTTTGGAAGGAAGCAATGAGTTTTTTTAGCATAAGGTTTCTTTAATATCTCTTCACTTCATATTCTCTTTCATTTTAAAACTAGAATGGGGCAAAAAAATAGTGTAGAAATACATGCAATGGTGGTTTATAAATTCATTTGGAACAAGTTTTGAGGGATGATGTAAAGGTACATTCAGTATTATTAAAAAAAAAAAAAACTTGAAGGAAACAAGTGAATTTACAGAAAGCTTTGTGTGAGATCTAATTAAGCCAGATACAAACAAGAACAGAATTATAATCCTTTGTATAGAAAATTGTGTTCATCCATCAATGGTGACAGCAGAAAATCACCACATTTGGACTCTAGCATTCTGCTTCCTTATAGCCTTCTTAATGTAAAAAGGTAGAAGTGACCTTGGAGTGGAGGAAGATGGAAAGAGCAGATGGATTCAGACAGAAAAGGCAGCATGGTATAATTGAAAAGGTACTGGATTTAAATTCTGCTGCTCTAATACTCATGGAATCTTACAAGGTCTCCCATCCATTGAGTGGACCCTTCACAGAGGGTTTATGGGATCTTATAGTCAAGAATTGTGTGAGATGAGAAAGTCTGACTGGATTAGGATAAATTCCTTTATGGGAAGCTTTATAAAATTATCTAATTTGAATATTGGTAAAGCTGTCTCTCAAATGATACATATCCCAACCCAGCCAGACTTTTTCAACTTCATGGAGATGGAAGAATCTAATATCTTATTATAGGGGAAAGAGGAAAGGAACAAATTTTTAAAGTTTCTATTGCATGCCAGACATTTCTCCTTATCGATCTTTTGTAGTATGGGAATGAGGGAAGCCTGATAGTAACATGGAGTTTCCCTCTTGTTCCCTGGAATATGTGACACACTGACTTTCTGAACTTTGGATAACTTCCTCTCCTCCCCCCTTAATGTAGAAGTGGGAAAAGATATTTATTCAGAAAACTCTGTGTTTGCCTTCTTTAATGTCAATTTGTACATAGCTTTTTGTGTTTGGGGATTAGGAGGAAAAACAGGTCTTTCCTCAACACAGGGATATTATCCTCTGGTGACAGAAATGAATGACTTAAGTGTTGTTAAATGACTATGGTTAGGTAGCTAGGTGACACTGAGGATAGTTTAAGCCTGGAGTAAAAAGATTCATCTTGCTGATTTTTAAATCCAGCCTCAGATATTAGCTGTGTGAACCTGGACAAGTCACTAACTCCAATTGTTTTGTCAAAAAAATTAAAATGTTAATAATTCAAATTAAACATGTGGATCATACTTATTTTTCTGGAGTGTTGGCTGTTACTCAATGGTCAGGACAACACTCCTGCCTGTAGTCATTTCAAACCCAACCAAAACAGAATTCATTTTCCCTTTTAAAACTTATCTATCTTCTAAATTTCTCTGTACTTTAGAAGGTGTCATCACCCTTGTCACACAGATTCATTCTGTATGACATTTTCAGTGGCATCCTTGACTCTTTGCTCTCGCTCCACATAGCCAGTTACTGAATTGTGTCTCTTATGTTTCCATAACATCCTCTCCTTGGTTTCTCCATTCACATAGCTACTTCTGTAATTCAGAAGGCCCCCTTCAGTTTTTGCCTGAATCATTGCAGTAGCTTTCTAACTGGTCTCTTTGCTTCAAGTCCTTCTCTACTTCAATCTGTCTTCCACATAATGCCAAAGCATTTCACTTTAGGAATAGTTCTCACCATGTCACTTCTCTATTCAATAAACTCCATTCTCTCCTCCACTGGGATCAAATATAAATGCACTTGGCTTTTAAAGCTCCTCACAACTTCTTCTAGATATGAATCATTTAGCTAATTGGAAGAGGGGCACAAATAAGGAAAGTTGGGAGAGAAAAGCCAAGAAATAGCCCATAGCAAGAAGGCAATTATTCAGGATAGAGAGAGCTTTGATGTACACTTTTGTCTAGTATCTGATTCACGTATGACTGACAAAGACTGAAAAGTTATAGCAAATTCAGATTCCTAAATGACTGTGTGACTAATAAATATTGCTTCATTGTATCATAGTTAGCAGAAGTAATAATTTTAGGTGATTAAAATGAGATAGAAGTGAGATATCTTACTGAAACCCTATTTTGGACCATTAGGATAGAGAGAATTCAGATCTTAGAAAAATTGAGTTTGATTTCAGGAGAGGCCTCCAGTTAGGTCTTAAACAAGGGAAATCTTTGCTTCTGCTGGCTGGAAAAACCAATTCATTTTACCTTTCCCTGTTTTGCCACTCTCTGAGAGTGAAAATTCCTCCCAGCCAGCCAAAGGAGAAGCCCTACAAAAATTTTGTACATGTTGGGTTTACAGTTTATTCTTTTTGCTGATGGAGCCTAGCACTACCTCAGCTGCTCAGAGGAGGAGTGGCTCTGCTATCAATGAACTCTTATACAAACTGATTTTAAGAGAAATAAGATATCAAAGCCCACATTTCAGAGCCGAGTTAATACAGGCATACATTTCCCATTCATGTATCTCCATGTTATGGTTTTATAAGTTTGTATCCAAGTGTCCCTCTTAAATACTGTGCTTTGGTCAGAAAATGTATCCTAGATTTATGATAGAATGGATTATTTTTGCTTTGTCTTTTGCTTTTTAAATGTTTCTAATTAAGAATTAATGTGGTTAGCTAGTTTGTAGTGGGAGGCACACTGGTAGGCTCAAGAAGTAGATTGTTTAGTAATTAGCTCTTCTCTTTGAGTTACTGCTAAAACCTTGACCACTAATACTTGTAACCTTCCAACTTACTAGTGTTTTGAGTATGGATTCAAATGAACAAGACTGCTTCTAAGAACCTAGAGCGGTATAGAGGGATGAATGCTGTGTATCTACTACAGTATTCTTCTAATATTTTATATTTTATCCCCTCTATAGTACAGCCATTATGGTTTTCCTCTTGCTTCTCTGTACCTAGACAGTTACCATATACTTGAAATGCTCTCCCTTCACCTCTTAGCAGCCGTATCTTCAAGACTCAGTTTATTACCTGTTACAGGAGACCTGTCCTGGTCTCCCACCTACTAGTGTATTTTACTATAAGGTAACCTTGTATTTACTATATAGTATCTCGTTTATTTCTACATAGAGTAATTGTCTCTATTGGAATATAAACTCATCAAAGGAAGAAAGGGTTTTTTCCTATTCTTTGTATATCTAGCACTTACCACAAAACCTAATACATCTCAGGTCCTTAATAAATTCTTGGTGATTGTTCAGTAATTAATTTAATCGTGCTATGAAACTAATATCCTAAATCTAAGATTGCTGGCACAAAACTTTCAAGAAACTTCAGAAAGAAATGAAAGTTTTTTCCCTCTTTCCATAAAATTAAGGATTATACCTTTTTTCTAAAATTTATTTTTAAGCTTTGGGTTTCTTTGTCATTAAAAGGAAGAATTTTAACTCAAGGCTCTATTCATGCAGCTTTTTGAGGAGTAAGAACATATAAAATGTTAAAGTTGTAAGTGTTTAACTAAAGTTCAGTTATGTAGTCATGTTTTATAGTAACAACCACCTGATTAAAAACTTTTTTTAGGGAGATAGCTCTCTTGATATTCCTTTTTGCCCCTGCCTCTTCCGCCATTGCCTCAAAAAAAAAAAAAAAAAAAGCATATCACCAAATGGAGAATCTAGACATCTGGAACAAAATGCCATCCCTTTGAGAGTAGTGGTAATGTGTTTTAATCCATAGATATATTAACCATAATTTTCTGAAATTTCATATTGAATTTGTGTCTTTAAGTTTAGTGATTTTAGGAAACACCTGTTTTCTGAAAGTAACTGTGAAACCAGCAGTGATAGGAGTGGAAGCTCTTGGGTCAACAGCCAAAAGGGAAAAAACTTTAAAACATACTTGAAGCAGAAAAAGCCAAGAGTCAGAAGTAAGTTAAGAGGTAAGTTTAAAATTTTACCTGCCCCACAAACCCACTATAAGCTAATCAGTAACAAGTATTTCTTTGGTATTTGTTCAATTCTGTGCTGGGTACTAAAAGGTGATACAGACATATAATGAAGTCCCTGGCCTCCACCTTCTGTATTTGTTTATACATGTTCAACACATGAAAAAAATGACATGACATAATTACTCTGTAACATTCAACTTAGAACTTTAAGTATTATAATTGCTTGCTTGTTGTCTCTCTCATTAAAATGTGAACTTCTTGAAGACAGGAACTGGTTTTGCCTGGCACATAGTAGGTACTTAATAAATGTTTGATGATTAATTTGGCTAGAGTCAAATTTTTAAAAGTTAAGGCTATCATAATCAAGATGGGATTTGAGGAAAAGAGAGGAATTCTGTTGTCCCCAAGGAATGGACAAGGAATTCTCGAGGTGGAGAAAAAAGGATGAGATAAGGCACAGTTACAAGAACAAGTGCTTATGGTACAATAAAGTACAGCTTGAATAGAATGGAATCTGTTGTGTTGGGACAATAGTTTCAGATATTGAGAACTTTTAACTGGGAAGAAGAGTGGTTTAGAGTTAATGTGATTAAAAAGTAAAGAACTATAATAACAGGCCTGAGGATTTGTCTGTTTCTTATGAAATAAAGCAATGTGCTAGTGGCTTGTTTTTCCTTTCAGTTTTGCCATTGTCACCTGCAAGTAGTGGCAGTGATCAGCGAAAGGTCAAAGTAAGTAGATGTATTCCAACTTAACAGAAATGAACCACTTTCTAAATTTTTAACTCGGTGCTGAGCACTGAGGAGACGAAAGGAGACAAAATAATCCCTTCTTTCAAATTCTAATAAAAGCTTTCATCTGCAGGGTGGGATGAGACTCAGATAAATAAAATCATAAAATGGGAAAAGTCCACGTTCTTGTGTTAAGGTGAAGTAACTGTGCAAACTAAACTATTACATGTGAATTTTTAGAGTAGCTTATTCAGGTTTTTTTGTTTGTTTTTGATGTGAAAAACATGAAAAATTCAGCCATGTGTCTGTGTATACTTAGCATTATCCTATTCAGAAACTGCAAAGGATTTATGACAAAATCATTTAGAATGGATCTTGAATGTGTTCAAAATTCTGACTATTGAATAACCCCAGGAACTTCTGATGCAGTGGAGAAAGAAGTAATAGGTGTGTGTGTGTGTGTGTGTGTGTGTGTGTGTGTGTGTTATATATATAAGATTTTTACCTATGTGTATATAAACATACACAGAACAATTTTATATATATTTACATGTGTGCATATGTATATATAGTATGTTTGTATACATATATGTGTGTATATACACACACACACACATACATATACACATACCTCTATTTGTAGCCATTTCTAGGGTTGGGGGGAGGGAAGATAAAACAAAATTTCATGATAACTGGTGTGTATTTGAATGAGTAACAGGTTCTATATGGTAGATTTGCAGTTTCATGTGCAATCATCTATTTTTATTATACTGTGTTGTGAAAGTTCTTCTTCCATGAATTAAAAATAAAATATATTTTGAAAAGAAGGGTTAGCATATTTACTTATAAACTTGTTTTTATTCTTTGGTCTAGATATAAATTGAGATAAACATTTAGCCATGAGATATTTGTTTTATTGGTATATATTCTGGACTTTTTTATTTGAAAAATATATATAAGAACCTATTTTTCAAGATTCTTGGAAGGATGTTGTAAAGGTCTAGCAACTTCCTGTTGTTGATGGAAAAAGTATCAAGGTGGTATTTTTAAAAATCTAATCAATTCTGTTTTAGCCTATATCAGTAGGAAAGAGGATCTCAAGGCAAAACAAGAACAAAACCTCAGACTTGCCTGTGGTAGAATTCCAAGATAGCACAGTCTTTCTAACACCAGAAGATTCTGCCAAGAAGAAGCCCTGTATGTCCCCAACTTTGTTCTTTTACCCATTTGTTATACCTAATTGAATTGCTGGTGTATATATTGGGAAGGGGGAGGCTTTTTTCTTTTACATTATTTTCTGATAATGAAAGGATACGATTAAGTTTTCCTTTCACATAATCCCATTATCCTCAGCAAGGAGAAGGGCACTTGGTTTCCATTCTAATCTTTGAAATCAGTTTGGATGGAAGAATGTAAAATTGAGTTTTCCTTTTCTTCCTCTCACCAGTAAAGTTTTATTCTTTTTATTTGTCATGATCCGCAGGTGCCATCAGCAGGTGTAAGACATAAGCAAAGAAGAAAGGGAATGGGGAATGGGAATTAAAGAAAAGAATGAAGTGGGTGGAAGGAAAAAGAGGAGAATATAATTCACATTGATGCAAAATCAGTGATAAAAGGTTTCCAACTATTAAGTCAGGTAGCACTTGATGGCTCCCTTTCTATAGGCTTCATAACTCTGACCAATGGCAACTCACTAACCTTGGCCTGTATAACAATGGCATGCCATTAATTCCTTAAAAATGGGCAAAAATAATTTTTCTTCTATCTAAAATGCAAGTTAATATTTGAAAACTTCTCATTTGTTGACTACCTGAAATCATTGCCTAATGCATTTGTTTATCCTTTATCCTTCTTGGCTCTGACTCCCAAGTCCAAAGTGCATCCTCATTATGTGATGCATCTTCCCCAGAGTACTCAGATGTCACTGAGGATATATCACAGGTAAAATATATATTATTATTGATTTATCTCAATATGAGTATTTTGATATAGTCATATGTTTAACTTTAGGGGAACACATGATCTAGGTTTTTATTATTTTAATGTAAAAGAGGCAATTTCATAGTGTCTGGTTTTTGTTTATTATTGTTATCATTTTGTTTTTAGCCTGCAGCAACCAAATCATCAATGGAAAGTGCCATCCTTAAGCGAAAACAGCAAAATGTGGAGGTATCAGGTAAAATTAAAGTGACATACATATTCCTGTGCTTATACTCTAATGTAGTATTTCTTTCCTGATAGAAGAGGGGAAATGACAATGCCACAGAGATAAATGTAAAAATAATGAAAAGCCACATAATTTTAACTTGAACCCACTAGATATCTCTTTAGCACTTACTTCAATTACCTTTTAGACATTTAATGCAGGATAGAAAAAGAAATTTATCTGCCATAGAAAGGAGTAAATTAGCTACCTCTGATCTAAGTAGTATTTATTCATTCTTAAAGATACAGTGGAAAGAACCTTGACTTTGGAGTCTAGAACTGTTTAAATTCAAGTACCACTACTTACTGGGTATGTGGTCATAATCAAATGATTAAGTTTACTAATCCTCAGTTTTCCCATTTGCAAAATATGGATTGATAATACCTTTAATGAGGCTCAAATGATAGAACATATTGTATTATTTCAAAGTCAATCAAGGATCCTAGAACCATAAAAATTTAGTTTTGGAAGAGGCCTTTGACATAATTTAGCCTAAAAATTTCAGAGTTGGAAGGTTCATCAATGACTATGGTATATAATTTATCACCTAAATAGAATCCTTTTTAAGCCATACCTATTGAGTATTCAGCAGTCTCTCCTTGAAGATCTCTGATGCAGGGAAACCTGCTATCTTCCAAAGCTATCCATTCCATTTTGGATCACGTCTAATAGTTTGATGCAACTTCTACATGTTTTTCCTAGTTCTGTCCTCTGGGGCCAAGCATAAGGAGTCTCACTTCACTTCTACAATATAGTCTTTTAAACACTTGAAGATAATCACTTCAAGAATATGAGTAGAGGGAGACAAGGAAGAAAATGATAAAAGCAGAATGAATGAGGTCTCTGTTGGATGTCATTTATAGAAACACATTAATACCTATTTTAAACACATATTTAAAAGATATAATATAAACCATCTTTATTTTTCTTTTAAAAAGGAAGATTTTGCTAAAACCAATACAAGTCTCACTTCTTCCAAACTCCCTCGTAAAGCAAAACAAAGTTTATTCACATTCAATTTCTTGTTTTCCATCCAGACATCTGGCTTCAATTTGTAGTTTATTCTGCTTAGAATGGTAAAGAAAGCAGGTATATTTGGGATACTCTGGATGTATTGTTGCATCCTAATGAACCTTAGGATGTAATCCATTCTGCTTAGGACAGTACCTTGAAGTTTGATACTAAGATATGTGCCAGGACTAGACTCACTCCCAGTCTCTTAATATACTAGCATTTTTGCTTGTTATATCACACTGCTGACTTGTTGATAGTGGGGACATGGAGAGAGATGAAAAATTAAAATATATCTCATCTCTTTTTTTGAGGAGATTTAATCTAGAAAGATAGGAGAAAACCATTGTGTAACTTCTCTGAAACTTTTCTGTGTATTCAGAAATCTATAGGAAATATTTGACTTTTTAGAAAATGTTAAACTAAGCAAGTTGTAAAACTATGGAACTTATTAAGGAAATTGATACTAACTGAAGATGGAAGTAAGGCTTAAGTTAATTGAGTGAATTAGTATATTGACTGCTTAACTTTTTATTTTCGAATTAGAAGAGTATCACTATTGGGATTTCATTCAGAGCGAGATAGGAGAGATTATTTAAGAGACTATTGTAATAGTCTGTGTAAGAGATGAAGTATGATAGCAGTGGAAAGAGAGGGAAAGAAAGAGATACAAGAGCCATTTAGAAGGAAAAACATAAAGGAGACATTAATATAAGGTAAAGACAAGAGAAAGATGATTGGGAAAGATGCTTGGAAAAAATAGCAGTAACACTGTCAAACTAAGAGGAAAAGTTAACTGGGGGATGCCATGCAGGGATGAAAATGATGATGTCTAATTTTGACCAAGGTGGCCATAAGGTTATAATAGGATATTTAAACAGAAATGTTTAACTAAAACTCAGCAGAGAGATGAATTTAACTCATGAAGAATCATGTAGTTAAAAAGACTTTCAGGAGCCATTTAGTTGGACCTGGATCACAATATTCTGTATAACTTGCCTGACTAGTGCCATCTTATTGCCATCGAAGGGCATCCAGTTTGATGGAACCTAATTCTTCCTAAGGACACCAGTTCTACTTCTGGATATTCTAGGTATTAAACTATTGTAGATCATCATTTCAAACTGTTCCATATACTCAAACAAAATAGTCAGACCTGAATTTCCTCAGGTGAAGCCAGAATTTGCCCCTCTACAACACCTGCTCCATGTCTGTATAAGCCTAATCTATCTTCCATATCAAAGCTCCTTCTAAAGTGGGAGATTAAAGTAATTGGGAGGTGGGGGTGGGGAGGTGGGGGTGAAGTGCTGAATATAGTAACAGAAGATCTGGGTTCAAATCTTGGCTTTTCCATCTATTACCCTATTTAACCTTTGACTCTGAGTCTTCCCTTTATCAGATTAAAGTCAATTGTTTGTAGTCAGTGGCTTCTGAGGTCCTTTCCAGGTCTAAATCTATGAAACTATAGTAGGCAATGATTTACATTCATACTAATATATCGCTTTCTTTACAGTGGCCCTCTGGGAAACAGTCCCATTATTATTTTCAATGCTCCAATGGTTCTAGAAGCCAAATTTTTATCCCATATCATAATCTGAGGAAGTTTCATTTGTGAAGAGCAAAAAGGATCCTTTATATAGTATGGTTTCACTCCTACGTGTGTGGTGGAAAGGATCCCATTTTATAAATGATAGGGTATCACTGAACTGAGGTTTTGATGCAAGGGAACTCTGTATGACCTGAGTGAACTCTGTAAAAATCTTGTAATATCATAAAAACCATGTCCCCTTTAATCTGAAAAAATCCAGACTCCAAATAGTTTCACATCCTCTCAAGAGGGAGATAAGCAATACCATTCAAGGGCAAATCAAACTCCTATTGATCTTTTGGAGAGTCACAGTCTCAGGAAAGACTTCACATTTAATTGAGAGATCCCGGTCTGATCAGCTCAGGCTGCCCCAACCCCCTGCCAAGAGTTGCTCATAAAATAGGTTTCCTTTTACTTTGCAGAATGTTCAAAGTAGGACCTTGCCTGCTGAGAAGGCATTCTCTTCATAGTGCCAGCCTTTATTTCCCTAATAGGACTATGCCACTAAAAAAAAGTCAGTCTCTTAGCAAAACTGGCTTCCTATCCAACAATAAACTTCCATTTTTACCATCTAAAACTTTTCAGGTTCGTGAATTCTTCCATGAAGAACCTGCACCTCTGATCAGAAGGGAATTTCCACAACTCTCTAACTGCCACTAACCTCATCAGTTTCAATGTATTTGTACTAGAATAAGGGACTTTTGTAGGGCTGCCCTTGATAATAATAGCTAACATTTATAACATCCTTGCTATGTATGGTCTGGCCAATGAATCTCCATCCTTAAAACCAAAGTGTTGAATTCCATTTTCCAGGCTCCAATTAAACAGGTTCTATCTATCAAAGGGGGGGGGGGGAAATAGAGCATATTTCAGATTTTAAATGGGAGAAGAGGATCAGAACATGAGGTGTAGCCTAGGAGATACTTAGGTAGATCACTACAACAAAAGCCTGGAAGGTAGACTTCTAAAATGAGAAAAGTCGATGACTGGGGAGAGAAAAAAACAAGTGAAGAAATGGAAAGGAAAAATGAAAGGGGTACTAGAAAGTATTTATTTTGATTTAGCCCAAGATTGGCCCTAAAAAGATTGTGTCTTTTAAACATTATTAGTCATTTAACAAGCAATTATTATGCAGACACTAGAGTGATTGTGGGGGTGCAAAAATAAGCAAAAAGAAAGATAATCCTCCCTGAAAAAAGCTTACATTTTAATGGGCAAAGATAACACAGAAAAGGAATCTAAAAAGCTGGGAAGTATACAAATTTAATGGAATGGTGATAAAATCTAGAGAGACAGAAGAATAGATGGCCTGGTACTTTTCCCCAAAATGGAGGTTCTAAGAGGAACTTACCAGTGAAAGAAGGATGGTGTAGGTTGGAGGGAATGTTCTGGGGTGAAAACACAGAGGCTCCTAGTTCAAGCTGTACCTTTGCTTTGCAAAATGTTTGTAATTTCTGGGGAGAAATTATTTCTGTTTTTCTGTTCTCTTTTGTTATCATTTGAAATGCTTTTATTTCCTTTGGTCATTTTGAATCAGTTGACATGGCAGCAAAGTAGTAACCATAGAAACTCCTTAGTAATAAGCAATGTTCTGTACTTTGTCTTGTGGTTGTTCAATTTATTATTAAATTCCAGAAAGGAGAAAACTTGGACCTTGGGATAATGTGATGTTTATGGAGCATTCTTTGCCTTTAGATTTCTCAGACCATACTTTGATAAAACCAAAACACCAAAAATTAGAAGAGGACCACACATCATTTTCCCCTCTTGCCTTAATGCCAGGAGAAAACACAGGATCTGAAGGTAACATTATATATATATAGCAAAGTTAAAGGGAAAATGTTAATTGTGTGTTTAAAAAGGCTGACATCAGAATCTGGCCAATGTGAGTGACTGATGAACTACAAGGATAGTGCAAGAGGGGAGGTAATAGTTGTGAAGATATACTTCACCTACTTTAAAGTTTTGCTTAGGGCTTGATTATTATAAAAGAAATGAAAAAATGAATGAAAAAGCATTTATTACATGCTGCCTATGTGCTAGATGCTGAGGATGCAATTATAAAATCAAATATACTTCCTATCTTCAAGGAGTTAACATTGCAATGGGAACATCACATAAAGGGGAGTGGTAGCCAGAGAAGGACATTTTGATATAGAAAGTTGAGTCACTAAACATTTATTAAGTACTTCCTATGAGCCAGGCACTGTTTTAAGTGTTAGGGAGACAAAGAGAGCCAAAAACAGCCCCAGCTTTCAAGGAGTTCAGAGTCTAATGAGAGAGACATTCTATAAACTACTATGTAAAAGCAATATGCATGCACAATATGTATATGTAAATAATTCACATACTTTTATGTAAATATGCATACATATTCCCATATACATACATGTATATGTATATATAATTATGTGTATATAAAGATCGGTGTGTATATGTATATACATATATAAAAATAAATACAAAATTTGTAACTAATCTTAAAGGAAAGAAACTAGCCTTAAGTATCCCTAGAAAAGGCTTCTTGTAAAAGGTGGAATTTTTTATGGCTCTTCAACAAAACAAGAGGATCCAGGAGATAAAGATAAGAGAGGAGAGAATTCCAAACATTGGGAACAGCAAGTGAATATGCCCCAAGTCTAGAGATAGACTATCTTATAAACAGAACAAGAAAAGCCAGCATTGCTAGATTTAGAGTACAGTAAAGGAAGAAAAATATTGAAAAGACTGGAAAGGTAGTGGGGAAGTTTATGGAAGCTTCTAAAATCCAAAAAACATAGGATTTTACATATGACCCTAGAGGTGATAGCGAGTCACTAGAATATATTAAGTGATAACACCAAAATGTATTAAATAATTATAATAGCTGAGTGGGTCATAGAGAAACTTGAGATAAGGACACCATCCAATATGCTGTTGAGATAAGCCAGGTATGAAGTGATGACCTGTATCAGAGCAGTAGCAGTGTCAGAACAGATAGCACATGTAGGAGAGAGATAGTCAAAGTAGAATCAATAGGATTTGGTGACAGATTGGATATGCTAAATGAAGAGTTGAAGTTTTGAGCATATACCAGATGGTTGGTGCTCTTGACAGTAACAAGGAAATTACAAAGAGGGGAAAGTTTTGGGGAAAAGTAATGAGTTTGGTTTTGGACATGTTGAGTTTAAGATGTCTATGGGACATCCGTTTCAAAATATCCAATAGGCAGCAGTTGAGAGATATGAGATCAGAGATTGGGAGAGAGGTTATTGTTCATTTCAGTTGTATCCCAACTCTTTATGATTCCATTTGGGATTTTCTTGGCAAAGATGCTAGAGTAGTTTTGCCATTTCCTTTTCCAGTCCATTTTACATGTAAGGAAACTGAAGCAAACTGGGTTAAATAAATTTCCTAGGGTCACACTGCTATTATGCATCTGAGATTAGATTTAAACTCAGGAAGAAATTTTCCTGAAACCAGGCCGGGCACTCTATCCACTGTGCCATCTTTCTGCCTGGGAGAAAGGTTAGTATCGAATAAAAAGATCTGAGAATCATCTTCATAGAGATGATTGAATCAGTGGGATTAAATGAATCACCAAGCAAAATAGTATAGAAGAATAATATATGAGAATACCAGGAAAGGGTCTTGAAGAGCATCTTGAGGGGTAGCAGGTAGGCACCAAATTAAAATTCAGCAAAGAATACTAAGAAGCAGTACTCAGAGAGGTAAGGGGATCAAGAGAGTCTTTTTTCTCTAGATTTTTGTGACTCTACTCTCTATCAAGAAGAGGTTATAGAGATATTAAGAATAATGAGATTTGCAAAAACATTGGTAACTTTGGAGAGAGCTGTTTCAGTTTAAGAGAGAGAGGAAATGAAGTAGAGGCACCTAATAGAAAGGCCTTTAAGTAGTTTAGTTGCAAAGGAGGAGAGACGCTATGATCAAATGAGGTTTTTTGAGATGAGAGAGAAATGAATGTATTTATAGACAGAAGAAAGTAGCAGTAAACAAGGAAATACTAAAAGTTATTTGAGAATAATCGAGAAGACAATTTTAGAAAAGACAGAATGGAATGGGGTTATCAGGAAGATCTGGGTTCAAATACAGCCTCAGACATTTATTGACTATATGAAGTATGTCATTTAACCCTGTTTGCCTCAGTTTCCTCATGTAAAATGAGTTGGATAAAAAATTGCAGACCATTGCAGTAGCTTTTCCAAGAAACTCCAAATGGGGTCACAAAAAGTCTGAGATGACTGAAGAATAAAAAATGACAACATGGTTCAGAGTAGATCTTGTTCCATGACTTTTTAATTTAATTTTTTAAATTAACAAATTAATTTTTTCTCTTCCATCTCTAGCATTGGGGGAAAAAAAGAAAACTTTTGTAAAAAATACAGTCAATTTTTAAAAAAAACTGTCTAAAAGGTATGTGTAATTGTATCTTGCATCCATCAGCTCTCTGTCAAGGAGAGAATAATAGACTTTGTCTTTGGTGCTCTGGAACCTTGTTTGATCATTGAGTTAATCACGATTTATGTTTGGGGGGCATGCTATGTAATAGGCACAGAGTATATGTTTAGTAAATGTTTACTTGTTTTTAATGCAATTTTTTTTTACAAGTTAAAAGTATCTTTCAGCTTATTCTAAGAAATACTTAGCCTTACAGGTTATGCCAGAAAATCTAGGAGAATCTTCTGTCATCTCTACCTTTGAAAATTTTATTAAAGAATTGAAGAAAAGATTTAAGGTAATATTGACTTTGACACTTTGGTGAATTCACTACTCCAGTAAGAGTTAGTGGAGGTTGACATAATCACACGTTATAATAGTAAGAGAACAGGTTGCAGTGATTGAATAACTACCAATTTCAGTTTATTTCATAATGCCTAATTGTCTCTTTTCACTGAATGTCACTGAGTTTGAAGGAGAAGAATAATAGACTTATTCTGATCCATATACAGAATCACCGAGTCTCTCTAATAACCAGTGTTTTTGTCTTTCAGGAGACCTGGAAGGTATATGCGTAAACTCTTGTTCATGTCCTCATTAACACTGCAGTCATTCTGACCAAGTTAATAAGAATGGATGACTGTGTGCTAGTAAAAAAAAAAAAAAAAAGTTTAGAAAATGTAAAACCAATATTATCCAGGAGGAACCCTGATGTAATAAAATAAGAAGAGAGATTATTATGAAAATTAGTTAAGACAAGTTTAAAGGCAGTCTGAGAAGTGGAACACCTGGAAATCAAGTATAAAAGCAACTTACATCTTTATTTAAAATTGCTTATATGGGGATTTCATGCTCTGATTGCATGTAGTATGAATAACTTCAATTTTCTGTGGGCTCTTTTAGAATCAATTAAGCAATAAGTGTTTATTAGGCACTTGTATGATTCAGGCATTGTTCCAGGAGTCAAGATAAAGACAAAAATGAAGTGGTTCCTATCTTCAAGGAACTTACATTCTAGTAGAATAAATATATACAAAAATAAGTATGTACAAAATAGAGCCAATGTACAAAAATATTTTAGAAAGGGAAACTGGTGTAGCAGCTGAGGTAATCAAGAAGGTTGAATATAGAAGATTTGATGTTATCTAATTAGTGTTAAGACAGAAGGCTTTGCTTCATTGCTTCTTAAACAATGTTTGTCCATAGCAACAGTGAAGGTAATCGACTGGCCTTGTCTTATATATGGCCAAAATATTTGTCAGCAATTATAGCAATCTTTTAAAACTTTTGCTATTTTTCTTTAAAGCAACTCAGAATATTGCTAGCATTTTAACTAAATGTATTGGAGATGATTTCAAAGGTCCCTTCCAATGTTAAAATGTTATTATTAAGAAAATTATATAAGTTAAAATAGCATATGCTGATGAAGTGAATGTGAGACTTGTTGCCATATGTTCTTGTCCTCACTAATCAATAGTGTCATCAATTAGCATTTTGGCATTATCCTTTTAAATGAAAATATGGTGCTTTTAGTCATATGTTGTCTAGGGTTTTTTCATGTATTTTATTGATCACTTTCCACATTAATCCCTCTACCTTCCCTCTGTTCTGGAATCCTTGTTTTCAATGAAATCTATGTAAATCTAATTAACTTTTTGGTTACGATTCAGTCTAGGAACAAGAAAAAAGATGTTTGTTTCCAAAATTCTATGAAAGCATCTGAGAAGTTAACCATGCTTTTAGACCAGATACATCAATGTAGGTAAATAATCATTAAATTGAACAAGGTCATTAAAAGTGCAGTGATATTAAGTGGTATAGAGACAGGAAGCAAAAAGAAACAAGAAATTTAAGGAAACTTGCCGTATCTGTATCACATGGTAGTAACCACATAAATTTTTCTTCTCTTCTTTTTCTCCTTTTTCCCTCCTCCCTTTTTGTTTTTCCATTCTCTCTTTTTTTTTTTCTTACTTCCCTCCTTTTTTTTTCTTTCATGCTCAGCTTTTAACATACCATGATGGTGTGACTCTGGGCAAGTCTTTGAACTTCTTAGTATTATAAATTGCAGAAGAGGTTCCAAGCTGCATAAGCAAAGGGAATTTCCTCATGCAGAGTTCCCTATATCAATGAAATCACAAGTCCCATGGCTATCCTTATATATAATGGCTATCTGAGATAGGAAGCAGGGAGAATTATGTTGGAAAATATAGGTAATACAAAAAAAATTTTAAATTGTTTTAAAAACCATCTTTTTTTTAAATTGAAAAGGAATTGTTTCTGAACTGGATATGGGTAAGAGTTGGACAGGATGGATTGTAATCTGCATTGCTTAAGAGAATATTCATACTGTTTATGGCTTAGCCCTTACATTTTTTTTTTCTGGAGATGACCTTAAAAAAAAAAGACAAAGCAACAGGTATGGTGTTGAGGTGTGTCTTAGCGAGGCCTCTCTTCTTTAAGGAAGAGAAAGGTACATAATGGCATAAGACAGAAGAGGGTAATAAGTAGGTTTTCTTTCTAAGTGTAAAGTTTAGTAATACTTGAATAATGCTTTTAGAACTTTTTTTTAAAGAACTTTCATGTTTTGTCATCTTAATAAAAGCCATAAAAAATATGTAAAGCAAAGGTGATAGTGTTCATTTTACTATTGGGGAAACTGAGATAATTACAGTTAACTGACTTGCTCAATATCCCATAAAGTGATCAACATGCAGGTTTTCTGATTTCTAGTTCAAAACTGTTAGATAACAATATGTGGCCTTTTTCAAATCATGTCACCTATCTTCTGATCATCTTCTTTCTCCCACCCCTACTCAGATTTTGCTCTCATGACCCTGGTTCTCTGATAGTATGGTGACCAAGTTTTATACAATCTATACTATTTCTAAAATTCTATTCTCTATCCACAACTCTTTTATATAGTCTTCCTCATTAAAATGAACTTGGTTATTGGAATTAGTATAGTCAGTACTTAGCCATAGTAGGTACTAAATAAATACTTTTGCCTTCATTTATTTATTCTGTTAGAGGAAGATCTTAATGTTTCAATATAAAAAACTATTAGGAGCCAATAAAGTATTAAGAAAGAGGGCTTAGTTTTCAGACTCCTGCTTAAATGGTCAGATTTCAAGTTTGGATATTTCAATAAAGCAAAAACTAAACAAACAAATAATCTGGGACAATTTGGGAAAACAAGTTGCTCTGAATAAAGTCAGCCTGCAAATATTTATTAATTTTCCTCAATGAGCCAAGTCCTGTGCAAAGTGCTCAGGATATGAAGAAAGGCAAAAACCATTCCCTGCTCTCAAAAGTAGTCATGTTCTAAATGGGAAAGTCAACCTACAAATAGCTGTCATATATATATGATGAGGAGATGATCTCACAGGGAAGGCACTAGCATTAAGGAGGCCTGGGGAAAAAAATGGGATGGTAGCTGAAGCTTGATGAAAACCAGGAAAGCTTGGAGGTAAAAATGAGAAGAAGAGAGAGTTCCAGGCATGGGGGACAATCTATCAGAAGATGTAATTTCTTGCATGAGAAGCAGCAAGGAGGCCGTTGTAATTGGATCATAGACAATGTGAAGAAAAGAAAGGTGCCAGAGGATCAGAAAGCTAGAAGGGTCCCAAACAGGGTTTTATGTTTGATCCTAGAGGCTATAGGAAGTCAGTGGATTTTCTTGAATAAAGGATAATATGGTCAGATATGTACTTCAGGAGCATCAATTTGACTGGAGAGATCTGAGGCAGGCAGATCCAACATTTGGTTATAATTGTCTAGGTGTGAGATGATAAGTGCTTTCATTAGAAAGTGCTTGTTTCCCTTTCTTTCAAATACCAAAAAGATCTGCCAGCAATTTGGGAGTTCCTTCTAGCAATGTAGATGTCAATCTATCCATTCCCACTAATCTTATACAAGTCTCAGACACTTGGGATTCATCCAGTTTGCTGGAAGCTTTCTTCCTAGCATTTTCATGGTAACTGCTACATATTCTGGTTCTCTACCTGTGATTCCTGGAGCTTGCCACATATCAAACCCATCATCTTTTTAGGTCTACAATTCCCTTAGTACAAATAAGTTTTGAAATGGGTATTAAGTAGGGGAGGGAGACGATAGTTACTAATAGAAATCTATTTTCTACTATATATGTAGATGGAGAACTGGAGTTTTGATAATACATTTAAATATTCAATGTTCAAAGACAATGTTAGGTAATGTTAGAGAAGGATGTAAATGAACAAGTAATTTGGGAGTGGATTTGTTCTCCTTTATACTCTAGCTCTTGTAAACCACCGCCCCTCACTTGTTATCCTCTATCAATTGGATTGGAGGTGTCCATTTCTTTTTAATTTAGAAAAACATATAACTTCATGAAAAATTAAGCCTTTGGAAATGATCGGCCCAATGTCAAAATGCTTCATTTGTAGATAAACAATTTCCAGAGAGTAAAAAACTAATATGACTTTTATGACAAACCAAAATATGTGTAACCATTTCAGCTATATCATCTCCTGCAACAGGAAGAGTGGTCTTTTTTTTTTTATCGAGGTGTACAAACTCCTCAGATAACTAATTTTGTGAATTTCCCCCCCCTCACAAATCAGGCTTGATAAGATAGAAGAGTTCCATATGAGCATTCTTCAAAAATTGGACAACTTTAAGAAGGATGTTCAAGCTTTGAAAGATCTTGAGAATGAAATCCTGGTAAGTTTTTGCTTATCTTCCTCTTGTCTGAGATCTATCTGCTTATGTTATAGGGAAAAGTAATATTAAATAGCAACTTTTTCTTCTCTGCATCAATTTTAGGATGTTTGGAAGGAACAATGCACCAAATTGAATTCATTCTGTGATCTACAAATGCAAAGGTACTTTTTTTTTTTAAAAGCATTATTTTAGGTTCAGTAATTTTAGTCATAGAGTCATAGTTCTAGAAATGGAATGGATCTTAGCAGCCAGTGAGTCAATCTGCTTCATTTTACAGATAAAGAAACTGAGACGCAAAGCAGGGAAGGACAAAGCTGTCATGACAATTAAGTGGTTCAGTGCATAGACTCTTGGTTCTGGAGCATGTTCTTCAATTTGGATCTGAAGTCAGGCCTGGAGGCTTGATTTCAAATCTGATCTCAGACATTAGCTTTCTGACCCTGACAAAGTCACACCCTTTGTCTCAGTTTCCTCAACCAGGGAATAGGTATTAATAAGTTTTCAGTATATTGAGATATTATATTCATTTTTGAGAATATTTGTAAAATGTTTTGCAAACCTGACTGCATTATAATTGTGCTAGTTATCATCATTAAGTAATTTGCCCAGGCTCATATAATTAATAAGTATCTTAGGATAGGATTCAAATTTAAGTCTTCTTAATTCTTAGTCTAATGCAATACAACAGTGATGTCAAATTTAAGTAGAAAATAGATCCCTGAAGGCAGCCTATTGATTTAGAAAAAGCAAATGAGCATTATATATATATATATATATATATATATATACACACACACACATATATTATATATAGTATTGCATTTTTACTTATTTTATTGAATAAATATTTTCCAATTACATTTTTATGTTTTATTTATTTTTTTTTTTGTTATTTCTAGATGAGACATTTGGGTGTGGGGTTAAGTGACTTGCCTGGGTTATATGACTAGTAAGTGTTGAGTGTCTGAGGATGGATTTGGTCCTCCTAATATCAGGGCCAGTGCTCTATCTACTGTGCCATCTAAGCTGCCTCGTTTTAATTTTTTTTCTGAAGTGTTTTATTTTTCCCAATACATGTAAAGATAGTTTTCAAAATTCATATTTGTAAGACTTTTGCAGAGAATGAAGAATATACCTGTAGAATATCGTATGTATTGTCAGACAGAGATGATGGCTTGGCTATACTATTTCCCCTTTTCCCCCATTCTTTTTTATTTTTTATTATAAAGAATGGCTCTCTGGGTACTAGAGAAGAGGAAGGGAAAATAATGGGAAATAAAGTTCAGTAAAATTTTACAAAAGATATCTATAAAAATATTACGGACACACACAAAAAATACAGTTAACCACAAAACTCCTCCAGCACAAATTGCTATTCCCATGGTACTTTCTAGGGAGCTTTCTGGGCTAGACTTGGCAAATAAAATGAGCTGCTTCAGGAGTGATTGAAATTCTTGGAACAAAGGCTAGTAGACATCATGCCCATGATTCTATAGAGAGAAATCTTGTTCAGGAATGGGTTAGCCTGGATGACCTCTGAGGCTTCTTCCAACTTTGCAATCCTCACAGCACTTCTACTTTTCATTAGCAAAAAAAAAAAAATTTAAATATCTTAAATTTGATGATATGTACTAGTGGAGTAAATTACAAGCTTTCCAGTTCCACATGCTTGCCCCCATCTCTGTCCCATTATAATGGAGAGTTCTTGCTATCCTTTTAATTAAAAGACACAAGCGTTTTTTTTTGTTTTTTTTTTGCATAGTATTTTACAATTTTTGAAGTGCTTTAAAGAATATTTACTCATGGTTGTCATATATTTTTAAAAATTATTATTAGGCTTCAATGCCGATAGTTTTCTGTGAATTAGAGTACAAAAAACTGTTCTTTTGTGTGTCTTCATAAACACCATCTTCAGGTAGTTAATGGATAGGACACTGACCTTGGAGGCAAGAAAACCATTTTGATACTTAGCTGTATGACCTGGGCAAGTAACTTCTCCCAACCTCATTTTCCTCTCCCATAAAATGAGGCTATAAAATTGCACCTATCTCAGAGGGCAGTTGTGAGACTCAAGTATGAGAATTTACCTATGGCTATATTTTATCTATATTGCTATATATATCAATATCTAATCATCTCTGTCAATATGTATTTATAGTTTATGGAGATATCTCTTTATATCTACCTATATACTTATTTATACTGATATCTAAAACTTACCTATATCTGTCTCTGTCTCTGAATCTCTGTTTGTCTGTTTTTCTTTCTTTCTATAAATTTTCCAAAGTCCAAATAAATGCTGGCTATAAACACTAGCTTTTTAGTTTTGAGAAACTTGGAATTGCTTAATTTTGATAATAAACTTTAGTAAGTTATTTGTTAAGTTCATCTAATGGTGAACATTTTCCTTCCCTTCTCATTCCTGACTTGGCCCAGCTATCTTGTGAGTTTCAGAATACCTCATCCACAAAAGGCATTCTACCATTAATAGTACTCTGTCTCGATTTGAAGCCCTTGAGGCTTCTTCCTTATTCAATGTTTCTAGCAAAATTAAGTCTTTGGCTTATAAAGTTTCTAAGTATTCTTAGAGCTATCATTTTGATAAATTACGAGGAGGTTAAGATCAGATGTGTCTAACTTGATTTAGTTCAGGCCTTAGTAGAGAAAAATGCATGCAGTGGAAACAAAAGAATACTCAAGATTTTATTGAAATGCCTAACTTTACCCAAATTAAATCAGAAAAATTCTACCTTGAGGAAATGTGGTAGATTAAAGAAGATTTCTGAAGATTCAAAAATTCTACCCTTCACTGATACTAATCCTCAGGACAAATTCAAAATTTGAATGTCTGATAGTATTAGAATCCTGGCTACTAAAATAGTTATTTTTAGACAAGATACTTTTAAAAGCCACTTGAAATTATAATTGTTTTGAGATTTTTACTTAATCTCAATGAGTTAAAAATATATTCTAGTGATTGGTGTCAATTTAATTATTGGCTATGAATCCAGAAAATGAGACTGCCAAATTTTTTTCCAGACTACTTCATTCAATCACAATAACATCACTTTTATGTTGTAACTCCAGAGTAAGTACATACATTTCTTTGTTTGGAGATATATGAATTTTCCCCCAATGAGTTAAATTGTAGAGTGCAAAGCTGTTTAAACCTTAGCCTAGCATGAGGGAAATTTCAAATGAAAGCTCTATCATGTCTTTTCTTTTTCCCCCTCTCCCTATGACAGTTCCTAGTAAAGCACTGAATACTATCTTATATACTCTCTATTTAAGATCCTACTTTACTGCTATGACTAGCAAGACTTTCCCATTCTACCTGCCTTAATTAAGATTATCAGTTCTTCAAGGGCATGGATTGTGCATTTTGTTCCTTTTGTTTGAGAAACAGTATGGTACAATAGTGAAGACATTAGATTTGGAGTCAGAGAATCTGAGCTCCACTTCTACTTGAATCATTTAGAAACTCTGCATGACCTTGGGCAAATCATCCAACTTTTGCTAGCCTCATTTTCCTTACCTATAAAATGAAGGGGCTGGTCTTGATGATCTCTAAGGTCCCTTCCAGCTTGGAATCCATGATTTCTGATTGGCATGCCAGTGCTGCCACTTTGTGACCTTGAGCACTTAACCTTACTATACCTCATTTTAGATTAGATGAGGTCACTTTAAAGCTAAATGGATACTCCTGTAACCTAGGATTCTTTGTATCCTAGTATTAGCAGCCAGAATGCTCCATACATACCTCTTCATTCAATATTTCTGTAGCACCTTAAAGTTCTGCAAAGTGCTTTCCTTCCCGTGACCCTGTGAGAGGTGTAGTGCAAGTATTTTTATTTCCATTTTTTTAGACACATCAAGGGGGTTAAGAGGTATGGCTCGTCTATGATCTGAAAAATCCACATAAAAGTTTTTGGCCTTCCTTTTGTATTGGAGAAGTCTGATTTTTTTTTCTTTTTTTAATGGGGCATTTACCTTTTTGTACAATTTGGGTTAAGTATTTGGTCTTGGGCTCTGTGTCATCTGCTGACCTTCATGTGCCATCTACAGTTTCTGCAAAACACCCCACAAATTCTCAAATAATTTTAGATGCCAATCCACAAAATTCAAGAACATCACAGGGAAAGGCATGATGTGGAAGGAACAAGTGTGTATACAGGATAAATTATAAAATGTCTGTCTCTCTCTCTCGTTCTCTCTCCATGCGCTCTCTGTATGATATATATATATATATATATATATATATATATATATATATCATATACATAAGATTTTTTTTAATGGATAAATGCAATGTATGAGTTTGAACTAAATCCTTAAATAGCACCATTCAGAAGGAAAGGGAAAAGATCACATTTATTTGGTCCACAATGATAGAATTCCCATTCCATGACTAGTCCATAACTTCTCAGTGATCTTTTTTTAAATAACTTTTTATTGACAGTACATATGCATGGGTAATTTTTTACATTATCCCTTGCACTCACTTCTGTTCAGACTTTTCCCCTCCCTCCCTCCACCCTCTCCCCTAGATAGCAGGCAGTCTTATACATGTTAAATATGTTACAGTATATCCTAGATAAAATATATGTGTGCAGAACCGTACGGTTCTCTTGTTGTACAAGAAAAAATGGATTCAGAAGGTAAAAATAACCTGGGAAGAAAAACAAAAATGCAAGTAGTCCATATTCATTTCCCAGGGTTCCTTCTCTGGGTGTATCTGATTCTGTCCATCACTGATCAATTGGAACTGAATTAGATCTTCACTTCTCAGTGATCTTGTGGTGTATCTTAGGGCAAGGAATGTCTTTTTTTAATTGCAATTCTTAAAGGGAATTGGGTGGAAGTGAGGTTTTCTGTCAGATTTTGTTCATTGCATCTGTGTTTTCTCTCCTACCACAGACTAAACTACCTGAGGAAAAGATGAATGAAGATGGCTTGATCACTCTCTTCTCTTTACTAAATAATTTTGACTAAATAAATGATACACTGACATTGCAGCTGTTAGCAGTTGGTGTTGATACCATTCTGTTCTATTTCCATTGCTGAGTTATTTGAACTAGAACTGAATATGAAATATTGCATTGGTTTGAAATTGGCTTTTTGTTTAGCTATTTATCCACAAAACACTTACTTTGGTCAAAAGAATGAATGTTCATAAAGTCAACAACTTTAAGAACTCTTTTAAAAAATCAATTGAAATGATTCGTAATTTTTAAAATCTGCTTTCCTTTCTGCCAAAGTTATTTATTTCCTTTTTCCATTGTTCTTAATTTTCACCTGTCTATTCTTAAAATTTGTTTTAGAGGTAAATTTAAATCTTTTTATTTTGGAAAAATGAAGGAAAAATAAGAGGGAAAAGTGCTAAATTTTAGAAAGGTTCTCATTTAGACAGGAACATTTTTCATTTCCCCATCAGGTGTGAGTTTTGATTCTTAAAAACTGATATAATGAAGTCAAGTAATTTTCAAAATAGAAAAAAATTTAAAATTTCTGTGATTAGCATATGAAATCATTTACATAGTTAAATATTTGAATTATCATAATGTCAAAACACTTCTTTCAGCAGTGATTTTGTTTATAATATGCCAAATATACTTTAATCAGTTTAAACCATTGAAAACAGATTAAGATCAATGCATTTAGAGCTAGAAAGGCTATTGAAAGTCATGTAATCCAAACTCCACAGGCAGTTAATGATGAAATGTACTCCTTAGGAAGTACAGAAGAGATCATCATATCGGTAGAAATTGGAAGGGCCAGGATGTGAGTCAATAAGTATTTACTAAGTTTTAACTAGGCCAGATCTGGTCTTGTATACTAGCTTTGTGATTCAGGGTAAGTCCCTTAATCATATTTGCCTCAGTTTCCTCATCTGTAAAATATGCTGGAAAAGAAAATGGCAAACTACTCCAGTATATTTGCCAAGAAAACCCCAAATAGGGTTACAAAGAGCATGACACTATTGAAAAATGTCTGAAAAACAACAAAGTTCTCACTACAGTTCCAAGCACTGTGTCAAATACTGGGGATACAAAGAAAGGCCGAAGATAGTCCCTACTTTCAAGAAATTCACAGGATGTGAACTAAAATTCTGACTCCAAATCTCTCTTTTTAAAAATTTGATATTTTATTTCCCCCAATTGCATATAAAAACAATTTTAAAACATTTATTTAAAATTTTTCTTGAATTCCAAATTCTCCCTCTTTCACCTTCCCTACTCAACAAAAGGTGATTTGTTGTAGGTTATACAAATGTAGTCATATAAAACATATTTCCATGTTGGTCATATTGTAAAAGAAAATAAACAAAAACCAAAAAAAAGTATGTTTCAATATATATTCAGATTCTACTAGGTTTTTTTTTTTCCTGAAGATTTTTCATCAGTAAGTCCTTTAAAATTGTCTTGGATTACTGTATTCCTGAGAATAGCTAAATCATTAAGAGTTGATCATCATACAGCATTGCTGTTACTGTATACAATATTTTCCTCATTTTATTTTACTTCATTTTATGTAAATTTTCCCAGCTTTTTCTGTGAGCATCATCATTTCTTATAGTACAATAGCATTCTATTGCAATCATATACAACAACTTGGTTGTCAGCTATTCCCCGGGTAATGGGTATCCCCTCAATTTCCAATTTTTGTCACCACAAAAAACTGTTACATGTTATATGTACTTTTCCTTTGTTTTTTTCCAGTAAATTCCTTTCTCATTTCTAATTTTGTTTTGATAATCATCTCATCATATTCACACCTGTGCCTGAGTATGCCTACTTCTAAATGTCTTAATAATGAGAGGCTTTTTCTTCTAGGAGTTACAAGTATTATTCTCCCATGAAGGAATGTAAACAGTTAAACTTTTTGAATCCCTTATGATTTTTCTTTCCTGTTTACCTTTTTTATGCATCTTTTGAAGCTTATTATATTTGAAAGTTAATTTTTTCTGAATCTTACTAATAAACAGCATTGCTTGCATCTACTGTTTATAAAAGATACTATCATCTGTGGGGATATTTTAGTATCAATATATTCAATATTTCTTTGAATAATTTACTAGTTGAAATAATCTCTTGCCTTTAAAGCTTGTTTATAGACAATTCTTTGTATTCTAATTAATCTGCATTTTAATTAAACATTTTTGAAATAAAGTTGTTTTTACTTATTTTACTTAAGACTTTTTAAAATTCTTGAATATATACGCCAAACATATTCTATTTAGATTTAATTATTATCCTTATCTCCTGCAATCTAGTTCTGTAGATCAATAATTGACTGTGGTATACTGTACTTTGACAAGTTATTCAGATCAACTTTGGGTCCTTACAGAATAGATCTTTCTACATTAGAAAGATTCAGCCATTGCCACAAATATATAGAGAGGCAGTTGCCAGCTTCCTAGATATATTATTCCTTGGAGAATTGTGAATGGGCAACATTTTTTCTATGTCAAGATGCATAGGAAGCAGGAAATGTGTGTCTATAATCCTCTCTACACAAAAGACAGTCATCAGAGCAATTTTGCCCATGTGACAAGGGGCAGAAGCCTGTAGGAGTCAAAGTGTTCCTATCCTTCAGTTTGAGGTTATGGATCCATGGAAGTTGTTTTCTTCCGTTCTATTACTGACATCCATCTTGGGTGGCTTGAAGGCTGATTTCTCTGCAGTTCTAGTTGTCTGGACCCCTACGAGCTCTATGGATTATGGTTTCTGAGTACCTCTGAACAACGAGACACTCCAAGTTCAATTTCTGCAGAGTTTTTGGTTCCAAGAGATTCCCCCCTTTTTTATTTTAGATGAGATTCTGTGTCTATACCCACTTCTGGAATCTGTGTTGCTGATATCGGGGCCAGATAAGGAAGCAGAACCATCTCTGAGCTTTTGCTTAGGAAAAGATTAGGATGTGCCATTTGGAGGGACTAGTCTAAGTAGTCAGTCCCTCTTTTTTAATCTTTCCATTCTGTAACTTTAATTTATGGACTGCCTCTTGCATGATAGTACTTAGTTTCTTTTGTGGTGAGTACTTTATAAGGAACACATCCATCATCTCTCAGCCTTGCCTGCTACCCTCTTGTGTCTGTTTTGTAACAGGAGAATTCATGATGATGCCCTTAGCCTTGATCCTCATCATTATCTTGTTCCCATGGTCACTGGAAGCTGAAGGGCTGTGCTATGAGAATACAAATTATTGTCTCCTTCTTCATCCTTGGAAAAGTTCTGATGCTTACAATTTAGGATGAGTGTCTTTTTCTACAGGACCTTATGGCCCATGTCAGATGGAGGAGAAATCATTAGTGTGAGATCTTTTAGGGGGATATCACAAGTGAGTGCATGCCAAGTGACTAGAAGCCTACCTGTGCTGTGTTCAATAGCAGGCATATCTGTTCTCTGGATATCAATAAAAGACTGTGATCCAGCTGTTGCTCTAGTTAACCTCTGATTTCTATGGTGAAAGTCAATGAAAGCTATACAAATATGACAGCTATCAAAAAGGAATATTCTGCATCTGGTGATAAAGAACAGAGGTCCCAGCAGATCCCATGCAGAGGTGCTCTGGGCTTATGTGGGGGAGAGTGGGAGGGAAAAGAAATGAACATAGCCTGAGTGACAGCATGGATAGGAAGGTGAAACCAACAAAATTCTAGGCCCTGTTCCCTCTCTAAGCATCAAGCTGTAGTAGAAGCTAGATAGGACACAAGAGAACCTTGGGGGTATGTGGGGCTGAGAAGGATAAAGGCTCACTTACCACTTTGAAGATGTTCAGAATTTACAAGTCTTCAGTGGTCAAGGTCTCCAATCTCTTTCCAAAAACATTGTTTCAGCCAAACTTGCTTACTTTGTGAACCTAATATTCTATTTCTTATCTTCCTGCCTTTGAATAACTTTCCTCCAGGCCTAGCATCCCCTCCCTCTTCCCCTCTTCCTTGTAGAATCTATGTTGCCTAGTCATTTCAGTGACCCCATGTGGAAATTTTTTGGCAAAGATTCTAAAATGATCTGCTGTTTCTTTCTCCAGCTCATTTTACAGATGAGGAACTGAAGGAAACAGGGTTAAGTGACTTGACCAGGGTCACACAACTAGTGTTTTGAGGCCTACCTTAATTCAAAGTATAATTGATATCAACTATGAGGCCTTTTTTTTCTTTTTTAAAAAAATTTTCTTAATGGTATTTTATTATTTCAAATACATGTATAGTTTTCAACATTAATTTTTGTAAAATTTTTTATTCCAAAATTTTCTCTATCCCTTAACCCCTCTTCTCTCCAAGATAGCAAGCAATGTGATATAGCTTAAATGTGTGCTTTATTTTTTTTATTTTTTTGCTGAGGCAACTGGGGTCAAGTGACTTGCCCAGGGACACACAGCCAGGAAATGTTAAGTGTCTGAGGTCAGATTTGGACTTAGGTTCTTCTGACTTCAGGGCTGGTGCTCTATCCACTGGGCCACCTACCTGCCCCCAAATGTGTGCAGTTCTTTTAAACATATTTCCATATTTGTCATAATCAGATCAAAAGGGAAAAAATTATGAGAAAGAAAACCAACAACAACAAAAGATGAAAGTATTATGTTTCAATCCACATTTCATCTCTATGGCTTTCTCTCGTTTTTCATCCCAAATCTAGTGGAATTGTCTTGAATTACTATATTGTTGGAAAAAGCCAAGTACATCACAGTTGATCGTAACATAATCTTGCTGTTACAGTGTTCAGTGTTTTCTTGGTTCTGCTCACTTCACTGAGCATCAGTTCATGGAAGTCATTGCAGGATGAAAGGGTATGCACAGTTTGATAAACCTTTGGGCAAATTACTCTATGAGGCCTTTCTTAATTCTTCAATTGTGTTATTTTCCCCATTCCCTACCCATACTGAAATTATTTTACTCTGTACATTATTTGAATATCTTTTGTATTTGTATGTTATAAACTTATCTGTTTGTTTTCCTTTCAGTAAAATTTAGACATTTGAGGAAGGACTATTTCTCTAGGCTCTAGGACAGTACTAAATACCAACACTTATTGAACTGAATTTTACTGAAATAGATTTTAAGGACAAATGAATATTTAATGGATCTCATGGAAGGACTGATATTTTCATTGAGAGCAGGGATTCTTAACTTTTTCATGGATCCCTTTGGCAGACTGGTAAAACCAATGGACCCATTTCTCAGAATAATGTTTTCAATTGCATATAAAAATCTTTTTTCAAAGGATATCAATTATATAGAAATGCAGTTGTCAATTTTTTTAAGTTTATGGGAACTCATAGACTAGAAGAACCATTCAGTATGTACTCTGTTGGAGACACACTATGCAAAGCACTAATAAGGAGAGAAAGAATGTTTCTGATATGGGAAATCTCAAAGGAAGTGACATTTGAACTTTAAAAAAAAGGCCCGGTTTTCAATATGTTTGAGGCTTTTTAGGGAAAGGGGATAGTGTGAGGTGAGAAAATTAGAATTTGATTCTGTATTATTTTATGAGTAACTGACTTTGTCCTGTAATTTCCATGATTTTTTGTCTATGAAGTTAGTTCAAAGTTCAGCTGGGTTGTGATGAGTTAAGTTAAAAAAAAATCTAGCTCTCCTGCCCTAAGGAATTTTGATAATGTAGGCTAGCAATGATCCCCTTTTATCATGAGGCTAAGAAGTACTCGCTGTCTGAAGGCAGGTGCAAGATAGTGGCCCAGACTTTTGGATAGCAAACCAGACATCCTTGAAGGATAGAGAGCTTGGTGAAGTAAAGATATCAGGCCCAAATTCCCTTTATGTTTAGCTGACCTTGGAGAAAGGAAAAGTCAGTGACATTTCTCTCAGTTAGAAGGTTATTGAGCTTGCTGAAACTGATACCATGAAATGTGAAAATGTACTTAAGGGCTCAAGCATTCGTCAGATAAGAAGCCAAAAAAGGAATCCAGGATTCCCAAATAATTTGACTTGAGAAAGGATTCATCTGATTCTGATTCAGTAGGTATACTGTAAGTCTTCCATCTCTATCAGCCTATTGTGGATCTTCTAAATGTAATTTGATGTGTGACCTGACTTTGTTTACCTAGAGAGTCTGTTTAACTAGGTTTGTTTCCTTAGAGGATGTATGAGTTTATAATTCTATTTAAGTTTATTTAGCTTTTATGACATTGTAAGAAGCATAGGATGAATCTTTTTTAAAAATAATTTTATAGTCCAAAAAAGGTAGGAGATTGAAATATACAATTTAATTTAGGTCTTTATCTGTTATAATTTTCTCCATAAAACCTTTTCAGAAACTTCATTTGGAATTCAGAATTGTTTTCCTGAACTTATGCTTAAACATAATAAAAGTTCCATAATGTCTGCAATTTTGGTAAAAACAATTTGGTAAAAACAGCAGGTAGCTACTACATGAATTAACAAAGGTGATGTTTCTCTCCTAATAAAATGGTGGGTAATTTTGACTTATTATTAAAATCCTATGTGATTGCATCATCAGAATTTTGCTTAAGATTCTCTTGCCCTCTTGAGCTAGCTTTGCTTTTAATGTCTCAGTTCATGGGATCTTATGTGTCTGTCTTTTAAAAAAACTTTTTGAAATGTACTGTTTCCATCTTAGTATAGATGATAGAGAGCTTGCCAGGAAAACCTAGGTTCAAGTGTAGCTTCTGATGCTTACTGGCAGCATGATCCCTGGCAAGTTAATATTTGTGTTCTAGGTCAGTGATGTCAAATGCAACTAGAAATGGAGCCACTAATCCATATTTAAAGATCCTTTTTGTGTTTTTTCAGTCATGTGACTCCTCATGACCCCATTTAGGGTTTTCTTGGCAAAGATATTGGAATGGGTTGTTATTTCTTTTCCCAGTTCATTTACAGTATGGGGAACTGAGGCAAACAGGGTTAAGTGACTTGCTAAGGTTTACACAGCTAGTCTGAAGCCAGATTTGAACTTAGGAAGATGAGCCTTCCTGACATCAGACTTGGTACAGTAGTCACTGTACCACTAACTGCTCAATAAGGATGTAGATTGACTTCGTTTCATAATGTATTATCATCTATCCTGGGGTTTTTTGTTTGTTTTGTTAAACATTTCCTAATTACATTTTAACCTGCTACTGGCACTGGGCTGAAACCACAGCAAAATACCTGAGTGCTGCCTGAACTAGATTAAAATGTAATTAGGAAATATTTTAATAAAACAAAAACAAACAAAAATATAATACAACATAGATAATATTAATTTGTAGTTTTCTAAGTCAATCTGCAACCCTCAGGGATTCCTTTTGGTTTGAGTTTGACACTGTCTAAAGCATTTCAGAGAAGGTGCCAATCTAATTGGTAGCAGTACTTTCCTCCCCTTGAAGTTCCCTCTTTCAGTGAAATCATAGGTCTAGTCATCATCCCTATCCATCAAAAACTCTTAAGATCATGGTTAATTTTTTCCTTTCCTTTCTACTTTATTATCCAACTCTTTTTTATTCTGAATCATAAGCAGACACAAATCAGCATTCCCTGAGCAGCTTTTTTCACCTTTTCAAAGCTGACAAGGTAAATCAACTATTTATCAGAGGTTCTGCTTCTAGTAAGTATGAACAGGAACTACCCGATAGAAAATTAATTTCTTGGTATATGTGAGAGTTTCTTCAATACTATGAGGATGTTGATAGTATCATGGAGTAGAGATATTCAATCCATTTCCCTTCAGCAGTGCAGTGTCCACTACTAGTTCTCTTATTCATAAAATTTTGCTTTCTATGCAGAAGGAAATAATATTCTACAAAATTAAACTAGTTTTAAAAATCTTATTAGCATGATTCTAGTTATTCCAAGTACATATCACTTTTTCTTTCAATAAAATGAACATCTGCTAAGGCCCAGTAGTAGAGTTCATTTAATCCAAAAGGAAAAATTATATTCCATTTCTAGTATCAGTATGTTAACCCCTGACAAAGTTGTGAAGTTGATAGTTTGTCCTCAATGCTCATCATTCTAGTTTTGTCCTCACTTCCATCACCCCCACCCCGACTCACCATGGCTTGACTTTTCCTGACATGTCTTTCTATTTGAGAAAAATTTAATTCAAAACACATTTATTATCATTAAGTCAAGGGTGCTCACTATACTCCAGGCAGTTAGTGAGTGCTAGGGACCTAAGAAAAGGCAACAACTTAGCCCCTGCCATTAGAGTAGCACATGTTCTAATGGAGAGATACAAACAACGATGTACCTACAAGATAGATACAAAGTAAATGGAAGAGAATCTCAAACGTTGTCAGAATAATGGAAGTCACCAGTATTAAAGAGTATTAGGAAGGGCTTCTACTATATTGCAAACTGTGCTGGATAGTGATAGCATTTATTAAGCACTTTTATTAAGCACTTACTATCCAATATCTTTGCCAAGAAAACCACAAATGAGATCACAAAGAATAGGAGGTGACTGAAAAAAATGACTGAATGGTAACACGAGTTAAGCACTGTGGTCAGTCTGCAGATACAAATATAAGAAATCACAACAGAAATTGAAGGGAATATTTTTAGTTTCTTTTGTGTTCGAAGTAGGCAAAAATCACAAAGGTAGGCAGGTGGTGAAGTGGGGTATTGTGAGGTGGTATGATGTGGAGATGGCCTAGAAGTGGCATCTCGAGACCTGGTTCTCAACAAAATAAGGCAAAAGCTCATATATAAGACTTCAGCATCCAAAGTGGGGGAATTCAAAATTCCTGGGGAGTAAAGGAAGAGGAGGAGGACTAGTATACAAGCATCATGATCAAATAGCTCCACAGATAAAATCAGACATGATCCCTTTATCCATGGGAGATTACATTTTTTTGCAGGGATAAGACATAGCCAATAATTGATAGGCGATAGAATGTATTAATGTCTAGAAGAGGCTCACAGAGAGGGAGGGAAGAATTCAGGGAGAAAAGATCACTTCTTCCAAGGAGGGTATTGAGTGTCAACCTTTAAATGAAAAATGTTTGGTCTTCATAGTAGAGAAACTGAAACTACCATACATGACTTCTAAAAATTATCTCTATACAGTATGCATGCTAAAAATTTAGACCATTTTATACCTTCCTTTCTATATATAGCATATGGATGGCATGTGGATTATTCCTGTTTTTACAACTATGTAGAGAAAAGTAGTTCATTATGTTTGCTATATACCCAAGACCTAAGTGCATCCATAGAATGTATAACTCCTTACTCTTGTCTCAAATGATTATATGAATGCACTCAGTCCTACTGCTGTTTGTTTTAAACTGGCCAAGGTCAAGTCCATTATAAACTATAAATAGATACTTAATTTTGAGTTCTCTATCAGGGATGCATTACATGAAGGAAAAGGCCATTTTAAAGAAGGCAAGGAAGAAAAAAGTCTATTATATACAGTCCAAGAAAAAACCTCAAGTAAAATATTTGGGGTTTTAAAACTATAAAATAGTTTAAAAGGGGCCTCTTTATTCACTCAGAATCCAATTTTGAGAAGCAGCATTCTTTACCCAAATAAAATCTTTTCAGGGTTTTTTTTCCAAAAGTAGTGCCATACACTGCTGTAATCCCTGCAAAGTAGTCCTGGGCTTGAATTTTACTTAATAAATGCAGATTAGTTATATTAACTAATGTGGTTGTCTTTTTCATGTATAAGTAGTTTTTCCTTCTAAATAAATTAAACCTCACATTGTAAACTGGTGTTTTCCTTTTCTGGCTTCTTAAAAACTAAGGCTTTTGAATTTCGTTAAGTATATTAAATTGAGTAACACTGATCTTCATTAACCTGTTAGCTAATTCCTGCATATCTCAATGTCAATTGTACAGCTCTATTTTCCCTTCTAAACATAAAGGTAATTGCCAAACCTGTTGGTTTTACCTTTATAACATCCTTCCTACCTGCCTTTCCTTTGATAATTAATGGGGAAAGGACACTAGAATTAAGAGGATTAGGAAAGGTTTTCTATAAAAGTAAGATTTTACCTGAACTTGAAAGATGTCAAGGAAGCCATTCTGATGTGGATCTTCATCTCTCCCCATTTCAGTCCACCTGCCACTCAGTTGAAGATCTTCCTGAAGTGCAAATCTGAACATGTCACCTCTCCCATCTTCCATCAACTCCAGTGGCTCCCTAGCTTTTCCATGATCAAAGATAAAAGTCTCTGTTTGGTGTTTAAAGCCCTTCTTGATCATACTTTTCAAACTCCCTACCCTTTTACCTTTGTGGTTCTCTTACACCTTCCCATTCCCTTCTGCCCCTTTAATCTGTGATCCAGGGTGCTGGCCTCCTTGCTGTTTATTCTTCAGACATAATGGCTGCAAATCCAGGCATTTTCATTGGGTACAATTCATGCCTAGAATGTACCCCCATCTTTATCTCTATCTGCTGGCTTTCCTGACTTTTTAGTCCCATCTTTTATAAATATCTTTTCCTGGTCCCTCTTAATTTTAGCACCTTCTCTCAGATGATTATTTCCAATTTTTTTTTTGTATATAGTTGTTTGCATGTTATCTTCTCTCCCCCCATCCCATCAAATTGTGAGCTACCTAAGAACCAGAACATCTTTTGCTTTACTGTATCTCTTGTGCTTAGTTAGCACTGTTCCTAGCAAATAGTAAGCACACAGTATTTACTATCTGAGAAAAAAGAAAAGACATTCCTGGAATAAGGCCTTTTATTGTCATTATAACTGAATAGGTAGAGTAAAAAAAAAATAAGATACTGTTTGGGCTTACCAAGTGGGGCAAATAAGGCAAGTGGAAAGTACATTAAAGTGGCATATTAATTTTTTTCTTGTCAATTTAATCCTTCTACTAATGCATATCCATAATTCAACTGTAATCAAGAGACTCCCATGCCTTGAACATGGAGAAGCTGTGCTTGCCTAGGGTCAAAAGTTTGCAAGTGTCAAAGTAAGAACTTAAGCCCTGATTTTCCTGACTGAATTCCAATCCCCAGTCCAATAAAACACACCGTCTATATAAAATTAGAACTTTAGGATCCCTGTTTCTATCAAAATTCAGCTCAAAGGCCACCACTTGGTCATTCAGGTAGGGAATGGCAGAGCTAAGATTCCCATTCACAATCCCTGACTTTAAATTCAAGTTCTTTCCACTCTTACCCACTGTCCTATAGAATCAAGAGCTCACCAAATCAAATGAGGAGCTTAACACTTACAAACTTTCCTAGGTATAAATATTCTTCTGGGTGACAAATGATTCAGATGTATAAACAAGCATATACTTAGGAAAAACCACAACTTATGGCTTAAGGTAAAAATAAATTTAATATACAACAATCATACTGAATGCTTTTAATATATGAAGAAAAAATAGCTTCTCCTGCCTCTCTGCCCACCCTTATCATGATGCTGTATTCTTGAGATTTAAGTCCTTTCTATATGAATACAAGAAATTGATGTTCTATTCCAGGTTTCAAACAGAAAAATACCCAGAAACATTCACAAAACAAGGAAAGTGTCTTTGACTCTTTGGAAAGAATTCAGACTGGCTTTTTACCCACTTGTTTTCCTCCAACCTACCAGCAAATGACATTTTCCCTCAAAAACAAACACAAGTAGTACTCAGGTGAAAATAATTTTATCCTTCAATACATACTACATGAATGATAGCACTGTATTTTAAAAGTAAGTTGAAAAATTTCACGTTCCATTCTGTTTAGACACATTTCATTTTAATTTTTTCATGGGGAAACTATCAACAGATAAATGTATTCACTAAAATCTAATTTTCTTTTACTGTTATGGGAAAAGAGCATTTCTTCCCCACCCAAAAAGCTCTGCTCGCACTTATTTCCTAAACAACATAGGATTAGACAGACATGTAAAAGTTTTATTTACAATGTTTTTATAAAAAATTCAGCATGTTTCTATTTTTTTCAAAGTTGCAATATTTCAAAGGTGTTTTAAGACAGAAGTATTTGGAACACACCTGATTCAGTTCTCACAGCTAAGATTTCAAAGCTATGAGTGTGTGCTTTTTCCAAGCCCTTGAATGATTTTATGATTTTATATGTATATTATAGCTATATATAATGTGTGTATATTTTAAAATTAGGCCTTAGTGAAACTAAAGACCAGTTTAGATTTGGACAAAGCTCTGAGTTAACCTTGAACCATTAATTGCTTGTGTATTCAAGGTGCCAGCTTACGTGCATGCTTGTCTATGGAGATTATCCCAAAATGTCATATTTCCCTCTTTGCCTCCAACAGCCCTGAGCTATCCTATGCTCACAACTGTTTGACTATGATTCCACTGAAAGAGGACCTTCCCTCTTTGCTTTTTTAGTATTAAGCAGCATGAAAAGATGACTGACTAGTGCAATACTCATTTAGCCCCAGACGCTTAAGTGGGGACTTTTAAGTTCCTCACTAATAAGTAAGTAAACTGACTAGAAGGAACAAGCTGGTAAATGGGCCTCTTTGATGGCTATTTGCAAAAAGTTCATTTTTACCTTGATTATACGTAACAAGATTCAGCTTTGTCTAAGACCTAGTCCTGAAGAAGAAACAGATTTCTCAAAAGAGCATCCTTCTCATCCTGTTTTATTCTTAGCCAAAGAGAAGCTATGACAATTGCTATCAGCTCTAGCTCTAGGTTTAAAAGGCATTGTGCAAATGCTATGCTGGCTTGAAGGTATGACCTCACTGAAGGACTATTAGAAGGTAGTAACTGCTCCAGTGGGGGGGTGGGGAGGGGCGGAACATAAGCTAATGCAAGGTGGAATAAGTGGTTAACTATTTTGGAGGCCTAGAGGAGGCTGGACTTAATTGCAATATGCCAGAAATAAAGAAAAAAATCATTGAAAAGGCGCCAAGATGGGACTGAAATCTGCTCTGTTGTGCTCAATAGAAATGGATCAAAGTTAAAAAGGTAATTAATATTAAACTGTGGTAAGAAAAGGAAAAACCAGATAGTCATACTAAAAATTTATTGAGACTAAATGCTGTATTCAGAGGACCTCTCAGAAGATGGGCACAACCTCCTAAGTGAATAATGTAAATGAATGAGAAAGTAGGGGTAAGCATAAGTTTTTATAAGAAAATAATTTAAAAGCTATTAAGAGTGACTTGAAAAGGTAACAAGCAGCAGGTGGAAAGTTACCAATTGAAAATGCTTTTCTGTGGCAACTGATGCCAAGAGAATAAATTAAAAAGCATTTTTAAAAGACTTAAAAATGAGGAACATCTGCAGTAAGCCCAAGTGTGGGTGAAAAGATGTTCTAAAGCTGCCCATTCTAATTCTGCAGGCTAGAAATTATTCTTTATCAAATATTCAGACAACATTCTCTTATTTTTAATCTAAGGAAAGTATCACAGTATTAAATTAAATCTCAATATTCCCTTGGGGAAAGAGGAGTTCTCACCAGGGCTTTCCTATGCTTTTAAGGTTGGCCCCCATTAAATATAGCAATGCCAGCTTTCACTTGCTAACCTGGCCTTTGCCAGTGTCTCATTACTATCTCACTATTTTCTATGGGAATTCTTTTTTAAATACATCTTTTGGCCCACTTCCTCCTTCCAAAGCTGGAGAATGTAAATAGTTTCAAAGGGTTGAATAAGGCAATTATTGCCATATCTCTAAGTCCAAAATAAGCACCATAAAAATTCCATTTTTATCTTATCTCCATTGCTCAATTAATTCTGATGTCAAAATAAGTGTCAGTATTGCATACAACCCAACAGAAGAGAAGGTTGAACTGTAGTCATTGCATAGAGATGGGAAATGTGAGCATCCTGTTTCAGGATACTCTTCATACTCAGCAGGCTGTCTCTCTGCATTCTAACTAATCCAAAGGATTTCTGGATTAACTAATTCAAAGGCTAACCAATGAGGAGGATAGACATAAAGATGGTAGTTTAAAAGGACCAAGGATTCCATGAATTTCTGAAGAGTCAGATTACTAGCCAAAGTCTCTGTGGTTATGAGGATTTGGCAGTGCATGTTTTCTCTCTTAGCAGAGTTAATTTTCAAAGTTTAAAATAAAAAAAGCAAATTCTATCACCAATTCACTAAGGTTTTTTTTTATGGACGAAGTAATCAGAGAATGTGAGACAAAGTAAATTGTGGTTTTGGAAAGAAAGACATTCTGCTTGATCCCTTTCTTTCCTTGTTCCATTTTCCCTTTTAAATGATTTCTAGAGATTTATGCCAAATTGAGCCCAATGGATTGACTACTCTATCCATAGATTTACTGCCTACTCTATGTAGCTAGAAGATAATAAACATTGTAGTCTAAACATTTTAACCTGAACAAAATCCTAACTTTTTTCCTTAAAGGCTTACCACGAAAATGCTTAATGTTCTTTGGGTTTATTTGGGAAACAGTGTATAAGGCATCATAAAAAGAAACATGGGGATGGGAGGGCACTTGAGAGGTTTTTACATTAATGTTGAGATCTAAAATTTCCAGCATCATCTCAGTGGTTAACCTTTGACCAAAGCATCTAGTAAATATGTTAAACCTAATAGCAATGAATTAATAATACATTTTTGGTACAAATGATTTATAAACAACAGATGTCAGTTTGCACTAAAATTTAAAGAACTGTTTCAACTCAGTTTTTGTTTTAAAACAAAAGACTTTCTTGGGCTCCATTGTGTGCTGTTCTCTTTCCTATTATCACTGTGCTTTCTTGTTTCCAATTCCATTAGTTGCAATGAAATGAACTTTGGGAAAACCATTTGTGATTTCTTTTCCTGTAGGGTTCTCTTTTGTATCTTGTCGCAGAGGCTTTTTCCGGTATGTCTGTTGGACATGCAGATCAGGAAAAAATATAAAAGTATTTCAGTGAGAGAATGTCTATATCACTGTAACATCCCCCCAACAGTACTTAAAACATTTTTACTTCTTCACAATGACTCCAGTTGACTTTTTCCCTTTCCAAGCTTACTATAGATTATACTTCTTTATTCATAGAACTTTCTAAGTCAAATTGGCCTAATTTCTATCCTTTGCACACAATTTTCTATATTTTGCCTTCATGCAACACAACCTCCTCTATAGACCTCTGTAGAGCCTCTATAGGCTCCCTCTCTTTACCTCTGCTTTTTTGAACTCCTAGCTTCCTTTAAGCTCAAACTCAATAGCCATCTCCTACATGAGACCTATCTTGATTCCCCCCATTTGCTAGTATCCCTTCTTTACCACTCAAATTACCTTAGACATACTTTGTACAGATTTTATGTTTACTTATCTGTATACCTAGTGTTTCTTACCAATAGAATATAAGCTTCTTGAGATCATGAAATGTTTTATTTTTGTTTCTATCCCCAGAAGTTATATTACAGTACCTATGATTTATGAAGTTCTTAATAAATGCTGATTTAATGCACGAATGAACACAGAATTTCCTTTTATTTAAAGCTAGAATATCCTCCGAGCTCTGTTTATATATGACAATTAGATCTCTCATGTGACTATTGCTATAGCAATTATCTCTCCAGTAAGTGTAACCAGATTTTTGGACCCAAGGAGATCTGTCCATGCATGTTTGAATACCTCGTTATATAAGGGCGCAATGAAATGCTATTGAGGCTGTAGCAGGAAAAGTCAAGGTATTGGTCCTTACCTGAACTGGCTTGTGCCATTTCCCCACTACCCTGACCAAAATACAGGAGCTCCACCTGTAAAGGCTGAGCAAGGGAATTATTTTTAAGGCAGGCAAGGGTATCACCTAGGATTGAGAATGAAATCATATGCCTTGCTCACAAAAGGCTCTGGTCTAATTTGAGCCAGTGTAACCAATTCTAGCCGTTACTGGACTGTCCAATCTGCTTTTCTTTGTTCTTGGCCATGAAGTAGCAAAGTGAATGACTCTCTTAGCTCCCTTTGATATGATCAGCAACTTGACCTATTTCATGTGCAATTATCCCTAGAAAGTATCACTGGATACTTATCTTTTGTAGCTTACATTCAAAGGCAAATTTACCAAGCCAATTTCAAAGTGTTAGTTTCTTTATGATTTGGCAAAATTATAATGTCAACATACACAAGTAGAAAATAAGAAGGAATATTTATTTCTCTATTCAGAAAACAGTTGAATACAATTTCCAAAATTATTTGGTATGTCAAATTTATCTTTTTCTAATGCTCTTTATTTTTGCTCCACTCCTATAAAAGTAGATTAATTTAAAATTTCATTCACTTGTGATCCATGTACAAAGTACTAAAGTACAAAGCAAATATGATGTCAGGATGTAGAAATCTATTTTAAAAAGATAACATTGCTTACCCATCTAACAACACTTATTTTTAACTCACCTGAACATAAAAATTTAAGAATAAGATGACTAATGTGAGCATGTAGGAAGACTGGAAGATGAGACAGCCAAAAGGAAAACCACAAGGTATCACAACTGCACTCAGGGTGTGTGATATAGTTAGCACAAATTGGATCTGTTAAGAGTTACACAAAAATTAGAGCTATAAATGAATCAACTTTTGAGTCACATAAAATCTTCAAAATCATGAAGCTTGTTCCTTAAGTTTTTCTGAGTATAGCAAGACATATTAAAATAATTTCAACAATTCTTTTATCCTAGATAGAATATTTATAAATATATAACTGTCTATTATATGAAATATATGATGAATAATTAAATTATATTCCTTATAGTTATGATTCCATAAGTTGTGGGCCATAGGAAAAAGAATTCTGGATTTAGAATTGGAATTTGTTGTTCAGTTGTTTTCAGTTATGTCTGATTCTATATGACCCCATTTGGGATTTTCTTGGCAAAGGTACAAAAGTGGTTTGCCATTTACTTCTCTAACTCATTTTACACATATTGAAACTGAGGCGAACAGGGGTAAATTATTAGCCCAGGGTCACACAGCTAATAAGTCTGGGGTCAGATTTGAATGTAGGAGGATGCATCTTCCTGAATACAAACCTGACATACTATCCACTGTGCCACTTAACTGCCCTTCGAATTGAAGACCTGGTTTCAGATCCTGGCTCTGCCACTTAAATACCTGTGTTATCTTTCTGGGCTTTAGTTTTCTTTTATATAAAAGGAAGGAGTAAGACTGGATGATTTCTAATGTCTTCTCCAGCTCTAAATCTCTGATCCAAGGATTCCGTAAGAGTCATACCTTCTTTTTTTAAAATCTCACTTGTCTATTTACCGTAGAGAGAAAGTTGGTTTTAGCATCAAAAAGCCAGGTTTAAGCCCTGTCTTTGTCCAGAGGCAATTTACTTAAATCCTCATTGCCCATCGCACATCTTTAAGACTACAAATTACAAAGAAAGTGCCAATGTACATTGGTTGAGTCTTTTCTAAACCTCAAACCCCTTAAAACTGAAGACATTAAAATTGTTTCCCTTTCCCTCTCCAAAAGACTATGATTTCCTCCAAACCCCTTACAGTGAATGATAATGAGATTCTAATTATCTAATTTACAGGAGAAAAAAAAGAGATTTTAGCCTATAAATAAGTTTGAAAGTTTTCCTAGTGAAGCAATATGACATAACTGATAAAGAATCCTGGCCCTGAAGCTAGAAGTACTGGTTCTGCCAGGAATTATCTGTTTGACCTTGACCAGCTGCTTCACATAACATATGGCTATGTATGATGTTCTCCAATTATAAAATGAGGAAAATAGTCCATGGTAGTGTTCTCCATAGATCTTTTGAGTCTTAATATTTTAAAATATTATATAAACTTTATGTAATGAGAAACTTATTGTCTATTTCAAAGTAGCAGCTAATCCACTCTCCTCTGCTATATATACAAATATATACATAGGATATGTGTATACATATATACAAAGGATATTCTAATATACAAGGATTAGTTCTTTTAAAGTTAGCCATCAAAACTATGAGAGTTTAACAGGATAGAGATATCTTGGGTATCCTTTCCTCTTCCATGAAAGTATGTAGATTTTATCAAATGGCCTATGGGCCTATAAAAGGAAAAAAGTTGAAATAAGTATTCACGTACCAGTTGTGCCTGTGTGAGGTATTTCTTCCACCATAGATACTTGTGCATGGACGGAATTACTGAGAGTCCATAGTAGGAATACATTAGAATGTGGATAAAACTGTTCAGTGTTGGTCCAAAAAAACCTGTGAAAAGAACATGAAAATGACTACTTTAGAAATCATGATCAAGTCCATTAAGGTCAAAACACAACTCTTTTTTTTTTTTTTTTACAAAAAAAAGTTCTTTGCTGTGTATAAAAGATAAAAATCATTAAGTAATCCTGATACCACTATCTAATAATAATTATTACAAAGGCTCTACACTGGCTATGTCCTTTCTTACTCTAAATATTTAGGGCAAGTTTATTGTTGGAAGGGCTGCATCATAATTTTTTTTCTTTTTGCTTTTTCCAGAAAGGCTATAGTTTCCATAAGAGTCCCTGTTTTTTTCTTATTAGACTAATGAAGATGACATGCTCCTAGGTTGCTATTAATTTGACTATAACCAATCTCCAAATATGTATGAGCATCTACCACATGGATATGGAGATATATAACAGATCATTAGAGGCCATCCCATAAATAAATGCTCAATGCCTGGATGATAATATAGATTGTGATATCTTTATCCCATCTCTGTCTTGAGATCCTATACAAAGCTCAAATTGTGTTTTGATGCCTCCATAAAGCTTTCCCTGGTGCTCCTCTATCTAAAAAGGTTCATTTCTTCCTGTGAAACCTCATAATGTTTGACTAATATCCCTTTTTAGACCTTACATTTTATTTTGAATGAGCTTTTTCCCCTACACACCTCATTTTCTCCACTGAATTATAAACTCCTCAGGGGCAAAGATGTGCCCTTATTTATTTGATTGATCTTAGCAATTGCCCTGGCTCCTAGCACAGTGCCTTCTATGTAGTAGACACTTAATATATGATGGACAGATAGAAGATTGTAAAATGAGAAAAATGGACTAGTTGGCTTTGGCTTTTTAAATCTCTTCTAGCTCTGAATTTATGATCTTAAGATCCTGAGAGTTAATGAACAAATGAAAACATTTGTGTTCTTGCTTGACAATGCCAAAGAGTCATTAAATACAGTTTTTAGTTCTGTTGGGCAATACATTGATAACTGCAAGAAAGAGATGCCCCCACACACAGTGTGGGCTTAAAGCAAAACTCTGAATATATTATTTTTTAATACATTCGAATATATTATGAATGCTTTTGTATTGAATACAATTACGAATACAATACAATACAAATACAAATGAATATTTGAACACATTACATCCTTGCTGCAGTTTGTCAAATGTTTGAATAGATACCTGTACTAAAACTTAGAGGAAGACATATCTGGAGCAGCCATTTATACATTGGAGAAGATGGTTGCATAATTACTTTGCCATAATAAAATCACCCAACCTTTATAAACATCCATAGGATACTAAAGTTTTTGCTAAGCTGAGATAGATTAACAATGTGATAACATATTGTGATTGGGATGAGGTGAGGGAGAACTTGCTTCTCACTCTGGAATTTCTGCATTTCTTTGTTGTGTCCTCATCCCTTTATTATGGGTTGAAGCTAAAAGCTAGAAATCTGCCCCTTCATCTCATTTATCAAATTATGTTAAAAATAATAATGACAATATTTTTTTCCTCTAAGGAATTTAAAACAGTGTATAGCAATCTTGCACATTAATTCCCAAAGCCATAAACCTTTTTTTACTCATTAGATAAATAGAAAAGCAAATGTACAATCATAATTGCTATATTATGTTAGCTTTAAACTTTGTAAAATGCTTTTCATACATGATTTCACTTGATTTCCAGAACTACTTGTGAGATAAATAATTTAGTTATCATCATCTCCATTTTAGAGGTTAGGTGACTGAATTTAGGCAATTTAGTGGCTTACCCAGGATATCACAACTAGACTAGCTTCATGAGGCAGAATCTTCCTGATGAAAACAAGTTCCATAACATGTCCATTACTCGACACTGGCTCCCATTAAAATGTTGATTAATTGAATATATCATTGGATAAACTATTTTTACTTTCACAAAAATACAGATACTGATCTTTATATTAGGTCACTAGGTAGCACACTCAATGGAGTTTAATTCATATTTTTCACTCACCTGAGTTCCTCTGACCTTCATTAACAAAAGCAAATGAGTAATTACTAAATATTATTTTTATAATATTTAACCTAGCATGTAATTTGTTATTTGCAAAATGCTCTATTAACACTAACCAGGAGCCTTTGGGTACAGCTGTTGTTTCATATTTATTTTTAAATCTGGGGAATGTGAGCACTGATAAATAAAAGTCAAGCTTGTTCATTATCCTTTGGATTCTCTAGTATCATGCCCACTTCTATTAGTACTAAAAGAAACCTTTTGGGAGAGATACTTTCAAAGGACTTTATTTTCTGCTTCACACTGGTTTCAATTTGCATTTTTATCATTAATTGGGGAAATCCAGTTACTTGTTCTTGGGATTTTAAGTAAGAGAATCAACACAGAGGCCCAAACTTCTGGTCAAACTATGTGATGTAAATTTGGTCCACTCTGCTTTTTTCAAATACTGGATAACTTTGGATCTCAGTATTAGGTTATGGAAGTAACTTCCATTTTTGAGGATAGGGGGAAAGCAAAACACTAAGTGGAATAAACTAATGTCAGCTGCATCATAATCTGTGATCATGGGTATTGGTGTGTAGTCAATGTACTCCCAGAGACACCAAAATAGGAATGTGCAAAGCTTAAAGAAATTTTAGCTTAAGAAAACATCATTCCTGATTTTGCCAGCCTCAAGTCCCTGAAGCCAGAATCAAGTCCTTGGGTCCTAAAGATGTGAAGTATCCACCTCTGCTCTTGCAGCTTTATGCTGTTGGTACAGTCTGAACTGTTAGGGCCAGGATCACATTCATCCAGAAGTGAAAAAATAACCAAATCCTTACTTTGTCCACATGGTATCCAGTTCAGAACACACCACCAAATGTTAAACATTGATGTATGATGGTACACATGGAGAAAAGTAATCTGACTGGTTTTCTTCCTCAGAACAAAGAAAATTGTATCCATGAATTCTATCAGTTTGGAGAAGTAGTACCACCACAGAACTCTGGCTACCTACAAAGTGAAAAAGAAGAGTTACTTTTGTTTCAGAACAGAGCACCTATGTGCACTGTCTGCACTGATCTATCTTGTATTTACTATGCTTCCCTAAAATCATTCTCTACTTGTTTCACAAGCACAGGCTTATCAAATAAAGAGCTAAGGCATTTTTCCCCTTTCTTTTTCCTTCTTGCCAAGATAAGGAGGGGAAGGGACTCCTTGGTCTCCTTGCTATTCCAGGCAGACCCTTCAGTACTTCATAGTCCTAACTCCTCATAAGTCTCATGTTGGAAAATGCCTCTTCTATAGTTACTACCTTTATAACAACTTATACTTAAACCTGATACCATTAGAGACACTGCATCATGTTCTCTTTTCCAGGTAATTAATAAGATTGTATTGCTTAACATCAATGTAAAAAAGACTTATTCTGCATAAAGTTTTATACTTCCTTCTCACTGTTTGAAATCCTCCCCACCCCAATAAAATCCAAAACCCTCTAAAGAGACTTCTAATTTGACAACACTGAAAGAATTGTATGGAAGCCCAAATTCATGATGACAAGAATCATAATTAAAATGGGTGATACACTATTAGTTGAGCCGTGAATTGGTGCAGACATTCTAGAAAGTGATTTATAAATGTTGCTAAACTGGATATCTTTGGTCTAGAAATACCAAAGAAACAGGCAAAATATTTATAGCATCTCTTTTCATAGCATCAAAGAACTAGAAACTAAGGAGGATCCCATCAGTTCGGTGACAAGTGAATAAACTGTGGCATTTGAAAGTAATGAAATAATATTGTGCTGTAAGAAATGAAGAAAGATAGTTTTTGGTTTTAAAATTTAGTATTTTTCCCATTACATGTAAAAATAATTTTTATATACTTTTTAAAAATGTTGAATTCCAAGTTCTTTTTCTTTCTTCTTTCTCTCCTCTCTCCTTGAGAAGGCAAGCACAGTTTGATACAGATTATATGTGCACAGCCATGCAAAACATATTTCCCTATTAGTCATGTTGTGAAAGAAAATAGAGAACAAAAGAAAAAAAAAGAAAAATAAAGGGAAAAAAGTTTGCTCACATTCAGATTCCATCTTTCTCTAGAGATGGATAGCAGTTTTCATCCTAAATTTTTAGTAATTGTCTTAAGTCATTATGTGGTTCAGAATAGCTAAGACAGTCACAGTTGATTATATAAAATATTGCTTTTACAATATACAATGTTTTCTTGATTCTATTCACTTTATATCAGTTCATGTAAGTTTTTCCAGGTTTAAGAAAGGTGATTTCATGAACTGTGAACTGTGTACAAAGTATTAGCAATGTTGTAGGATGATCAATTGTGAATGACTTTGGTATTCTCAGCAATGCAATGATCCAATGCTACTACAAAGGATTTGTGATGAAAAATGCTATCCATATTCAGAGAAAAAACTGATTGTGTCTGAATACAGATTGAGGCATACTATTTTTGGTTTATTTTTCTTGAGGGGTTTTTTGCGGGGAGAGATCTATGTTTTCTTTTGCAACATGATTTTTATAGAAATGTTTTACATAACTTTACATGTGCTTTCTCAATGAGGGTGGGATGGGGAGGAAAGAAGAGAGAGAATCTGGAACTCAAAGTTTTAAAAACAAATGTTAAAAATTATTTAAATGTAACTGAGGGAAATAAGATATTAAAAAAGAATTTGTAGATAAACTTAGTTCAACCCAGATTAAATTATCACAAACTTAAAAAAGAAGAAAGATGATTTCAAAAAGAAACCTGGAAAGATGTATGAAGCAAGCAGAACAAGGTGAGTTTTACAAATATAACATTATAAAAACAATTTAGAAAAATCTAAAAATTCTAATCAACACAGTTAACCATGATTCCAAAGGACTAGTAAAGCATGCTATCTACTTCTAACCAAAGAGATGATAGACTAATGTTGCAGAAGGGAACATGTATTTTCTGACATAGGCAGTAGAAAAATTTGCTTTGTATAACTATGCATATTTGTTACAAGGCTTTTTTTGTTGTTGTTTTGTGTGTGTGTGTGTGTGTGTGTGTGTGTGCGCACACACACACACAGAGAAGATGAGGAAAGAGGAAAGAGAATTTTTTAATTTAAAAATTAAATTACATTTTAAAAATTAATATAGGTGATATAGAACTAAAAGAGAAGTGTTCCAGAACTGGAGATAGATAAATGTTTTGATTTTCAAAAATGAGGAGGCTGGATTCTTTAATATATATATATATAACTAGATCAGTGGAATGCATATACTTGGATTTCAGTGAGGAGTTTGACTCATTAACTCATGAACAAAATGGAAAGGTGTAGCAGTTAGATGTGGATTTGGAACTAGTTGAATAATTATACCAGTGATGATTGATGGCTTGATCTCTGTCTGGAAAGATGTCTTTAATATTGCAGAATTCTTTATTTTGACTTTTTTCTGTTCATTTTTAAAAATCAATAGCATTTCTCACTATTATGTTCGTAGGTCCAACATCTAATGCATAATAATAGATGCTTGTTGATTGATTGACTAAAAACAGGGGTCCTCAAACTACAGCCCATAGGCCAGATGCGGCAGCTGAGGACGTTTATCCCCCTCACCCAGGGCTATGAAGTTTCTTTATTTAAAGGCCCATAAAACAAAGTTTTTGTTTTTACTATAGTCTGGCCCTCCAACAGTCTGAGGGATAGTGAACTGGCCCTCTATTTAAAAAGTTTGAGGACCCCTGACTAAAAACATAGTCAAACAAATTCCACAAAGATTTATTATGAAGAACAAGAGGATAGCTAGGTAGTGGAATAGGTGGAGCACTGAGCTTGGAATCAGGAAAATCTATCTTCCCAAGTTCAAATCTGGTCTCAGATACTTATTAGCTATGTGACTCCAGGCAAGTCACTTCACCCTGTTTGCTTCAGTTCCTCATCTATAAAATGAATTGTAGAAAGAAATGGTAAAACACTAATATTTTGCCAAGAAAACTCCAAATGGGGTCATAGAGAGCCAGACATAACAAACAAACGAATTTGAAGAAGATATTCTGCTCTGAGGAGATTTCAAAATTCTTTTAATAACTGTAAAGCTCCCTGAAATAAAAGTCCATTGGGTTAATGCTAACTTTTTTCTGTGAGGTCACAGAATCATTTACATATATATACTAGGTGCTGGAGGCGGAAATGCAAAAAGTAAATAGTCATTGCCCTCAAGGAGCATATTTATCAGATTTATGGATTTCATGAAGCTTGGGGAGACTTTCAAATAATTGGATAAGAAAATTAGAATCCAAAAAGATTTCAACAGTCATCTAGCATTTATTAAACACATATGATGTGCTAGGCACTGTGATAAGCACTATAATGATAGCACAAGTCTAATAAGTGGAAGCTTAACACACACACACACACACACACACACACACACACACACACACATTTAGAAGCTCTAAATTTGAGTTTATAAGTTGATAATTTTCCCAGTTAAAAAACTGGGAAAGGGAGACTGAATAGTAAAAAAGATCCAAGGAACTGAAAACTCATCATCAGTTAATAGTACTACTTTTATGAAAATATAATGTCCAGAATGAGAGAGTGTCTTGTGCCAAACATTTTAGGGAAATCAGTGATTAACTGGATTGTGACCAGAAGAGGGCCACCAAGAATACAAGGAGACTAAAAGACACCATCTAAAAATAGGTTGAAAGAACTCGGGATTGAAAGAACTGGATAAGAAGAGATTAGTGGAAGTAAAAGACCTTAGAGCCTACCTTCAAGTAACTGAAGGATTGTTATGTGTAAAAGTGATTAACTACCATTTTACATCTCCTGAGAGCAGAACTGGGTAGGGCCAAACCATGGGAGTTACAGGGACTTAAATCATAGGGTTATAGATTTAGAGCTTGAAAGAACCTTAAAGCTCATTGAATCTAATTCCCCTCATTTTATAGATGATCTAGCTGAGAGGCTAAGTAACTCACAGAGTTAGCAAATGTTTGAGGTGAAATGTGAACCCAAGTCTTTTTAACTCTTAAGTCTAGTATTTTATCCACTATTCCCCAAAATTTCCTCTGCAAATACCCCGAATTTCATCTGTATTTAAGAGGAAAAAAATTTCTAATAATTAGATGAATCCAAAAGAATGGGATGTTTCAGAAGGTATTCTTAAAGTACAGTCTATGACTCCTTGTCAAGAATGCTGGAGAAAGGGTTCCTGCTCAAGTATAATAAAAACTCACATTTACATACCACTTTTAAATTTTGTAAAGTGATTATTATATTATTTATTCTTTATAATAACCCTGAGGCAAATGCTACTATTATCTTCATTTTGCAGATGAGAAAACTGAGGTTAAAGTGACTTTCCCAGGGTGTCACAGGTAATGAATATGTTTGGGAGAAGAGGATTCAACTCAGGCTTTCTTCATTCTAGCAGCTCTGCCTGCTAGGGAAAGCTATCTCTCTAGTATGGATCTAACTAGATGATTTCTGAGGTTTCTTCCAACTTGGAGAGTCTTTTATTACTTTTATAGTAGAGATACAGAAATGTAAAAAGATGCAGAGCTCTCTCCACTTCACGATGACTTCTACATTTTGACTAAATGACAGCTCACCTGAAAAAGATCTTGGGCTTTCAGCAGATTGAAACCTTCATATGACTTAACACTAAAAACATAGCAGCCAAAACTGCTAATGTCATTTTAGGCTACAATGAGAGGCTTAGTGTCTAGATGAGAGAAGAAACAGTTTTGCTGTATTTTGCCACAATCCAGATCCCATTTGGAGCACTGTGCTTGGTTATGGATGAGTATTAATAAGTGAGAGAACATCCAGGAGAATGCTGAAGGGGCCTTGAAATCATTCCATAAGGCTTACTAACAGAACTAAGAATATTAATTTAAAGGAAATTCAGTAAGGAATAGCCATACTATGTCTTCTAGGTCAAATCTATGATCCTGTGTCTATAAAATGTCTGATACATAGGGAAAGGATGAAACTTGTTCTGCTTGGCCATAAAAGACAGAAAGAGGAGCAATGGGTAGAAATTTCAACCCATGACAACTATCTGAAAGTAGAAGAATCCACCTTGGAAAGCTGTGGGTTGCTTCTTGATAGAGATTTAAATTTAAGCAAAGGTTCTATAACCACTTATTTGTGTATGGCCAAGTAACTTCTTGTTCAGATGTGGGTGGGCTAGATGGCTCCTGAAAACAACTACATAGTCAAGGTTTGTAGTTACAAGAGAAGCACTTGAGTCTTGACTTTGCTTCTCTTTGTAATCTTGAACAAGTCATTTCTCTTAAATTCATTTTCTGTATAAAGATCACACAAGTGGTGTTATTCGTTGGTAAGGTTAAAAATGAGCTAACTTATATAAAACATATTATAACTTGTGAAGATCTATGCAAATGTCAATAATTATTATAATAGCTTGTATTGTTATTGTAACTGATGCCTCAGGAAGCTTTTTAAAGTTGGTTATCCTAATCCCAAGGTTTTCTATACAATAAGATTATATGATCTTCTGTGATAGCTTAGTACTTTCCAGGATTTCATTCTTACATCATTAGAAAATAATACTTGCATATCTCTCCCTGTAGCTTGAAATGAAGTGAGATGGTAATCTCATGAAAAATTCAGTGAGATGGTAATTGGGTAAAATGCTTTATTTTTCCTGTGTTCTATAAAGCATTTATGATGTCCAGCACAGTATAATCAAAGTTCACACTTCTAATGCCCTTTAGAGTTTAAAAACATGCTATTCAAAAAAACTCTGTGAAGTATCTTGTGAAACGTCACTATCTTCCTGTTGTTGATTGTCCTTCATTCTCGAAGAGGACCATGACATCAAGGAGGTGGTACCATGATATGCAAGTAAATTAAATTTAAGTCAATAGAGAATGTGCAAGTATAGATCAGAATGACTGGAAATGGTCCAGGAGCCATCTTGTTGAGCTTAAATTATTAAGTAAATTTAAATTACTTATTTATTTATCTATGGTCACACTGCTAATGTCTGGATTTGAACTGAGATTTCTTGATGCACACTCCAGAACTTTGCATTAAGTCCTCTATATTTGAGATTAATTTTCCCTGTAAGCATCTGAGTCATTATTAGTACTCTTAAAATTTGTTTAAATTTTATATGGCACATATATTTCAACAACTGCAGTGCTATGCTTGTAAATGTATAACAATCAGCTCTCCCCCCAAAAAGTACAAACAACATATTTTTAAGTGGAATTGAACTTTCTTGATTTTGGTTTTAAAGTTTTAAAATCAAGGTTAGAATTCAAAACAAAGCAGTTCTGGAAGGTTAGTTTGGAAGGTTAGTTTATCCTGACATCGAAAATATTGTTTTATATACAGTAGGTGCTTATTAATTGTGGAATTCAACTATACTGATGATCTAAACAAAACAAAGAAAACATATCAAAGAAAGAAAAACAAAAGGCATAAGCTGTCTCAGTGTATAACTAATTGACCCCCAGTCCATGCTAGTAGGTTGTCACTTCAGTTATTGGATGTTCCCCAAAAGGAGTGTTAGAAATCATATGGTAGCTCTCCTCTTATACAAAGCAGAAAGTAAGATTGACAGCTGGCAGGAAAATTGAAAAAGGACTTTGAAAAAAATCATGAAGATCAAAATATTAGTAAACACTAAAGAACTGAGATTATTTACCCTTTAAAGGTAAGAGGGTAATTTAATAATAGCATTCAAAGGTATGAAGGAGTCTAATACAGAGGAGAGAGAACAATTGTTTGGTGTCTTCCAGGAATGGAAATAGAAATATGTAGCAATGAGAATTAAGGTTAGTTACAAAGAAAAAAATTACTAATAGTAAGAAATAATAAGAGAGGTAGCATGGAGTTAGCAGATAGATAAGATAGCCTCCAGTCAGAAAAAAATGGGTTCATGTCTTGTTCAAGTTGCTGCCTGTGTTAGCGACAACTAAATTCTTTCCTGTAGGCAAGAGATGTCAAACTCTTGGTGTCAAAACTTCCCAGAGGCATAGGGGATTAAAATGTGTAGAAATATTTAACAAAATAAATAATACAACATATATAATATAACATTAATTCATGGATTTTTAAGTCATTCTGTGTCTGCATGGACCTGTTTCTATGTTTTTACACCACAACTTCTAGGTAACTCTCAGAGCCGGTCTAGAGCTACACTGCTGGAAAGTATCTTCACACTGGAAATTCTCAATGAAATTTCAGGTCTGATGTGTGAGAGTAAGAGACCAAGCTAGAGATGGAGAAGACAGACAGACACTGAGCTGGGCTGCCAGGACAAATTGTAAATGTCCAAACTTTTCAAAATGTACAAATTCTCAAATGCCAGGATCATTTAAATATAGAAGTAGATATAGAATACAGAAGTAGAAGTATAGAATGGTAGAGAAATTATTAACATTTAACATTTCTGTTTGACTAATATTTTTGAATGACTAGGTCAAATTCACATTAATATATTTGAAATCAGTAGGATGATTATCACTATCTCCACTCTTGATCTCACTATATTTCTAAAGCAATTGATCCAAAATGGAAAGCTTGTTGCTTTTCATTTCAGCAACTATGAAAAATCTCAAAAATGATATTTTATTTTCACCAAAGACAGGAACCTTCTTTCCACCCAAGTCCACCATTGTGGGTAAAGGCTCCATTGTCTCACAGAGAGACTTTTGTAAAATTATCAGTTTTCTATTTGAGGCTCACCCGGATATCTGCTTCTCCTGCACTGACGAGATTCTGACACTGCAAGTTGTAGCCTCCTTCCCAAGTGGCGAGAACAAGCTGAAATAGAAACAATAAAGAAAAGATAAAAAACAGCAGAAAGTATGTCTAAATGAATCACTCATTAATTTTTTTTTACTGGCATTTATTCAGGAAACTGGCTAGGACTTGGGTTTATGCCAAATCATTCTTAAACAGATGCTATCATAGGATTTGATTCTTGCTTTTGAACTGAATTGAGTATATGACATGCTATCTGCTATATCAAACTTATAATAATTTACAGCTTGTGGGATGACTTTAGAGATGCCTGGAGAGACTTACATGAGCTGATGCTAAGTGGAATGAGCAGAATCAGGAGATGATTATACATGGCAACAAGATTATATGACAATCAATTCTGATGGACGTGTGGCTCTTTCCAACAATGAGATGATTGAAGCCAGTTTCAATGATCTCATGATGAAGAGAGCAATCTACAGAGAAAGGACTGCAGGAATTAAGCGTGGATCATAATGTAACATTCCCACTTCTTTTGTTTTTGTTCGCTTGCGTTTTGTTTTCTTATTCATTTTTCTTTCCTTTTTGATCCGATCTTCCTGTACAACAAGATAATTGTACAAATATGTTTATATATATTGGATTTAACATATATTTTAACATGTATAACATATATTGGATTACTTGCCATCTAGGGGAGGAGGTGGGAGGAAGGAGGGAAAAACTTGGAACACAAGGTCAATGTTGAAAAATTATCTGTGCATATATATGTTTTGAGGGGAAAAAAGCTTTAATAATTAAAAAAATTACAGCTGTGCAGTACCTCATAATTTAGTCGACTCTAAACAGAAGTATATTTTATATAGGTTTAGAAATATTTATCAAGTTCTTATTCTTCCGAATTATCTTTTGTATGATAATTTAAGGATGTTTAACAAAACATCAAAATCAACTTTTTTCTTCTGCCTTGAAGTACTAGTAAAATCTTCTGTTTTGCTTTTTTTTTTCTATTATTGTAGAGGTTTTAAATATATTTTACCAATTTATAAATCGACTCTACAAATTACAGAGCAATCATGTTTGGAATATGGTTAGTATACTGAATTGTCTATAATATAGAGTCTCTAGGTGTAGTTTAAAAATCTGTCCAGTTTTTAAATTTGACATGCTTTTAATGAAACAACTCTTCTTTCCTCACACCCAATCCCTCCCAGTCACTGGCTCTCCATCTATTTTAATTAGTTATCATCCAAAGAAAGTGATTTTCCCAGCCAGTCCATGAAAGCAAATTACTGATTTCAGTTCCCAGAACCAGATAAAAAACTTTTTTTGCATCTTGTTTCTGTAAGGTTTATCACAGAACATATTTTTTGTGCAAAACTACCCATCTTTTATACATTTGATTCTTTATTTTCTCTCAATTTTTAACATTCTCTTAAAAGCTTTTTATATCTTTAAATAATTTTTATTTTCCCTAATTACATGTAAAACATTTTTGTTATATATTTACATTCATTTTTTTACATATTTCCATATGAAACATGTTGAAAGAGAAAAATCAAAGGGGAAAGCTATTAGGGAAAGAAAGTGAAAATAGTATGTGTTGATCTACATTCGGTCTCCAAGGTTCTCTCTCTGGATGTGGATGGTGTTTTCCATCCAGAGTTGGATGTTCCATTTGCATGTCCAGAGTTCAAAGGTCACTGAACCACTGAGAAGAACTAAGTCTATCATATTTGATCATTACACAATATTGCTGTTGCTGTGTACAATGTTGTCCTGGTTCTGCATGCTTCACTCAGCATTAATTCATGTAAATCTTTCCAAAACTTTCTAAAATCAGAATTTTCTGTTCATCATTTTTTTAGAGAACAACATTATTATTTTCATATGCCATAACTTATTCAGCCATTCCACAATTGATGGCCATCTACTCATTTTCCAATTCCTTGCCATCACCAAAAGAGCTACTACAAGATTTTTGTACATGTGGGTCTTTTCCTCCCTTTTAAGATTTCTTTAGGATACAGAAATAGTAATGGCACTGCTGGATCAAAGAGTATGCAGAGTTTTATATCTTTTTGGATATAGTTCCAAACTGCTCTCCAGAATGGTTGGATCAGTTCACAACTCCACCAACAATGCATTAGTATCCCAGTTTTCCAACATCCCCTTCAACACTTATCTATCTTTTCCTGTCATCTTAGTCAATCTGATAGGTATGTGATGGTACCTCAGAATTGTTTTAATTTGCATTTCTCTAATCAGTAGTGATTTAGAACATTTCTTCATATGACTATAAATAGTTTTAATTTCTTCATATGAAAATTGTTAATATCATTTGACTATTTATCAATTAGGGAATGGCTTGTATTTTCATAAATTTAAATCAATTCTCCATATAGTTTAGAAAAGTAAAAATCTTTTTGAGTTTCATTCTCTCTTTCTGCCTTTCCTCATTTGAGAATACAAGCAATTTGATCTAGATTATAGATGTGCAGTGATAGAAAAAATTTCTTTATTAGTCATGTTGCAAAAGGAATTGCATTCCAAAAAAAATAATAAAGACATTTTAAAAGAATGCTTCAGTCTGCACTTAGACTCTATCAGTTTTTTTTTTTTCTGGACATGAATAACATCTTTCATTACAAGTCCTTTAGAATTGTCTTGAATCATACTGCTAAGTTTGCCTAAGTCAGTCACATTTGATCACAGTACAATATTGCTGTTAATTTGTACAATATTCTCCTGATTATACTCATTTCACTTTGCATCACTTCACAAGTCTTCCCAGGTTTTTCTGAAAGCAACCTGCTTTCTTTTTTTCTGCTCATTTTGTATAGTACAATGGTATTCCATCACAATCACATACCACAATTTATTTAGCCATGATGGACATTTCCTAAATTTCTAATTTTTGCCACCACAAACAATGGGCTGCTATAAATATTTTGGTATAACATAGTTCCTTTTTCTTTTGATCTCTTTGGAGTACAGATCTGATGGTAGTATCATTGAGTCAAAGGATATACACAGTTTGACATCCATTTGATCATAGTTGCAAATTACTATTCAGAAAAGTGGGATCAGTTCATATTAGTGTCCTTATTTTTCCGACATATTCTCCAATGTTTATCATTTTTTTTTCTGCCATATTTACTGGTCATTTTCAGTCATTTGTAAAACTTTTGTTACCCCATTTGGGGTTCCTCTAAGCAAAGATACTGGAATGGTTTGCCATTTCCTTCTCCAAAGCACTTTACAAATGAGGAAACTGAGGCAAACTATTTTGCCCTGGATTTCAGAACTAGTAATTATCTGAGGCCAAATTTGAACTCAGGAAGATGAATCTTCCTGACTCCAGGTCCAGCACTCTGTACTTCTAGCTGTCATATTAGCCAATATGATAGGTGTGAGGCTGTACCTCAAAATTATTTTCATTTCCATTTCTATAAACAACATTTTAAGAATTTAGAACTTTTTTCTATAGAAGTTCATTAGTGTCTTGTGATGACATAATTGGCAGGTCTTGAAAAGAAAATTATTTCAACTTTTTTTTTCATGTCTCCTGAAAATCCCATTCTTTTCTCTGAATGGATTCCAGATTCATAGATTTTTTTGATTCAGAGAAATCTAGGCATATGGAGTTTAGATTTTTTTTCTTGGACACTAGTGGTCTTATGTGGTGACTTGCAAAAAAGGTGTTTCTTTAAAAGATCTGTGATTTCCTTGGTGGTATTGCTCTAGCCATTTACAGAGATCACAACTACTCCTCAAATTGCCCTATCATCACCTGAGAGCTGTCCTTATAGCTTATCTATAAATTCAGCTAGCCTGGTCCTTCAGTCATTGATAAAAAATATGTTGCCAGCTTAGTGGGACCTGCCAGTACTTGGGTTTTTTGAAAATCCAAAATAACCTCCAAGCCTTCTCCATAAAATAGAGATCTAGAGGCCACCAAGACATCTGATGTATGGCATTGCTACGTAGAGCATGATACTAACTAGCAAACTGTCTGCTAGTTAGATATGGCCCACTTCCAGTTTTTGAACAATTCTCAAGCTAAGAATGGTTTTTATATATCCAAATAAAGTTTCATTGTGTCTAAAAATGCAAAAAAAAAAAAAAAACCAACATTCTTAGAGCCATACAAATAGGCAGCAGGCCACGTTTGGCTGGGGAAAGATATGGTGTGGAAGTGAGCCTATTCTTTGGCCTAAAGAATTCAAATGCAAGAAAAGTTGCACAAGTCTAAAACAGAAATTGTTCACTAATTTCTAGTCCAATATTTCCAGAGATTTTCCATTCCCATACCCAGTGAAAATAGATGCACCATCATTAGTAGGGCTCAAGAGTCTCTGCAACTCATCTGAGCTTTGGATAACAGAAAATATTCATTTCTAACAATTTTTATATAATTATCCTGATTCCTAGTCAATCTTCATAGTACTCTTCATCTGCTTCAAAGGTAAAAGCAAAATATATTTCTTAAGTTATGGATCCAGATGTTCTTGATATTGTTCCTCTCTGACTTCATTTGGTTTGTTCTTCATTTCAGGGGAGAAAAGCAGGGGGGTTATTTCTATGTCTCTTGTATGGAGGCAAAAGTAATGCGATGTATATCTCTGTTCCATATAAGGTCTTGTAGTTATTTTCTTTTGAATGCCTTGCACTTGGAAAAAAGAGGTTTCCTTGAATTAGTCTGCCTAATGCTATCTATCACACCTATTACTTCCCATATCTTCATTAGCTATTTAAATTGCCACCCTGAGGAAACCAAATATAGATTAGCATCCCAGAAGCATAGAAAAAGAAAGTTTTGTATAACCTGTTAAGACTTAATAAAAAAATTAATATTTTCCAGATGATATTTTTAAATAAATACTTATGATCTAAATCAAGATGTTTCCTTCCAGGATACTGGAACTCAAGGACTTCCATTATTGGCTTTGTAAAAAATAAATAAATAAATAAAACAGAACAAAACAAAAAACCCAAAAAACTTAGCCACATCTAGCATCTCAATTGATGATAAACTTATCTTCTCTTGCAAAACCAGAGAGAGCACACCAACAACTGAGATGATTATCATGTCTTAGTCCTGAGAAAGAAAAAAAATTATTTTATTTACATGGGTCAAATCAAGTTGGATCACTGGTCCACCCACTGCAAAAGTAATAGTACTGATTCTTCGCAGACCCAAGGTCTTCTGGCAATGAGCTTAACCTTACATAATACATATTTAGGGCCCATTAAAACTACTCTAAACAAAGAAAGAAACACTCATTCAGTATCTGCTATTCATCTACTATTCTTTTTCTCACCCTTCCCCATCCCTTCTTCCAATTTCAGATTTCTTTTCCCATGGAGGCTTCAGTTCTGGTCCACACATTCAATTCTGAACAATGAGGAATTTATTTATTTTTAATTGAATTCATGGAGTAGGAGGTTTTCTTAACAGATAAGAAACATAAACTTCTTCCCTGAAAGAGAAGTAAGGATTACAGGAGAGTGACCTTCAACCAATAGGGCCACTCTGAGCCTTTGTCTTTGAGATGGAACTGAAAGGAAGCTCTGTAATCTTTCCTGGGCACTTGTGTTGGGAGATATATGGCATGCAGGAAGCTAGCATATTTAGCAAGAAGGAGAAACTGAAGAGAAAAAAAGTGAGGAGTTTCTGAAGGATTGGCAAAAGAAAGAAAAAAGAAAAACTAATGAGAAAAATCAAGGACAGGACAGACAGAGCAGGGTATGTGATAAACCATAAATTTAAAAACCAGGAATGATAAAAAAGAGAAATATTCTCAAGGATGATATATCCGTTGTGTTCCCATGAAGAGTCAAGAAATAACTAATCTCTTAGGGACAATATCAGACTTTTTAAAAGCAGAACCTCCAAAGAATATAATAAAAACAGCATTTGATTTGAGATTACATTTAGTTGCTTTGAGAATTTTGTTGTTGTTGCAGTTTGCTACTTTCATTACAACTATCTTTGGCTGCTTCTATTTCTCCAAATATGATAGAAGATTCTTTCAAAGTTCAATTCAGTCCCTAACTGATCCATGAAGAATCCAGTCCATGATCAGTGGAGCTTTAGACATTATCTAGTTTAACCTCCTCATCTAAGATGAGGAATCTGAAATTGGGAAAGGTTAAGTGACTTGCCCAATGCAACCTGGATTTTAAGTAGCTGACTCCGAATGCAGCACTCTCCCTTCTACTGATCTGAGCTCCAAATTTCTATAGCATTTATCTGTGTCATTGATTTACATATATTTAAAGCACTTGTTTATATGATATCTAACTATATCTGTCTCATATATATATATATATAAATATATATACACATATATGTAAATATAACTTAGTGTGAGAAACTCAATGAGAAAACTCCTCTCTTTCCACCTGAAAGACAGGTACTTACAGATTGACAGTATTGTTAATTTTCTTTTAAGGTATGTTTATCTAATTTTTCAAACTAGACCATCTGGTCTTTGTTATCCACAACTTTAGACTTCTTATATGTAAGAATTAGGCCTGTATTTCTTAAGGTACTTATTGCAGTGTCTTGCACATAGTAGACCATCAGTAAGTATATGCTGGTTGATTGAAAACTTCCTTTTTTTACTTTAAATAATAGTCAATATTCAGTTAACATTTATTAAATGCCTACAGTGTGTCTACAATGTACTGTGCTAAGCAATGGGGATAAAAAGAAGGGCAAAAGATAAGTCCCTGTCTTCAAAGAGTTCACAATTCAATGGGAAAATACAGTAGTTAGAATGAAGCTGAAAAGGGGGGGGGGTGATGAAATCCTACATCTAGGGTGGAAAATGATGAGGTGACTATCATAGTGACAACCTGGGAGAATCTATTAAATCCCCATCTTCTATAACAGAGGGAGAAAGGTGGATTTAAATTTACAAATTCTAAAATTTCCTCTTTGTTCACTTTTTCTCCCTCACCTCTCACCTCAGAAATTAGAAATGATTATTTCTATCATTCAGATGTAGGCCCTCTAGTTTTAACTTTGCAGGTTACATGGTACTACTAAGTGCTTCCCAGGAATGTAGGACAAGAGAAAGAAAAAGAACAGCAAATATATCAATATTATGCTGACTTTTTCCCAATACATAAAGAGGACTACGGTATTCTCTACTTGACTCAAACTTAGACAGCTGGTGAGCAGGAAGGCAAGAAAATTGTTAGCAAAGGGAAAAGGCTACATTTACCTCTACAAAACTAACCTCATAACTTTTGTGGTTGGGTGGAAATAATGTCACAGCAAAAAAAATTAAGTTTTTCCTCCTCCCTAATATGCCCCAGGCCATTTCCCATTCTGGGGCTGCACATGGCTGGCCATGTCTGCTGAACTAAATGATGAGGAGATAGACTTCCTAAGAAATAGTCAGGACACATAAGGTACAATGTAGGTTGCTAAGGCCAATTGTAAGGTATCAAGGCTGGGGCAAATTATGTTAGGAATATGGATGGGAATAGGGATATGGCAGGCATTCTAATCTGAAATATTCAAGAAGCCAGTTTCAATGCAAAAGGAACTGTATTAGAAGTGGGTTAGAAGAAAAATGAGATATAGTTTGCCATCAGGAAGTTTATTCTGTAGTAGAGAGGTGATGTATACATAGATACAAAATGACTTAAGGTGTCTAACTAAGAAAGAACTAAGAGATCTTAGAATGTGGCAAGTGAATAGGGCAAATTTAATATGTGAAAGATTTGTTTTGCAACAGAAGTTACAAATAGAAGTCCTCAGAGATTCGGGGGGGGGGTAGAAAACGACTTCTAGCTGGGGGAACAGGGACTTTATGGAAGAGGTAACATCTGAATTAAACCCAGAATCAAAAGAAGGGTTTTAACAGGTAGAAAAATGGAAGGTGTGATTTAGGTCATACAAACGCACTGAGCTCAGAAAACACAAGAAGAATGAAGAACAGTCAACAGTCTAATTGGGATTGAAATGAGAATACCTGAAAGTGAATAGAGGCTGGCAAGAGATAATAGTGTTAAAGCATAGAACAGAAATCCTCAGTCATTTGTGTGATGGACCCCTTTGGAAGTCTGCTGAAGTATATGGATCCCTTCTGAAAATAATGTTTTTAAATGCATATTATAAAATATATTGAAGTATAAAAGAAATTAATTATATTGAACTATAGTTATCAAAAATACTTTATAAAAAATAAAGTTCATGGACCCCCGATTAAGAACCCCTAGTAGAAATGGACTAAATGTCAGGCTATGGAGTTTGAATTTTATGTTGTAATTGCAACAAGGACCCAGTGAAGTTATTTGAACAGGGGAAAGACATGATCAGATCCTTATATTGGAAGATTAATTTGGAAAGAATGTTCAAGATAGATTAGGTTATTTCCAAGGTTGAAAAGGAAACTAAACAAGGTATTGTTTTTTAGGAAGTACTTTCAGTAGGAATGGAAAAGTGACACATTTAAAAGATATTGGAGGCAGAATCCTCATTACTTGACAGTTAATCAAATATAGTAGATGCGAGAAGAATCAAAGATGATGTAAGGAGGTGGAACGGGGAATGTGCAGACTACTCTTGTGAAAACTTTGGCAGTGAAAGAAAAGAGAATGATAGCTAGAAAAAGTAACAGGGTCAAGGGAAAAGTTGAGGGAGAGTAGAGGGCATATGTGGACCAAGTAGCAGATTTGTAGAATGAGGAGAAGGGATTAGTAGAGATAGAAACTACTGGATTAAAAATGAGAGACATCCCAATATTTACAGTGATTAAATCTGGTTACAATGGTTATTAAAGATGGGGGATGAAGGGTCAGTTATAAAAGTGGACTGCTAATTACTTGACAGCAAGAGAAAGTGTTTGCACTTAGACTAGCTTAATTTGTTAATTTCATTTTCTTATACTGATGCTAACTTTTTCCAAATAACAAGACAAGCTTCAGTTTAAAGAGCTGATGATGTGTGTGATCTCAGGGATAGAAGATTATATGTTCTATAAATTACATTCTTCATCCAATGACAGATTCCTGAAATTTCCATTAGAAATTCATTCTTTTAACTGAAGGTTTGATTTCAGTACAAAGATGTATCACAAATGCTTGCTGACTGACAGGACAACTAACACTTTGAACTGTTATCAATCATATCTTAGCATGAGGATGAGTTTTTTTTTAACCTTTCCTCAATCAATCAACAAGTATAATACTGGGTGCAAAGTGCTGAGAATACAAATATAAGCAGAAAGAAACTTTGCGTTTTAGAAATTTACATTCCAATGAGGAAAGACAACATATAAAAGTAAGCTGAAAAAGATGGTGTGGAATGGAAATAGAAAAAGGTTCGCAGTGCAGAGACCAGATAGAGGAGTCTAGATTGTTGCTTGTTGAGAAACAAAGAGATGGCTCATGGTTCTGGAAGGAGCCATCCTGAGACTACCTCTGAGTTTTGAATTCTAGGGATGAAGGGATCTTCCAAAATGAGAAGTTTTGAGGGGGCATGATGAAGGCATCCTGAGACCAGGTTTTAATACAAAGGTACAGAAGACAGCAGCAGGGAGTGACAAAGACAGAAAATGGACTCCATCTATGTCCCAAACTGAGGCCCTGAACCTTTCCCTGGCTCCCAGTTTTATTGGCCCTGTTTTTAGCAAAAGAGTGACATGCCCCCAGGGGGTGCATTTAAGGCTTTCAGAATAAGTTCTTGGTAGTATCTGTGTAAAATAACGAATGATTCTGCTGGCAGGACAACCAGTACTTGTTTTTGCCCTTGTAAAAAAAGCCTGAGCCCAGTGCTCTACAAAGGAATGGGAAATGTGGGATGTCATGGGGGCAGCTAGAAAAGAACTGGAATGCCTTCTCACACTTCCAGGGGTCAGTCATCAGGCACTGAGATGCCATTGAGCCAGCCTCACAGAGATGCTGGGAATGCTTCTCAAGGAAACTTAGCTGCTCTGAAAGCAAACTAAGCTAGCTCTCATTTGCTTATCTATACTATGGAGAAGGTGCCTGGATAGAAAGAATTCAAAGGTCACCCACCATCGCTGTTTAAGACCCCTAGTTTCAATATTGTCCTTCCCACCTCCATTTATCGAAAGCATCTGATGGGGAAGAAATTACAAGATACAATTAGGCATCTTCTCTCATCCTTCTGTTTTAGAGAAGTAAGAATTAATATCGACATAAAATAGAAAGCAAAAAAGACAAGGAAAGGAAATAGTTCCTGTATGCAATGAACAAAATGAAGGATTAGTTTCTAAGCAATTAAAACTATAATTTGAATGACTATACCTAAACTGACCAGAAAGAAACATTAAAATCCCACTGAAATTCAAAAGATCATGGAATACTCAGCCATTGCTTCCTTTTCTCAAATTCCCAAACTGAGGCACTGAAGAATGTTTTATATTACTAATAATCCCAACAGCTATTTCCAGCTCTAAAAGCATTTATTAGAGGAGGGCTTCTTAAAATTTTTCCATTCTCTATCCCTTTCTTCCCAAGAAATGTTTACATGATCTTAGGTGTGTATGTACATATATATATTTATATTTATACAAATCAAATGTTCACTGTCTTAATCATTATCATCATCATAAATTATAACTTTGTGACCTCTACATTTAATTATGAACCATAGTTAAAGAAGCTGGGAATTAAAGTACTCTTAAGACAGGCTATATTACATAATGTAAAAAGCATTGTACTTATAGGCAAGAGAGATCTAGGTCTATTTATATCTATCTACCTATGAGACTTACTAACTTTGACTAGGGGCAAATCCCTTGACTTTGCAGCCTAAGTCTTTCAATTACTAAGAGCTCTGAAACTCCCTAGTTGTGTGACTGAGCACATGACTTCTCTGGACTTTACCTCTATCACCTGCAAAATAAGGATAAGAACCAGAACAGTGCTGTCAAATTCAAATAGAAATGAAGGTCACTAAATGATCTATAAGAATCCCTGCAGATCACATAATGACTTAGATAACCATAACTTAACATTATTTCTGATTTATAGTATTTTTATGTATTGTGTTAAATATTATCTAATTACATTTTAATCTGGTTCAAGCTGCACTTGGGAGTGTAGTGGGCTGAACATGGCTGAGGAAGAAGGTCTGATTCCTCTGGACTAGAGAATCTCTAACATCTTCCAACTCTAACATTTTATAGTTCTATGAATCCCTCATTTTTCACAGAATCTTTAAAAGTTGGAAAGGATTTCATCATGAAATAATCAACAGAATATGTGATAAGTGCTCAATCATACCCTGCTTTTTAGAACTCCCTCAAAGAAAACCCACTACTTCCGGAGTCCACTCCATTTTTAGACAATCTACTAATTGTTGGGATATTATTCCTTCTATCAAATATAAATTTTGCCTTTTTTTTGCAACTTTTGCAGACTGCTCCTTGCCTTGCCATCTAGAATCATTCTAGAGCAAGTCTAATCACTTTTCCACATGACTATCCTCATGTCCCTTCCCAAATCATCTCAGTGGGTAATCTGTTTTGAATAAGACATGAACAAAAGAAAATGGATCTAAATTACTGAGGGGGAAATATAACTTAGAGATAAGAAGAACTTCATAAAGAAGACCTATCAAAAACCAGAAGTTACTCAGATCTTCAAGAATACCATAGCCCTCTTGGATTCTACCCCTAAAATTCTGTCAGAAGGCAGGGGCTAGATTGTAAATACCTATAGAAATTGCTCTATTCTGAAACTGTTAATAAATTAAATGGCATTTGTTAAGTGGTTACTCTATGCCACGCATCATACTAAATACTGGAATTGTAGCTTAAATGAAAACTTACCTCCACAAGCATATAGAGAGAGAGTAGTGTGATTCCAAGATTATAGAAAATGAGGATACCCCTGAGAGAAAGTGCAGGCCTGTTCTTCATATACTTGTTACCCAACCATATGGAAAGTAAATATATTACAGTAAGGAAAAAAGTAGGAAGGTAGGAGTCCAACATGAGCCATCCTCTGACCCGAGCATCTGAAAAGAAACACACATAGTGAGATTACTGAGTAAGAAAGTTAAGTAGACTTGCTAAATTTGATGTTCTCTATTCTAAAGAATGTAAAAATTCAGTTTATAACTGAATATAAAATAACACAAAGATGTAGGGGGAAAAAATAAATCATCATTACATTTCAGTTTAAGTGCCCTAAAATTATGTGCCTTCAAAGTAATAAATTAATGTTCACCCTGTGATTATATTATATAAAATGATAATTCCCAATTATATGGTGTTTTAGGTTTACAAAATGCTTCAGTTTTACAACAACTGTGCAACAGGACTCAATGCAAGTCTCGCTCCCATTTTAGAAACAAGGACACTGAGGCTCTAGAAAGTCAGTGACCTCCCCATGAAGTCAGTATATAAACTCAGATCTCTAAATTCCAAGTCTTCTGCTCTTACCTCATTACACTAAGCAGAAAAAAAATTTTTTTATAGTTAAAGGTCATTATGTGCTAAGTTCTGAAGCTGATAGCACAGTAGAAAAAAAGAATTGAATATTTAGTTGTTAATGAAGAGGATACAGGGTGATTAACCCCATAAATTAACCCTGTCTCCCAAAAGAGATATCATGTAATATTGCACATCTATATTGAAAACCATTTTGCCTAACATTTCAATAATAGGACCATAATTGCTAGAGAGGAAAGCAAACTTCCTGCATGCCAAAACTTAAGTTTTCACAAAAAATAAATCTGAAGTTTTCATATATATAAAACATTCTAAATGAATAAAAGCACAAAATGAGTTTAAAAATCCATATTTTAAGGATACCTAGTAAAATAATTAATACAACTGATGACACATATCCTTTTAAAATGTATTTATTATGAGCCAGGTATTATTTTTTAATGATCATTTCTTAGGCTTCTTCTGTACTCATTCAATAAATACTTATTAAGTACCACTGTTAAATGCAGAGATAATATATCTGGTCCCTAAATTCATGATGCTTACAGGGTAGTGGAGAAATAAGATACAAATACATAGCTATAGCAATAATTTATATCATAAAAAGTGCAGTGTGGGTCAGAAATCAATTTCGATGGAGAATAGGATTCAGGGAGGGTAGACTAGAAAAGTAATGTGAATTAAAATGTGAAAACTTTTGAATATCAAACCAAGGAGTTTAGATTTCATTTGGGACACAGAAGGGAGCCACTAAAGACTCTGAACAGTGAAGAGTCAGTTGTGCCAGATAGAGTAAGAGTTAAATAATAAGGAGTTAATTTGTGGGGAATTAAAACAAATTTGATTGTAGACATTGAGTTTGAGGTGGTTATTAGGTATCTTCAAAGTAATTGGCAATTTAAATTTATTAGTTCAGAACAGAAGTCAGATGTAGAGATAGTTATCTATGAGATCACTTTATGAATAACATTGTCAAAGGACAAAATGTTTAGGGAGGAAAGAAAAGGGCCAAAGATCTCTCAAGAAATATATTAAATAAGGATTTTGGGATGAGGATGTGCTATTAATTAAGGAAGTATAAAAGAGTGGTTAGAAAAAGGAGAAAAATCAAAATAGTGAAGGATCTCTAAGCTGGAGCAGGAGAAAAGAATCTACTAGGAGGGAGTGGTCAACTATGCTGAATAGGCACCAAAAAGGCCATTGAATTTGGCAATTATGTGTCAGTGGTGAGCTTTGAAAAAGAAGTTTTAATAGAGTGCTTCAGGTCCTAGGATAGTATTGATGACATAGTAAGACCTCAATAAATATTTGTTATTACTCTGGCTACCAGACTTTAAAAAATCATTTCAGTTTCTTATATTACGGATCTACTATGACTAACATGAAAATGAGTGCCACTAGATAGGGCTATGTAAACTAGCTATCTCTCCCTTTCAGAAATCTCCATCCATTATGAAGAAGCTTTGTTGCCTTATTTGCCACACCATCTAAGTACTCATCGGATTAATAGAGATTATTTATGGGTTCTTTTATTCATATTTCTAAGCCAGACCTCCATTTTTTCTCAGTATAATCAGATTAGGGTGGCTTCCCCTTTCTAGGGTGTGTGTGAATCTCCTTTTTGGTCTAGCATTTAGCTCACACTGTTTTTCATTTGTAGAAAAGCTAGGAGAAATAGATAGCAGTGATCTAGACCTTGGAGACTCTGAAGTGATATGAGAATTTACCCAGTCTACTTCGTGAAGGTCAACTGATACTGTCAATTTTATGATTTCCTGGCTATAAAAGGAAAACTTATTAAAAAAAAAAAAGACTAAAGCCCAGTAAAGTAGCCTATACCAGTAGATGTGGCTATGGCACCTTGTGAGAACAATTATATCTTTGCAGGATGATGGCTAAAGGTCCCAGCCTGGGTATCACTACTATTTTACCACTGATTCTTGAGTCTGGGCTGACTCCATCTTGATCTTAAGGAAGATGAGTGTCTGGGAGTGGGATAAGGAAGGTGGTCTCATTTAGCTGACACAAGCTGCCCATTACTGCCTCTCTCTTAGGGGACCATATTGCTTTGGTGAGGCCGACTCACTTTCCCTGTGAATTATTGGGGAGGAGGGGTGAAAAGAGTTGTGGCCCACTCCAAGAAGTTGCTTTCCCAGATGATAGTTGTAAGAATTAGAATGAAAGCAGAACTGGCAGCCTGGGAAGTGCTGTCACTCCCTGAATTCTTGTGCTTTTCTGATAGTTTGTGAAAATTGGTAAACAGATGTTGCTGATGATGAGGAAGAAGATAGGTCCCTTTTCTACAATTTCTTGCCTCAATGATAGCTACAGGCCTGGGAAAAAAGCAGGTCTGGTGGTGTGGAATTACTAGTATTCTCAATGCTCTTAGGCACAAGGTCCTAGGCTGTCTCCATCAGGGTCTAGGGGAAAATATTGGTTAAGGTAGTGGTGATGGTTTGACCTACCTGGAACCTGCTGTCTCCTGACTCCCTCAGGATGCCTTGGTGCTTCAACAAAGTGGGTTTGTCTTCCTGTGTGTATTAGGGGAGATTCCCTGAATCAGTGGAAATTTTCTGTGTGTACATTGGGGAGATGACCTCTAAAACACTGGTTCCTTAGTCTTTTGAGATCTCACACACTAAAACTATAAAAGTTTTGCAAATTATTAAGTTCCAGTCTTTTTGTTCTACATGACCATAGAAATAAGGGAATATAGACAAATTGAAAGGCATGGTATTGCCCCATACTCATACCTAAATTCTAATCTCCATTAAGTCAAATCACAATTAGCCAATGCTAATTGAGCAGAGTGCAAAGTGCAGAGCATCGATTTTATGCAAGATTAGGACAGGAAACATCTGGTGCAGACAAGTAGACAGGAACAGATGAGGCTGACATCTGGAAATCAATCTGATTCTATGTCAGAGATTTGGAAATCAACAAATACTCAAGTGGCAATTACTAGATGCTAGGCCCTGTAGAAGATGCAATAAAATTTAATGTAACATTTTTAACTATAAACAGCTTACTATCTAGTATTAGAAATGGAAAAAAAAGTTAATCAACAATATAAGAATTAAAGAGAAATACAATAACATAAGGCATATCTTAAGGCAGTATATAATCAATTACCAAATGAATAAATTCTGAGCTAAGAGAAAAGAGATCATTGTGCACTGGAATAGTTGAGAAGTCCTCTTAAAGGAGGGAGTCTTTGTACTAGTCCTTGAAGAGGAAGCAGGATTTTAGATTGCTAAAGAGAAGAGATAAGGGCAATATAGGCAGTGGTGTGAACAGAGGGAAAGGAGCAAGAGAAAACAAAGTAAATTCAGGAAAAGATGAATAGATATGTTTGGATATACTAGAGGAACTATATTTGTTGATTCTAGAAGAAAATGCTAGAGAGGTCAAATGGGGCCAAACTATGGAAAAGCTCAGAATGCTAGATTATATATTCTGGACTTTATTCTCTAGGTAACGGGAATCTATAGAAATCTTCCAAAAAACCCAAGCAAACTAAAAACACCACCTCCTCCAAGAAAATCTTCTGCATTTGTTTTCAATGTTTTCAAGTTAATATAGACAGATTTGAATGTGAATGTGGGGAGGGGAGGGAAAGGGAAGATTAAGAGGCTGAGAGGCTAGGAAAGAAGATATAACTATAATTCAGATCTGAACTAATGAAGGTCTAGACTAGAATGCAATAAAAGGAAAGAATGGCTATGAAAGATACTGCAAAGGAAGAATTGGTGTTTTTGGTGACTGACTAGGGGTCAGAGAGGTCAAAGATGATAACAAAAGACTCAATCTGGATTAATGGGGAAAAATGTTATTAAAAGAAATTTGTAGAAGAACATAGGATGGAGGAGGAAGGAATTTGTGAGCAAAAAAGAACTAGAGATTATTATTGATTACAAAATAGAAAATGTTGATTATATCAAATTAAAAAGTTTTTGTACAAACAAAACTAATGCAGACAAGACGAGAAGGGAAGCAAACAACTAGGAAAACATTTTTACAGTCAAAAGTTCTGATAAAGGCCTCATTTCCAAAATACATAGAGAATTGACTCTAATTTATAAGAAATCAAGCCATTCTCCAATTGATAAATGGTCAAAAGATATGAACAAACAATTTTCAGATTAAGAATTTGAAACTATTTCTAGCCATATGAAAAGATGCTCCAAATCATTATTAATCAGAGAAATGCAAATTAAGATAACTTTGAGATACCACTATATACCTCTCAGATTGGCTAAAATGACAGGAAAAGATAATGCTGAATGTTGGAGGGGATGTGGGAAAATTGGGACACCAATAAATTGTTGGTGGAATTGTGAATACATCCAACCATTCTGGAGAACAATTTGGAACTATGCTCAAAAAGTTATCAAATTGTACATACCCTTTGATCCAGCAGTGTTACTACTGGGCTTATATCCCAAAGATATCTTAAAAGAAGGGAAAGGGACACACATGTGCCAAAATGTTTGTGGCAGCCCTTTTATAGTGGCTAGAAACTGAAAATTGAATGGATGCCCATCAATTGGAGAATGGCTGAATAAATCGTTCTGTAAGAAATGACCAGCAAGATGATTTCAGAAAGGCCTGGAGAGACTTACATGAACTGATTCTGAGTAAGATGAGCAGAATCAGGAGATCATTATACACTTTAACAATAATACTATAAGATGATCAATTCTGATGGACATGGCTCTCTTCAACAATGAGATGAATCAAATCAGTTCCATTTGTTCAATAATGAAGAGAACCAACTACACCCAGCGAAAGAACTATGGGAAATGAGTGTGAACCACAACATAGCATTTCTACTTCTGTTTTTGTCCGCTTGCATTTTTGATTTCCTTCTCAGGTTATTTTTACCTTATTTCTAAGTCTGATTTTTTTTGTGCAGCAAAATAACTGTATGGATATGTATACATATATTGTGTTTAACATATACTTTAATATATTTAACATGTATTGGTCTACCTGCCATCTAGGGGAGGGAGTGAGAGGAAGGGGGGGAAAAGCTGAAACAGAAGTTTTGCAAAGATCAATGCTGAAAAATTACCCATGCATATATCTTGTAAAAGCTATAATAAAAAAACATTTAAAGAAATTTGTAAGATAGGAAGGAGATATTTTAAGGGAACATGAGATGTTTGATTTTAAACTTCAGGATATGAGGAAACTTGACTCCTGACAGGATAGGGATAGCTGAAGTTTTGGGAGCTATTTGATAGATGAAGCTGTGCATAAGAATGAGTAAGTGGGTATGTAGAAAGAAGAGCAGAAAACTATTAACTATACCTTGGGAAATAGTTAGTAGATGGGAAAAGAAAGATGATCCAGTAAAAAATAAGGACGGGAGAAAGGAGAGAGGGAGGGAGGAAGGGAAAGAGAGAGGAGAGAAACAGCGAGAGCGTGTGCAAGAGCGAGAGCGAGAGAGAGAGAGAGAATGAGCAGTTATGGGATAGAACTACTGTATGATTGAGAATTTATAAGGATATGTTTATCAAGTGATTCTTACTCACCACAGGTAATAGAGACAACTAGACATTAAGTTATTAAATGAAGTACAAAGAAATATTTATACTCTATTATATTTACAAAGTGTGAAGACTTTCTTGATGGAATTATAAAGGGAGCTTGCCACTGACTGGCTGAATACTGTCTTTAAAGTGGCCTTTAAAGAACTAGCTTGCCAACTTGCCAACTCTTGACACAGTGGAAGGTGGAAAACTTTGTGGAATGTGACCCCCTGGAAATCTAGAGGACAGCCAATTATGGAGGAAGACCCTAGAGACCACTGGCAGAGAAGGGGATTTCTATTTCCCTAACCCCATTAGCTATGGCCCTTTACATCAGAACTACTTGCCCATGATGAGACACTTAAGAGTAGGCCAAAGAGAGAGTCCATAGGGGCTCCAAAGAATGTGAGCCCTGCCATTAGAGAAGACAGTCAGCTATGGATTCAAATGAAAATTATCCTTGAAAGTCAAGGGGCAAGCTTCAAAGAGGAGCAGGTCTAGGAAACCCAGCTGAGTGATCTGTTCAGTAGAGATACTACATCTAGGAGAAAGTAGCATAAGGATAGTATTAAGAAGAGAAAATATGTGAATTATCTTGCCTATGGCTATCCCTACTATGTATGTATCTATCCATCCTTTCTGCTACATGGGAGAATGACTCAGGTTCATAGGAAAAATATTTTATTGCTACTCTTCTAAAGATGCCATCTTAATAAATGTCTTTGTTTTTAACTATTTGTCTACTTTCTACTAAAGGTAAGCTCCCTGGTAGGAGTTCATGAGTTAAGTTTTAGGATTGCAAACCATAAAGTACCTTGAATTTAGATAATCACCACCACCACTTGCAGCTCCCAACCCCAACCTGTAGTCTGTATTGAGAGAATATGTTACATAAGAAAACAGCTTTGATGTGTACTGATTAAAGCCACCATGTTTCCAGGATCAGGAAGTAGGTAGAGGGAAGGGAACTTTCAGTCTCTAGAAAATGCAATTATATAGACCAAAATACCACTGTTAAATGGCCTCAGGACCTATGATCCATTTCAGGAATAAACTTGTCATGTGACTTTAGAGAAGTCACTAAACTTTTCTAAGCCTGGATTTCTTCATCCAGAAAATGAAGTAGTTAGACTACATAATGTCTTCTGGTTCTAAAATGCTATAGTTTCAGGTAACCAGACACAATAGTGGGCAGACTTAAAATGAAAAGAGCAACCAAGGGGATGGTGAAACAAAAGGATGAAGGAAATAGAATCAAAGAAATTTAATACAGAAAACTCTTAAGAAATGCTTCTTCAACAAAAAGCTTTCTATTGATACATATTTATGACTAGCCTCTACTTGTAAGATGATATGGAAAAGAATACATAAGTTTAGCTTCACGTATAGCCTGGCTTTTTATCCAGCTCTGGCCTTGCCTTGGGAAGATGGGTTTGGGAGGCACAGGAAAATAGTCTCTGAAGGACTAAGTCCTCTATAATTGTCTTACATTTGCTCTGGGATGGGCCAAAGGCATCCGTCTAGAACCATAGAAACTTCAGGGTTATCTTGTACCTTCTTTAAAACTCCTTAAAATTTAGAATTATCCTAGAACTGACTTAGCTTTATCTAATAATATCTAGGATTTCAGAAATGAAGGACCTGGAAAAAGTAAAAACTACAAGTGGCAGAGTGGAAGTTCAAATTCATATTTGATACTATGCTACCTGCTCCATGGCAATGCCACTTTCAATCCAGAGACAGGTTGATCTTAATAGGAGAATTTCAGAAGACTTGCCTGATTCTATGTATCTGTCAAGGGTAAGGAAACTTAGGTTTATTATTTGCAAATACTTCCAAGAGGCAAGATAATATAGTGGAAAGAGTATTGAGCTAAAAACCAAAAGATCTCTGAGTTCCACTACTTATTAAATATATCAAATTGAACAAATTGTATAATTTCTGAGCCTTTTAAATTTCAACTGTAAAAATTGGAATAAAACTTTCTAGAAATGGCAATTTAAAAAATATTTGATTGTTTTTAATTTTGAAACTCACAATATAAAACAGAAGCACTTTATAAAAGTAAAATAAATAAATAAATAAAAATCAGAAAGATGCTTACCCATGAAATAAGTTCTAATACAGAGTTGGATTTTCTTTTGAGTAATTAAAAAAATTCAACCTGGCAAAACTATCCTCATTCTTTCCGGTCTTACTTCTATTCTATTGCTTGTTGGTGTGAGAGCTTGCAGAGTCCTTTTCAGGGCTGCTCATCCACCTTTGTCATCTACCTTCACCTAAATCCATGAAGCTGTAGCAATAGCCACACAATGATAAATCCATTTTGGCAGACAGATTAATCCAGGTTGAGGATAACTGACTGGCCTCAAACCCATCAGTGAGTTAGGGAGATATCTATTCTCCAAAATGTGAAACTTCCCCAGCAGACTGGGTGGATGATAACAATTTTTTTAAAAGATCATGAAATGGCTGAAACAGGACTGATCAGAGCTTGGTCAGACATAAAAGGTCCAAGATCATCTACTATCTCCCAGATAACTGCCACCAATCCTAACTTTTGTCTTGCCACTGGACTTTGATGACTAAGAGAAATGAGTTGACTCACTTAAATCCAATCCATATACAAATCACCACCCTGTGGTATTATTGATCCTCTTCAAAAATGAAGGATGAATGGATTTTAAGAATCCATTAATTTCCTTCTCTTTTTTCCCTCCTCCCCTACCCCAAATTTAAAAAGTGGTAAAACAGTCAATCAAAATAAATTCCTATTTCCATGTACCTAAATATACTTTAATCTACATCTTATGTTCATTACCTCTCATTTGGGAGGCAGGTAAAAAGATCTTGACAAATCCTCTTCAGTAGTGGTTGGTTATTACAATAATATGAGTTGTGATATTTTTTCAAATTGATTGGCCCTTACAAAGTTGTTTGTTGTTACAAAGGGATCATTATCAATAGTCCCTAGAATCCACTCACTGCATTGTAGGACTGACAATTTAAAAGTCATTCACATAGTCTCTAGTCATAAGGCTAAAACACAATAAACAGCAAAGAGGAAAAAAATTCCTTACTCCAGCCTTAAGGATCCACCTCTTTCTCTGAGTCCTATCTTAAACATAAAGAGGAATGAACTTAACTAACATCAATGAAAATGGACATTTCCATATATACAATAGAAAAGAAAAAGAGGACTATTGTGGGTCTCTTATGGATGGCTTGCTTTTCTTTTAAAACTTTTAATAAATTCAACCTATAGCTTTCTCATAAATTGGAAAAATAATCCTATTTCAGCAATTTTCTGTGAGTATTAAATAAGATAATGAATATGCCAGTGCTTTGAAAACCACTATATAAAAAATTTTGTATATTTTAATAATTCACTTAATTCAATAATTTATATATTGAATATTTAATTTTAATTATTTATCAATTTATCTAATTTAATAATATGCTACATAGGTTGTTATATAAATGAAAAATATTTTATTATCTTCATCAAAGAAATTTCATGGGCAATTCAATTCCTATAATTGAATAATACTCTTTCCCCTTCAAAAAGGAATTTGTAGACCCCCCCAAAAAAAAAACTTCACTCACCTCGAGGTCCAAACATATTGTCCAAAAATGCATTGACTTCATTGTCAAAAGCTATTAGCTGCTCCTGAAAAAATAAATGATAGATAATTTAAATTTCTTTTTTGAGAAGTATAGAAACCCAAAGGACTTTGGACAGTTAAATATCACAAGGTCTTAGCTCTCTCTGGGACCTTTAATTTGAAATAGGTGAAAAAAGGAGGGGAGAAGGGATTAAAAATGCCCCTATATCCGTGATCAGATTCTTTAATTGTCTTAAGCTTTTTATCATGCTAGTCATGGTAAATAGGAGCGCAACTCATTTCTTGCTTAATAATGTCCCAAGATTACTGATCCAAATTTCATTGACTTCCCTTGTTCCAAATGCCTTAAAAGGCCCAGAGGGCACAAGTACAATTTTGAAAGGAAAATTTCGCTCAAGTCTTGCCTGAATGTCTTTATGAAACTTCAGAGAGTAACATCTTCTCAAATATTATATACATGTGAGAAATTTTGGGGTTTTTTCATTATTTTTCCACATAATTTTTTCTCAATATTATCTCTTGTATCTCAATGTATATCCGAAACTCCACTTAAGAGTAATACTATTCTTTTAATGTACCATATAACAATTCTATCCTTACCTGGGAGTAGAAGAATGCCATTATAAAGCTAGAAGATCTAGGACAAGGTGTCTTCTCCTGTTTGACATTACTCCCATTCATGCGAATCTGTCATTTCCTTGCTTAAGTAATCTGCTAAGATGTTATCTACAGTTACTATAGAACCTGTTTTCAGCAGCTGCTTAGAGAGGACAACATAAGGCCTAAATCATCTGTGCCTTCTTCAGTGTGGAAAGGGAGAGTCTTATTATTTTGTTTGCAGAAAAGGAAGATGCCTGTCTCAAGGAGGATTTATCCAACACAATTTTGCTAAACAAATATCATATCCAGAGAACTGTATGAGATGCTGGAAGAGATTTAAAATTTATATAAGATTTAGTCTTTTATCCTCACGGAGTTCATAGTTTAATATAGAATAGGATAGATACACACAAAACAGTAACCAAGGTGAAAAAGAATAAATCCAATTCTTTTTAGAACTATTCAACAAAGACCTAGAAAATGTACTACACTGAGTCTTGAAAAATTACTATTTCCAGCCCAACTTAACATAGGGAAGGCTTCTGTCACTGAGGATAAGATATGATCATGAGAGGACTCCAATGATACTTTCAGTCCAAGGATTCAGAGTGAGCATACCAAAGGGTAGGAAGCAGGAATGGATGTAACTAGCAAGCTTTATAAGCTCATATCTCAGAATTGGATCAAAGATTCAGAGCAGCCTGAAGAAGAGACATAATCTGAGGGACCACCACAAAAGAGTGGTGAGGGAGATGCTATAGACCAAGGGGAGCCTTTAGTGAAGAGGTGACATTTGAGATGAGCTTTAAAACAAATGGATAGAAATTCAGTAAGTCAAAATGAGGGAGTAAGGACTTTTCAGGCACAATAGGATCTTTTTGGCAGCTACTCTATCCCTATCTACACAGAAAATGAGACAATTGGTCCTCAATTCCAGGAGGCTGATGTGGAATGTGAAGCCTATTCAAGTCCAAAGGTCTATTTGTAATACTAAATGGCTCTGACTTTCAAAACCTGAAATGTCCTGAAAAAAGAACTGATGATGTGACATAATTGCTGAAAAGAGACTCTATATATTTTTGTCCTGAGCACTTCCCTCAGAGTTAGATGTATCTTACTCTCTAGCCCTGGAGCTTTCTACTGAATGAAATCTTTGGGTCACCCTAGGTCAGAGGTATTTAATCTGGGATCCATGAACTTGTTGGGGGTTTTTAAAAGTATATTTTGACAACTGTATTAACTTTGTAATCTTATGTATTTGTTTTATATATTTAAATTCATTTTTCTAAGGAAGTACCTGAAGATTTCACCAGATTATCAAAGAAGTGGGTCCATGAAGAAGGTTAAAACCCTGGCTTAGGGGTTCTGTTTCAAACTAACCTGGATGTTTTCATTGATTGTGACCACCTTTAAACCTAATATACAAAGAATTTGGAGGCTTCTAGCACCAAAACAAGGGTGAATATACTTGCTTTTTCAGGATAAAAAAATGTAATCTGTGCTGCCCTCCACACTGGATGAATCTGTCTTTGATCAATGAGCTTGACGCCAAAGGTGAATATCAATCTTATTGAAGTATCTTTTCTCCATCCTCCTCTCATAACAGATACTAGTAGAAACCCCTTCTTGGGTGCTGAATTCATCAGGTATCCAAGTGTGATAAGGCTATGGAAAAACAACTGGTGAAATCTATTTGATTTTATACTAATAGGAAAATGAAGTCTGAGCCAGAATTTTGTTTAAAGTGTGTAAGTCTGGTTATCTTTTTCTACTCAGCCTACATTTCAATCATGCTTGATTGTTGGGGGGGGAGGGGGTGTAGGAAAGTAGGGAGTGAAAAGGAAGATAGGTGAGAAGAAAACAGTACTTGTGCAGGTAATGAGAGTGAGAAAAGCTGACTAGTTTGCCATCTCTGTTATCTCCTTATCAGGCCAGAAGCTCATCGAGGGATGTAGAGAACTGAGGAGCTTCAGGGACTTAATAGTTCCTGCAATCTTATGCTTATCTTACCTGTGTAGCTCCTAGCATAATGTTCTGCATGCAGTAGATGAACAATAAATGTTTGGTGCATTTTATAAGCACAATCTAAGTATCATATGCATATAAGATTTTCCAGAAAGTAGTACTTTTCAATTTTTTAAAGAGTAAACAGCTTCTTTCCAATAGCACTGAAGTACTACTTGACCTCTTACTATGAGCCAGGAACTTATAAATATTTTATGATTTAATTCATACAACAAGCCTGAGAGTAAGTACTATTATTTCCTCATTTAAGGGGACTGATGTTAAACAAAGTCAGGGTCACACACATAAGAAGTATTTGAATTCATCTTCCTGACTCAAGCCCCTACTGTGTCATTTAGCTGCCTCTTGAGTAGGCCTTTAATAGAACACTTAATAGAGGCAGGTAAGTCTTTAATCTCTCAGTCCTCAGTTCCGTGGATTTTGGATCTCATCATGGTACCATTATAGTCTTAAAAAGATTAAATAATACATATTGTTGAAAATCTTCCTTAAAGAACACCTTAAGATATATTAGAAATGCATTTAAGATAGAGATGATAAAGATATCAGATAAACAGGTCAAACCAAGGCAAAGTCTAAGATTGGAAAATCAGATGTGATACTATATAGAGAAATGAATGCTGAGGCTTTCAGCATGACACAGCAAAAAGATCTGGAATCCAGTCTTGATCTGAATACCGATTCTTCCATTTTCTATAATATCAATGTGATTTGGGGCAAGTTTTTTAACTTTTCTGGTTTCACCTTCCTTATCCCTAAAATAAGAGGAGCTGAATAAGGTAATTTCTAAGGTCTCTTCCAGCTCTGGATTGATGAAACTATAGCATCAGTAGTGCCATATTGTCATCAGGAATTTTTAAAGATTCAGGAAACTTTGAAAAAGTATTTTGGAAGAATTTTTAGGAGCCAATATGGTGGAGTAAGCAGTAATATTATGGCTGGAACTCTCCCATATTCACTTCCAAAGAACTATATAATAAATAGCATCCTAAAACAGAACCTAAGAAAAGCAGAACCAGCAAAAAGATGGGATAAAACACTCTTTGAGTCCAAGAAATTTGGAAGATGAGCAGAAAAGATCTGTTTCATTCAGGTAAAGGGAGAGCTCAGTCCAGGACAGGAAGAAGCAAGTCCCACCTTAGTAAAACAGTAGTAAATCCTAAGCTCTAATGTGGTAGATAGAGCAGGCAATGGCCAAGATCAGCCTATACCTTAGCATACCCAGGGGAATGGGTAAACTCTGGTTCTGAGAACCTCCAAGTGCTTCAACATACCCTGGACAAGCAAGTACCCACCAGCATGCTTCAATGTAGCCTCAGAGAAATAAAGAAACACATCAGTCTCAGCCCATGCCAAATACCACTACTAGGACCTTGATTCAATACCAAGTTAAGATGACAGATTCCTACAGCAGTACCAGTCATCTCCCACCACATCCCCTCAGTGAAGCACCAGACATAGAGGTCACAAGTGTGTCTTAGAACAACATCAGTAGAGCAGCAGGTCAACAGCAAGGACCTTGCAGCACTTGGCACAGAAAGCCTGAAACAGTGCTCCATCCACCACAGGGAACAGAGCTCAAATTCAAAACAAAGTTAAAAGAAAGGCTAAAAAAGATAACAAAAAAGAGAATCTGACCATAGCAGGTTATTATGGTAAAACAGGAAAGATCAAAACACAAATTCAGGAGAAAACAATGATGTCAAAAAACCTATGGGCAAAATCTCAAAGAAAAAGAGAAAGTGCTCTTAAGAGCAAAAAGAACTCATGGAAGAGTTAGGAAAGGAACTTAAAAATCATAAGTGAAGGGGCAGTTAGTGCAGTGAATAGAGAACCAGTTCTGAAGTCAGGAGGACCTGAATTCAAATCTGATCTCAGACACTTGACGCTTCTTATCTGTGACCCTACTGGCAAGTCACTAAACCTCAATTGCCTCAGCAAAACAAACAAACAAGCACATAAATAAGGGATAGGAAAAAAGGGGAAGGAAATGAAAGATTATTTTAAAAAAAAAAAGAGTCAATACCTAGAAAAAGAAAACAACTGCTTAAAAAGGAGAATTGGCCAAATGGAAAAAAAGATACAAAAGTCCACAGAAGAAAACAACTCCTTAAAGAGTATAATTAACCAATTAGAAAAAGAGCTACAAAAGATAATTGAGAAAAACAATACCCTAAAAGTTAGAACTGGGCAAGTGAAAGTTAATGATTTTAAAGGACAATTAAAATAATCAAGTAAACACAAAAAGTGAAAAAACGGAAGAAAATTTAAAATATCTCAGTTGTTTTCACTGACCTGAAAAATAGACCCATAAAAGACAATATTAGAATCATAGGAGTACCTAAAAGCCATAATCAAAAGGAAGACTTGGACAACATCCTTGAAGAAATTATCAAGGAAAAACTGTATTGATTTCCTAGAACCAGGAGGCAAAATAAGTACTGAAAGAATCCACTGATTATCTCAGGAAAGAGATCCCAAAATAAAAACTCCAAGGAACATTATAGTCAAATTTCAGAACTGTCAGGTCAAGGGGAAAAACCCTTACAAATGGCCAGAAAGAAACAATTCAAATATCAAGGAGCATAATCAGAATCATGCAGGTCTCAACAGCAGTAAGTATTAAAAGATCAGTGATCATATCACGGAATATGATGTTCTGAAAGCAAAAAAACTAGGACTATAACCAAGAATCACTTACCTGACAAAATTGAGCATCATATATCTAAGGGAGTAAAGATCATTCAATGAAATAGAAGGATTCCAAATTTTCATAAGGAAAAGACCAAAATTAAACAAAAAATTTGATCTCCAATATCAAGACCCAAAGAAGCATAAGCAGCTAAAAGGGAAAAGAAAACATAAGGAATTCAAAAGAACTAAATTGTTTATATTTCTACATGGGAAGATGTTGTCACTAATAGTGCTGCTAAAAACATATACATAAATAAAAAGTATGGGTACAAGGTGAATTTGAGGGAATGACATAAAAATTAGAGGTAGAATGGGATAAATTATTTCACATGATGAGGTGTGAAAGATCTATTACAGTGAAGTTGAAGATGGACAGGTAGATGAAGGTCATCACTTTAACCTTGCTTTCATCAGTATTGCCTCAAAGAGGGAATAATATACACAATTAGTTGAATATAGAAATTTATCTTACCTGACAGGGATGTTGGAGGGTAGGGGATTAAGTAAAGGGTGAGATAGGGACCAATAGAAGGAAAGGAACATCAAGTGAGGCAATCAAAAGCAAAACACTGTTGAGGAAGGAAAGGATTAAAGGAAAGAGAAGATAAACAAGAAGAAGAATAAGATAGAGAGAAGTACACAGTAATCTTAACTGTGAATGTGAATGGGATTAATTCTCCCATAAAATGGAAACAGATAGAAAAGTGGATCAAAACCAGAATCTTATAACATGTTTACAAGAAATACACTTGAAGCAGAAAGATACCCACACAGAATAAGGTAAGAAGTTGAAGCACTTTATTTCATACTTCAGCTAAAGTAAAAAACAAATAAACAACAACAAGAAAACAGGGTTAGCAATCCTGATTCCAGACAAAGTAAAAGCAAAAATAGACATTTAAAAGAGATAAAGATGTAAATTACATTTTGCAAAAAGGTAACATAGATAATGAAGCAATATCAATACTAAACATATATGCAATAAGTGATATAACATCCAAATTCTTAAAGAAGAACTTAAGCAAATTGCAGAAAGAAATAGTTATAAAAAGAATATTAGTAGAGAACTAGAGAGGTCCCCTCTCAGAATATGACAAATTCAGCCAAGAAAGAAACTAAGGAGGTAAACAGAATATTAGAAAAGTTAGATATGACAGACCTTTGGAGAAAACTAAATGGAAACAGAAAAGAATGTACTTTTTATTTCAGGAGTATATGGCACCTACACAAAAACTGATCATGTATTAAGGCATAAAATCCTCAAAATTAAATGCAGAAAGTTAAAAGTATTAAATGTATTCTTTTCAGATTATAATGCAAAAAAATACATTCAACAAAGGGAAGTAGAAAAAAATTAAAAATTAATTGGAAACTAAATCTAATCTTAAAGAATAATGGAGTCAAAGAATAAATCATAGAAACAACCAATAATTTCATTAAAGGGAATTTAAAAGACATTAAATTCATTCATGAAGTTCATTAGATACATCCATGAGACAAGATATCAAAATTTATGGGAAGTACTCAAATCAGTATTTAGGAAATTTTTATTTCTCTAAATTCTTACATCAATAAAATGGGGGAAAAACTCCCAAAAATCAATGAATTGGGCATACAACTGGGGAAAAAAAACCTAGAAAAAGAACAAATTAAAAATTGCCAACTGAGTACCAAATTGTAAATCCTGAAAAATCGAAGGTGAAATTAATAAGACTAAAAAAAAGTTTTTTGGAGAAGCTGTCAATTGGAAAAAATGCAGCAAATATCTTTAAGTCTAAAGATCCATGGTACATAGGAACTTGACATAAATATATAGGGATAAGAGCCATTCCCTTGTCTATAACATTCCTGTAGTTGGTCATTCAAGTTTGGTTAGGATATCTTCAATTCCAGGGAATACAAGATGAAGGAATTCATCCCATTTTTAGGACAGTTCTAATTATTCAGGCAATAATGTAATGAACAGTTAACACTTTAACAAAATTTTCAGTTTAGCAGATTAGCTGACAATTAACTGAAAAAATGAAGATGAGATAGGTGACCAAAATGGGAGAGAGAGTAGTATTATGAGAGAAAAATGAAGTGAACATGGATAGAAGAAGCTGGAGTGCATTAAAAGCAAACTTCTCCTTACTTCCCAATTTTCCAAAGAGCCAATCTTGGCATATGAATTACCATTTTAACAGAATGACACATCTGAAAGGTAAGGAAGATCTCTTAATCATGCTATTATTTGATTAAGCAGTTTCTACACTGATGTCTCTTTGTTTAGACAAAAATTTCACCCACAGAACCAATTTGTCTGGATGGTAGTTTTTCTTCCTTGTGATTCTTAATGTTTTAAAACCTAATTCTCTATTATGTATATGGACTATTTTTATCACTCAGTGATTTTAAAAGGGTACTATTACAAAAGAAACTCACTTAAAATCATCTCCATGTTCTACGAAAGTTCTATTTTCTTGATATCTGAATGAAGTTGTTCTTCAAGCTTATCTAAGATGCAAATAAATCAGGCTATGAAAGTTTCCAATACCCAAGGAGAAAGGTAATGCAGTATTGGGCCTAGAGTCAGGAAGACTACCTCCCAAGGTGTTGTGAGGCTGAGACCATATTTATGAAGTGCCTGGCATAGGGCCTGGCACATAGTAGATACCATTTAAATTCTAGCTCTTTATAGTGGTGATGGGAGGAGGAGGAGGAGAAAGAGTAGTAATAGAATAGCAATATTAGTAATGTGACGGTGTCATAATGTTACAAAAGTAGGAGGACTGAAGTAATTTAAGAATATCCCTGTGATTTTCATCTACATTATGACAGGTCTTTGTCAGTGCTTAATATACAAATTAGTTTTTTTCCCCCTCCAAACCGGACCTATGATTTCACTGGTATAGAGAACTTTCAATAAGAAAACTTTCTTCTACCAGTGAAGATTACTATTTCTTTGCAACTTAATAGAGATGTCTAGATGTCACTAACAACTCAAATGACTTGCCTAAGGTCACATAGCCCCTATGTTTCTGAGATAAGACTTGAATCCAGATCTTCCTGTATCCAAGATTATGTCTCCCCACTTCACTACACTACTTCTCAAAATGGAGGGGCCAGTCAGGGACACTAAAATAAGGCCGTTCTTCTTTTAGAATTAATTGCTTAGGAAAAGATTTAACACCAGTTTTCAAGGAGAAAAAAGGACCTAATAATACTCTCCCCCAATGGGCCAAGTAAGAAGAGGCAGAACCTTTGGGCACCTGCCCCTCTTGAAGTTGTGCCAATGTACTTTTGACCTTCCCCTGCATTAAGGAGATGGCTGCAGAAACTACAAATTAGAAAGTATTCTATTCTCTTGTGAGTGAATGATATAGTTATCTCTCAAAGATGGTGCTAGGGATCAGCTCTTTTTTCCCTCCTATTTTATTTTTAAATTGATGCATTTGTCTGCATTTCTTAGATACCAGGGAGATAATTTTCAGGCTCTAGGGAGTTGTAGGGTACAGATGGGGATGGAGCAGGAAGAGCACTGTCAACATAGTTACTGCTTGAGAAATATATTTTGCCATACTTTAAGGAAAGCAAGGATAGATAGGTAGCACAATAGATAGAATGCTGCCAGGCCTGGAGTCAAGAAGTCATCTTCTTGAGATCAAATCTGGCTTCAGACACTAGCTACATGACTAGTTGAATAAGTCACTTAGTCTCATTTACCTCAATTTATTCATCTGTAAAATGAGATGAAGAAGGAAATGGTAAACTCCAATATCTTTGCTAAGAAAACCCTAAGTGGAGTAATGAAAAGCTGGACACGATTAAATGACAACAAAGGAAAAGCATCCCTTACAGCTCAACTGAATTCAGCTAATACTTGTATATTGCTTTATGCTTTACAAAGATAACCACAGAGAAGTTAGAGGTAAACTACAGAATTATGCTAACTAGTTTCCTGCCTTAAAAAGTAAAGAAGGAAAGAGTAGAGCATATACTAAACTTAAAGCCCATAAGTGATTAACTTTTCAAAAAATTAATGTTAGAGAAGAGTGTATAATCACTGGTATTCAATGTTTAATGAATGTCAATAAACTAAAATTTTGTTCCTACTTTTATCCTGGGACCACCAAGTTTTTTGTGTTTTTTCAAATTCTACTGTGCACCCTCCCTATACGTCCATATATGCCACAATAGTAGATTCCAGAATAGTAGTTTCCATAAATCAGTACTAACTACCCCAAGGACATTCAATCATTAACAAGTGATGGTGTCCAGATGAGTTTGCTCCAGCACTACTAGTATGTTTGGAACTGGAAACCAGTCATAAACCCTTACCTATACCATCTGCCCGGTGGTCATTAAATCATTGGCTAGTGATGGTAGGATGAATCTGTGCCAACACTTTTAGAAACAATTTCAGAGAGGTTACTGAGTCATTGATTGTTCTTTGTTTTTACTGAAGCCACAATAATTAAACACCCAACAAATTGTAATGAATCAGTATTCTCCTTTGAGTAAATAATTTTTTGAATCATTTGCCAGATAACTCAGTTTTTTGTCTTTTTATTCTGTGCACCTAGCATGGTACCTGACTCAAAGTAGGTACTTAATAAGTAAAAATCAAAGAATATAAGAATTGGAAGAGATCTAAAAGGTCATTTTTTCAAACTTTCCATCAAATGCAAGAATCCTCTTCTACTTCATCCCTGATAGATGATCATTTAGTTTCTGTTTGAACTCTTCCAGTGATTACTTTGTAAAGCAGATCATTCCATTGTTGGATAGCTCTAATTGTTAATCCTAATTGTGAGAAAGTTGTTTCTTTATATTAAACCCAATTTTGCTTGTCTGTGCCTTCCCCCATTGGCACTAATTCTATCTTCTAGAGCCACACAATATAAATTTACTCTTTTTTCCATAAGACAGCTCTTCAAATATTTGAAGACATACGATCAGCATCCTCCTCCTCCAAGTCTTTTCTAATCTAGGCCAAACATCCCATTTCTCTCCATTGTTTCTTAAACTACCCTGCTTATTTTGACTGAATTCTCTCTAGTTTTGAAATGTTCCACTTACATTGTGACACCTAGGATTGTACTCAGTATTCCATAAGCATCTTTCCCCATTATCCTTCACTCTTTTCTTTAATGAAGATGTAATCCTTCTCCTTCATACATACCTCTCCTCCTCATTTCTCCAACACATTGCTCTGTCCCCTGTCCACTCCTTAATCTTCTAATCTTAAACCTATCAGCTGGCTCTTTCCTAGCTGCCTACAAATATACTCATTGTTTTAAAAAAAATCCCCAGCTATTTCAACTATCTCCATTTTATTTTCATGCTCTTTTGATGGATAAACTTTTTAAAGAAAACTCTGTACCTCTGACTTCTAATCTTATCTTTCAACTAAAACTGTTTTCTACAAAGTTACCAGTGATTGATTAATTACCAAATCTTAGAGCTTTATCTCAATCCTTATCCTTCTTACCCTCTTGGCAAGCTTTGACACTGTTCATAATCATTGCCCTCCTGAATTCGCTTTGATCTTTTAGTTTTGGCACTGTTTTCTCCTAGTTCTTCTCTCATTTGTATGTCTGTTCCTCAGTCTTATCTACTATATCTTCAAAGTCATGCCCAGTAAATGTGGGTGTCTCCCAAAGGTCTACCTTGGTCCCTTTTTTCTTATCTCTCTATACAAGGTTTTCTAAACCTGAGGTAGATGATTTTGTTTGTAATCTTAGGTGTTTTATTTTACACATTTAAAAATATTTGATAAGAAGCCTATAGGCTTCATTAGACTCCCATGGGGTCCCGTCACACACACACACACACACACACACACACACACACACACACACACACAAACCAATTAAGAATCCTTTCTTTCAGGAGCAGCTAGGTGACACAGTGGATACAGCACCAGCCCTGAAGTCAGGAGGTCCTGAGTTCAAATCCGGTCTCAGACATTTAACACTTCCTAGCTATGTGACTTTGGGAAAGTCACTTAACCCAATTGCCTCAGGAAAAAGAAAAAAAAAGAATCCTTGCTTTTTATACTCTCTCATTTAGTGATCTCATCAGCTCCCAAGGACTTATTATCATTCCTATGCAGTTTATTTCCAGAATTATATATCTAGCCATCATTTTTTTCTCCTAAGTGCTAGTCTTGAATCATCAATTGCCTTTTGGATATCCCAAACTAGATGTCCCAGAGAATTTTCTACATTAAACTCAACTGATCCATTTCAACTTATTATTCTTTCCCCCAAATCCCCCTTTACCCATCTTCACTATTACTATTGAAATTAGCACTATCCTCCCAATTACCTATCCTTGATTCCTTACTGGAATTCACCTCACATATCCAATTTGTTGTCAAATCTAGTAATTTCTACCTTTACAATATACTTGATATGTTTCCTTCTCTTCCTTTACACAACCATATACCTAGCACAACCTTGATCACCTTCTACCTATACTATGGCAATAGCCTTCTAATTGGCCTTCCTTTCCTTTCTAATCCATTCTTTATTCAGCTGCTGGAATGATTTTTTCAAGTATAAATCTAAAAAATGTATCCCTCTACTCAACAAACCTGTGCCTCAAGGTCAAATATAAAGTTCTCTGTTTGGCATTTAAAGCCCTTCACAATCTAGCCTTTTAACTTTCTGACCTTTTTATACTTTATTCCATTTCTTCAATCTAATTATATGTCTATTTGTTTTTCCTCTCATGGCACAGTCCATCTCCTAGTTTTTCCCCCCCCACTGGCCATTTTCTTTTCCTAGAATATTCTATTCTCTCCTCTCCATTTTTTAGCCTCCCAAATGTCTAGACTTAATTCATATACTCTCTGCTGCAGGAAATTTTACACCATTCACTTTAAGATTACCTTCCATCTATTCTGTACATATCTTGTATGTACATAGTTATTCACATTGTCTCCCTCATCAGAATGAGAGAATCTTAAAAAAAAAATAGAGATAGTTGAGTGCAGGAAGGTTTTTTGGTTTTTGTTTTGGTAGAAGAGAGGGATTTATTTTCCTCCCTGTTTTCTACATTTAACACAGTTCCTGGCTCCATACTGAATGTATAATAAATGCTTGTTAATTAACTGAAAACATATTTAAACATCCATGCCAGAAGTCCACATATTACATACTAAGTCAGTCAATCAATAACCATTTACTATGTGGCAAGAAGGGTGCTAAACTATTAAAAAAAAAAAAACCAGCCCCTACCTTTGATGAGCTCATATTCTAACAGGAAAACAACATGCCAGTAACTATGTACATAAAGATAGATACAGAGTACATGAAAGAAAATCTCAAGGGGGTTGAAGTACTTCATTATTAACATTATTTCCATTATAAAGAATCTATTATTGCTTTCTGAATGCAAAGAGTATAATAGAAAAACTTAGTGAAAGATGTAATTTTCTCTCAGTATTAATAAATTAGTACAGGATATATTTGCATTTTGAGCTCCTAACATCTCATCCTTGTTGTTATAATGACCTTTAGCCTTATGTTTGCTATAAAATCTGTCTTATCTTAGAGGAACATTTATTTTTCAAATCAAATATTTGTAACTGTCCCCTTTGCCTGACCTGATCAGAATTCCATGGCTAATCACACAGGAGTGAAAGTAGAAGGATTTGGTTGTGCTCCTACTCAATTTGGTTCATGGACTTCTATTACCACAATTCAGGTATCATCATGCCCCTCTATGGATTTGAATGATATGAATTGAATTGGATATGAAAAATTTTCATCACAACTTCTTTTATATCCCCATTTTTGTTTCCTACTGTCTACCCCCTCTTAGAACTTTTGATTCACTAATATTCCAATCTCAGTCCCAAAGAGCAGAAATTTTGAAGATTAATGTCCAAGGTCCTCATTAATAATGTCTTATTTATTTTGGGGAGCACAACAACCTTAAGACACTGTAAAAAATACACTTAAAATTATGTTGGCAATTAGAAGGAATTAGAAGAAAGTATAGAATCTTAGAGTTGTAAGGGACCTCAGAGATAATTTAATCCAATCTAGGAATGAATAGTAATCTTTTTTTTGTTTGTTTTGACACTTTTGACAATTAGTTTCCATTTCTTCTTAGAGATCCTCAGAGATATTCAAGGTAGCCCATTTACTTTTGGACAATTCTATTAGGAAAGAGCTAACTCATTACATCTTTAGTCAAAGTGGCTGTGTGTTAGTTGAATTAGTGAGAAGAGAGGTTTGAAACAGGGATACCATTTAGAAGGTTACTGTAAAGGCATAGGCAAAAAAAGCAGCAAAAGACAAGAAAACAAGTTATTACTGCTTTGGGAAGAAGCTCAGTGAAAGAACAGACCTGAGACAGAAGAACTCGGTTTGAAACCCAACTCTGATGCTAGGCATGAGTAATGTAATAGTAGACAAGTCACTGCCCTGCTCTGAACTTCATTTTTGTCATCTGTAAAACAGGATTACATAATTCTTAGCTCCCTTATAGCTTTAACATTCAATGAATTCTGTAAATTATTAAAACAAAACAAAAAATACCCCAGCAAACAACTTTCAGTCTATATGCTGGAAATAATTTTTACAGATAACTCAATTTCCTATACTTTATTCATATGCAATGAGATAGGATGTTCAGAATTTTGTACCTGGGGCACAAAAGCCCCAAATATGAAGGTTTACTAATGGTCTAATAGACTGCACATTAAGGTAAATTTAACTTTAAAAGATTTTCAACAAGGGTATTAATTTTTAAAAAAGAGTTTGGGGATTAAATCTTAGTTAACAAAATCATTTGCTCAGAGCACTGGTTTCCTTGAGTGTTCAAGTGATACTCTATAATGAATATTTCTGAAAGGCAGCAAGTTATTAGAAAAAAATTAAACTTGGGGGTCAGAAATATCAGGGTTTTAAGGTCTTTGGTACAAACACCTTAGTAAAAAAAAGCACTGGATTTGGAATCAAAGCACTTGAGTTTGAATTTTAGTGTCTGAGTAAGCATTGCAAAGTCACTTAACCTCTGTAAAGTTTAAGTTTTTTCATAAGGAAACTGAGGATTTTGGATTAACAACCTTTCAGATCTTTTCTAGGTAAATGAGCAAGCAGTTATTAAGCAACTGTTATGCCTCAAACACTATGCTAAGTGCAAAGAATGTAAATTTTAAAAATAATACAATCTCAGAAGCTATATTTTTCAGTTCAATAAATATTGATTAAATGCCTACTATGAGTCAGGTACTCGGAGAAAATACAATAGAAGGAGGTGAGTATTTTATTTTGGAAAGTTATATGGTGGTTGACTTTATTTAAGCCATAGGCAGGGGTCCTCAAACTAAGGCCCATGGGCCGGATGGGGCAGCTGAGGACTATTATCCCCCTCACCCAGGGCTATAAAGTTTCTTTTTTTAAAGGCCCGCAAAACAAGGTTTTTATTTTTACTATAGTCCGGCCCTCCCACAGTCTGAGGGACATGAACTGGCCCCCTATTTAAAAAGTTTGAGGACCCCTGCAAGGAATAAACTGGCAAACTCTAGTTGTAATAATGGTTTTGACTTAATTGGGAAGAGAAAGATGGAGAGGAATAGGAAAGCATGTTGGAGTGTATATCTGAATTAGCAAAGTGGCAAAAGGATGGCTGCAGAATCCAGTGAACCATAGTTGGAGCCCACCTATATAACACTCACTAATCAGGATAACAGTTTTTGTGACTCTAAATCTTGACCATGACACTTGCTAAGTGTGTAAACTTGGGCAAATAACCAAATCTATCACGGAATGATAAAAGATAAACAACAACAATTTCTGAGCCTTAATTTACTCTTCAGTAAAATAGGGATAATTATATATTCACTACTTTGTAGGGCTGTTGGAAAGAATATGCTCTTTAAATTGTATATTATACACTATATAAATGTACATTACACTCATAACATTATATATGTTCTTCAGTCATTTTGGTAGAGTATTTTTAGCCTTCTATTCAATGATACACAAAAAGCATGCAGAAAGATATATTCACTAAAGAACACTTGCTTGAATTAGAAAACTTGCTTGAATAAAGTGCCTTATGACACTCTATATAGGCAAATAAAATTTGATGTACAGAAGACAAATGACCTGTATCTCATACCAAATCAAATAATTATCTAATAACATAGTATGATGGGAAGAACATTGCATGTGCAATCAATAGGCTTGAGTTCAAAGCCCAGCTTTGCTGTTTACTACTTGTTTGATTTTGGACATGTCATTTAACTTCTCTGGGCTTATAAAAGGAAGCCAGATGTAATAATCTCTAAGGTCCCTTGCATCCTTGAATCTGTGATTCTGGATCCACCAAAGGAATGATAAAGCTAAAAATGATGTTAAAGTTGCCATTCAAAATGATTAAAGTTTTTATTAAATAGAAAGTAGTGAATGAAGAAAGAATTCCCTGGAGAATTTAGCTAACATTAGTTTTCTGTTTTCTAGGAGATCTTGGAATTATCCCAGCTTCTAAATTATTGGGCAGGGAGGAAAATAAAATTCTTTCACAATTAGAAACAGAAATGAAAGGAGATTCTGTCTGTATGTGCTCTGGTTATCAAGTACCAATCAGAAGGGAAGCAGGTTGGCTAGTTTGTATCCAGAAGCAGTGCCCTTGTGAAGACTAGAACAAAGAAAGGCTTTTAGTGAGTTTGGAGAAGAAAAAATGGGCCAGTTTTTCAATTCCAGTTTCCTAATTTAAATTTAACAATTGCATAATCATGCCCAAATATGTTATGGGACTTTTTTTAGAGAATTCACTTAAGAGAAGAAAGCAGATTTATTAACAATGCCAATAGTCTTATCATGTTAGCAAAACGCCAAGTATAATTCTTCACTACTATTACACATATTAAAAAAAATTAATTTCAAAAGTCATGTGTGATTAGAAACTAGATCCATATGGACATTTTAATATGGATTTAAGGGTGGGGAATATCAACTGATATACACTGCATGACTTTTAGTATCGTATTTAATCTCTCTGGGCCTCAGTTTCTTCATCTATTAAATGGATTTAATAATATTGAGATCTACCTCATTGTGATGCCAGAAAGACTAAATGGAATAGTGTATGTAATACCCTTAGTAATAATAAATCACCAACAAACTGTGAATATTTCTATGATTATTATTTTGGAATGGGAGGTTAGATTATGCACCTTCTAAGGATTGTTCCTTCTAGCTCCAAGATAGTATGATACTTATTTCTTTAAAATGGAGTGGGAGGAAGTTATCTGTAAATCATCATGTACTGTTCTTCTGCATAGTGTGAAAGAACATTTTCTGCTCAAAAAACACTTAATAAGGATATATCCTCATCCTCATCCTCATTGTTACAATGTTTGTGTATGCTGTTACAAAAAGCCATCTTCTAGGAGTACAGAAAGCTCTGGAGCCTCAGATACTTTTATTCATGGAGGTGGTGATTTTAAGAATTTACCAATCCATTCTTTAGGCTATATTTCCAAACTCTAATCCTACTGCCATCCCTAGTTATCTCTACCATTCAAAAGTACCTAAAGAGGTAGCAATTTATAGGGATTTTGTGCTTCTTCTATCTCCCAAAACACCTCAAAATCCAGAGAAAGATTTCTGCCAACAACTTTGAAAGTCATTTAATTAACTTTTTTACAAAATGAAGTTATCAGCTACAGTCTGTCCTGACTAATAATTTTACATTGTGATTTTCATTAGCCATAGAAGACAGAGAATCTCTAGTTTTTACATAATATATGACTGAGCTGACGGTGATCTTAATGAGTTTCATAATTCCATCTCATTGCCTTTATCAGGCCATACCATTCCTTAAAAAAGGAAACAATATGACTAAGAAAAAGAATAGTGGATCAATCAGTGAAACAGATTAGGTTCATAAGACACAGTAATCAATTACTATAGCAATCTAGTATTTCATAAACTCAAAAACTCAAATTTCTGGGATAAAAACTCACTATCTGAAAAATTACTGGGAAAACTTAAAAATTATATAGCAGAAACTAAGCATTGACCAACATCTAACACCCTATACCAAGACTGACATGGGTTCATGATTTAGACATAGAAGATTATACTATAACCAAATCAGGAGAACAAGAAATAGTCTACCTCTCAGATATGTGAAGATAGAAGGAATTTATAGCCAAAGAAGAACCAAAGAACAGTATGAAATGCAAAATGGATTATTTTGATTATATTAAATTAAAAAGTTTTTTCCACAAACCATACCAACGCAGACAAGATTAAAAGGGAAGCAGAAAGCTAATGGGAAAAGATTTTACAGCTAGTGTAACAAGATAAAGACCTCATTTCTAAAATATATAAGGAAGTGACTTAAATTTATAAGATTACAAGCCATTCTCCAATTGATAAATGGTCAAAGGATATGAACAGATAATTTTCAGAAAAAGAAATTAAAGCCATTTCTAGTCAAATGAAAAAAAATACCCTAAGTCATTATTGTTTAAAGAAATGCAAATTAAGACATTAATAAATAATAAAACTCTGAGATACCATTTCATACTTCTCAGATTGGTTAAGATGACAGGAAATGATAATAATAAATGTTGGGGGGGATGTGAGAAAATTGGAACACTAAAGCATTGTTGGTGGAGTTGTGAACTGATCCAGTCATTCTGGAGAGTAATTTGGAACCATATATGCCCAAAGGGCTATAAAACGGCGTATACTCTTTGATCATATAATGTCTCTACTAGGAATGTATCCCAGAGATCATAAAAGAGGGAAAAGAACCCACATGTACAAAAATGTTTGTAATATCCTTCTCCTGTGCTGTGTGACAGCACATAAAATCAGTTAAGTATCAAAACTTGGTGATCAATAATGTCTTTTTTTCTCTAGTATCAAATTCATAGCTTATCATTATAGATCCATGATTACCAGATATGTGGAGGATCTTCAAGTTCCTTAGCACAGAGAGCTCATTAGTGTCTGGTACTCAAAGTCTTAAAAATATTCTCTAGCTCAACTAGCCTTTTTGATCTAATAGATAAGCGTTAGGGAATTCTCTGAGGTACCCAGAGGCACCTTAATCATCACAACATGACTTTGATGGGAGTGAGCAGATTCCTCTTTAGGGCAATATGAGCTGTACATAACTGTACATAACTGTAGTGACTTGTCTGGCCTCCTCAACCCTTTCTTTTTCCAATTTACCCCCCCCCCCAACATTTTTATAAAAATGAAATCATGAAATCATGAACTGTCTTGAAAGAGAAAGAAAACTTCACAAGAACAACATACAGTTTGAGTACTGGGGGTAAAAAAGGGGAGTGATTCTAAATGTTTTATGTTAGTGACAGTAGAGGATTTATAATCTTATTAGAGACTACTAGCTGGTACACTGGTCCTAGAGTCAAGAATACCTGAATTCATAGTTGACCCCAAACATTTTCTAGCTACAAGTAAGTCAAAGCTCAATTTCTTCAGATGTAAAACAGAAATAGTAACAGCACCCACCTTACAGGATTGGTTTTTGTGATGATCAAATGAGATAATATTTATAAAGCGCTTATCATAGTGTCCTATAGTAGGTGCTTAATAAAAGCTTGTTTTCTTTCTATATATATATATATAAAACCCTTGGATCTTTTCAGCATCAACAGGAAACCACCTTCTCCTTGAGCCAAGTTATAGCTCAACCACTTTCAAGAAAGTGATTCTCAGAGTCAGACAAAGACCTTTTATCTTATCTAAACTTTCTAACCTCTCAACACCTCACATTGTGGTCTGCACATTTAAATTTTACAACTTCTAGGCTCTAGTGGTAGATTTCATTGACCATGATCTGGTACTGGTTTCCAGTTTATCTGTATCTACTAGAACTTGTATTCTACTTGAGAATTCAAGGGCACTTCCATCCCATGATAAAGCAACAAAGTTCCATCCTTGAACAATAACAATAATAATAGTAATATTAACTTACATTTATATGGTACTTTTAGATTTGCAAAGAACTATATACACATTATCTCATTCAATTATCATGACAACATTGTGAGGTAGGAATTATTATCTGCATTTTATAAATAAGAAAGCTAAAAAAGAAAAAAGGATAATTTTCCAAAACAAAACAGAAAAACAAATAAGAAAACTGAGACTGTGAGTAATTATGTGACTTGCCAAAGATCACAGCTAGTAAATAGTGGAGGTGAGATTTTGAGCCTAAACCATCCTGATTCCAATTCTAGTATTCTCTACATACAATAGTAATTTAATAAATGTTTCTTGAATTCAAAGTGAGGCTTAGCAAATACCTAACTAATGGCACCTTAAAGATGATTTTGTAGATAGGCTGCTGTTGTAAGTGGCTGAAACTAAATGACTTACTTAAAATATCTGTGTGTATGTGGCTCAATCAAAATTGGTTCTCAAATATTTTCATTTCCCAATGATGCTGGGATGCATTGTCACAAAACTATATCAATATTACAAATGTACATTGTTCTAATGTTTTTTGGTAAGACTTTATCACTTCCATATATTATGTAACCCTTTTTCTGGGGTCTTCAGCAACCACTTTGAATTGTGCCAAACAAGCATTTTTCTGAAACCAAAGTATTCTTCCTTTTAGTTGATAATTTGCAGTAAAGAGTAAAAAGTATTTTGCAATGCAAAAAATCCTTGAACTCTCAGCATTATGATCACATTCTTATAATTTTTATCTAGACAACAACTAGTTGCTGTACATAATATTCATGTGTATGTTTGTATATGCAATTTGTGGTTAAAGTACATCTCCAAGGTTCTCTTCCAGCTGTAAAGAACAAAGTGAAAATAATACTAATGATATTCCTTACATATAAACAGAGCTGTAAGACTTAGGTTTATGGTCAGAGATTCTGGGTGAATGTCATGTATGTGTCCTGATAAAGCAAACTCCTAAGCTTCATTTTCTGCATTTGTAAAATGAGAGAGTTAGATAAAATGGATTCTCAAGCCTTTCCAGCTTAAACTTTATGATCCTATGACTCATATAACATTTTGATCAAGATTTTGGCCAAATTTAATTTTTTGTCAAATTTAATGCTAACCCCAAAGAAGGAAAAATTTTCTTAAAGTATGTTTTACTATTTCTCATAATTTAATTAGGAAAACTTCTTATACTTCCACTGTGAAAAAAGGAAACTATTCTACATTTTCTCCTCCATTTGGTCCAAGAGGCTAAAAAAACTGAAATAAAAAAGGTGACCTTCAAGAGTCAAACAGAAATGGCAGTAACAGTTAGGAGAAAAATTAAATTTGATATTTCATTTCCAGAGTGGGGGAAAAAGAACTAAAAGACATTTGCAGTGAGAGATCACCAATGGGTAGCCTGCATTTTACACTGAGATCCTTAGAGAGTCACAAGGCCCCCACCAGATTAGTTACCTTCCCTCTCCTGTAGCAAATTCAAAAAAGGATATATATGAGTGTCACACTAGAATATCACATACAGATAGGTTGCAATCTGCACATCTGTGGGGGGGAGGGGATAATGTTCACATTATTGATATTACAGATCTATTTGAGTATTCTAGTAGAATTGTCAAATATCTCAAGTGTGCTAACATTTATATTCTTAAAAAGGTGAACTATTGGTTATTTGAAGTTTTACTGTATTACCTATTGCATCTTTTGATTGAGACATCTCTGCAGTATTACTTAGCACAGTGCCTAGTACATAATTGGCACTTTGTTTCTTAAGTGAGTAAATGAATAAATGTTTAAGATAAAAATTCTATGAGTCATATGTCAAAGTATGGCTTTGTGAGCATAACTTACTTCCATACTGAAATTCACTATTTTGAAAACTATTTTATTCAATACATTAAATTCAACAAACATTTCTTGATGACTTACTTATTGTGTAACAAATATTGTTCTAGGCTTTCTTCTTCATGGAATTATTTACAGTCTAATAGTTTACCATGTGATCAATCATTGGATCTCTTCTGAACTCTGTAATGACCTTTAGCCCAGAAACTATGCTCTATTCGTCAAAGAATATCTTGGTAGTCACCATTCAGAAACTGGTTGTGGGCTTTTGGTTTTCTCTCTGCAGCAATTAAATTGACAACTTTATGACATTTTAGCAATACGATGTAGTGGGAAAAGCACTGAACTGGAAGTCATAAAGGAGAGCCCTGTCTCTAATACTATCATCTGGGCAGGCTAATGCACCTTTCTGAGTCTCAATTTCCACTACTATAAAATGACAACAATAATCTTTAAACTATCTCCTTCATAGAGTTTGTGAAAGGCAAGTACTTTGTAAACCATAAACTGTCACACTCTTGCAAGTTACTATTTATATTATTATTCTATCTTGAAAGATACAGACATAGGTAGGTACATGGAGTGTGCCAGGTATTCCTAGGCATAAAAAACATACATACCAGCAATCATTTCATTGTGGGCATGGGGCTGTCCAAGAGCCTACTTGGACTTCCGGCCAAGATGGCGGTAGGAGTAGGAGCAGCTTTCCTACTGTGCAGAAGACCCCTGGCTACTGGAGTCACCTTCCTCTCCCTCACAGTACTCCTCTTTCTTTTTATTTCCCACTAACTTCTCCCCTGCTGCTGAGATCCAAGTGTCAGAAAAGGTATATCTAATTTCTTGGTCACCCTGCCATCCTAACTTCTCTATTTTTTTCTATTTTTGTCTCCCTGCACGTCTTCTCCCTATAACAGTGGCACTTCTACTTAGCACAGTCCAATAACTGTCCTGGGCAGGGTCAAATGGGCTATCCGTCTTCCTTTTTCAAATCTGCAGGAAGTCTGAGATCCTGCACAGGGACTTAATACAGCTGTATGCAGCTGAGTCAGAAAAGTCACCTAAACTTTTTTCTTCTTTGATTCATGTGAGCACTCTATTTTTTTGTGATTCTTTCTGCTTTACATAGTCCTGGGACTCTGATTGGTATGTGCAAGGAAGGTGAAACAGTTAAAATTTTAAATATAACATGGATATGTCATAGATCAACAGTCTTTAAATTTACTTGCTAGTTCCTCATTCAAAAAGTATGGAGCCTAGAGCAGAACAAACCAATTGGAAAAATACTCATTTGGCCAAAAAAGAAAAGGTTGAAAACATTGTTCTATATTTTAAGAAAAGAGAAATGATTTGATTAAAAAAATGGTTCTTAACAGATTTTGTATTATTAAAATAAAACTGATTTTTTAAAAGTTATTTTAGTTTTATGAATAAAAATGTCATCCAGCCTCTGCTGCTTAACTAGCTTCAATGATGGTAAGTAAGCTCATTGCCTCATGAAGAAGACAGCTTATTCCATTGTTGAACAACAGTCAACAGTTTAAATAATGCAATAAAAAAAATAAAAAGTTAATTACTCTCCAATCCTAGAAACAACGTAGACTCTCCCCACTTATGAACAGGTGATATTATAAATGATCATGAACAGTGTACTAATATTTCCCCATAAAAACACTGTTGCTAGGATCTCAAATTAACCCACATAGGCCTAATCAACCTATATAATCTGTCAATCGTACTACAAAAACTAAGCATCATGGTTAACAATAACTCTATGGGAAAATAGATTAATATAATTCCTTTAGATAAAATCCTGGCAACAGAATCAGGAATTCCTCATCCTCCCTTTTCCCCATATTCTACAGAGTGGGAACAGGTCATTCTATGGCTTTAAAGACAAATTAGCTTTCTGTCCTCATCTTTTTTTTATTCTGGGCATTTATCCTATTTCCTTTCACTCTAAAACAAGTTTCCCTCTGTCTTGTTCCTTAAACATGTATAATCTATTTTGAAGTTTTCTAAGGACTATTGTTATTGGAATTTGCATTGGTAAAGAATTTACCACCTAGTAGTCAATTGGCTGGTGATAAGAATCACTGTACTTAGGTAGGCTGGTTCTTGAGCATCAGTCTGCCATCAGAAACAAAGTTCATTTCTGGGGACCATCCTTGAAATATTTCCAGCTTGACAAACCTACGAGAGTTTATGCTCAAGAACCTAGGATCACTACCATGCCATTATAAAGCAGAAAAATAGAATTCTGTGCTTCATAATGTAAAATAAGATCTTTTAAAACACTAATATTCTTCTCATGGACAGCTAGATGGTACAATAAATAGAGCATGGGGCCAAGAATCAAAGATGTGAGTTAAAATCTGGTCTCAGATCCTTGCTAGCTGGGTAACTCTGGGCAAATCATTTAACTCTTAATTTTCCTCAATTCCTCCTTTGTGAAAAATATGGACATGCTATAAAAGAAAATGACTAATCACTCCAGTATCTTTGCCAAAGAACTCCATGGATAAGTTCATGTGATCAAGAAGAATCAGACACAACTGAATGATTCAACAACATTTCTGGTTGTGGTACATGGCTGAAAATCAAGAAATACTACAAACTCTGAAGGATCAAAATTTTGGTTGACTCAGAGGACAGTGGGGTGAGAAGAGATATTACTATCACTACCATCATCATCATCATCATCGTCACCATCTTTAAGCAAGTATTGTAAAGGATTTTGTCAGAGGCTGGGAAAAGATGTCCTGCATGAAGCCAGAACAAAAAATAGCTAATGTGATTGCTGCACTTATAAAAATGGACTATTAAGAGATCTAGAGCCAGGATTGTTAAACTGGAATCTACAGAATTCTAAGAAATCTCTGGATAGATTTCAAGGGATCGATGCACTCACCTAGGAATAAAAATTGCATCTTTGTTTTCACTAAACACTAATTTAGATTTAGCATTTTTATCCAATTATTAAAAAAAAAACATTATTCTGAGGTGTCCCTAAGTTTTACTAGATCACCAAAGAGGTCCATGACACTAAGTCTAGATAGGAACTAAGAAGTTCCCATCTAGAGGAAGGCCCCAGCATGGTGGATATTTTTTTCTTTATGGTGAATATATTGGAGGACATGGATAAGAAATGAACAAACTAAAAAAGCTTGTGATCTCTGTTGGATCGTTGAGTATTATATATTATTGAGCTCATGGTATAAAAACAGGAGGGATGGATATGTGAGAGATACAGGCCAACCTGACAAACATCAGTTAAGGGACTATTTGTATTTCCTCTGAAAGAACATTCTGAAGAATGTTTCATAGCATACTTTCAAGGAAAGCCAAGAGAAAAATCTCATTTCACCTTTCTTTTCTTGAAATATTTCTTTTTCTTTGTGGACTTCTCTGAAAACACAGGAGGATTTTTAGCATTTATTGTATAAATGAGGGGAGAAAAAGTGTTTTTTTTTTTCTTTTAAAGATAGCTTCTCTCCTTTTTCCCTATTTAGTAAATGCCGTGAATAGTTTTGACCCCAAAGTTTCTAAATTTCCTTACTTGACACAATGGAAAAGATATGATTGTTGATAGCAAAAATACTTAATTTACATAAGATTCTAAATTTGCTCAGTGGTCCTCTTGCTCATAGTTTTCCATAAATCTTTCATAAGTGATATACTGTTTGCCAGATTTTCTACTACAGTAGATCTCTTAATATTCTGTGGATACCAATGGAATATATGGGCTATCAGTTTGGTTTCTGCTTTTGTCTCATGGTTGACCTAACTTCATTTCTAATCATACAAACATCCATTGTACTGCTTCATTTGAACAATTCTTGGTTAACAGTGGATTGTACAATCTTCTAAAAGTTATTCACACTATTGTTTTCCTTCTGTTAAATTCTGAGCCAAACTTATTATCTATGTACATTGTCCATACAAGATGTATGTACTGAATGACCAGTTAGTTGAGTTGCTTATCCAATTGTATATTAATTACTAAATGAAACTCTATAATCTGTTGCTTATGAAAACACATCTAAAAACCAAAGACTAGAATAAAAAAGAATATAAATGAGAGATTGAAATAAAATTTACTATGTATGAGATGAATCTTCTAAAGCAGGAATTGTAACTGTGATATCAGATAAAGAAAAAGCAAAAATTCACAATAAAAATAAATAAGTAAATTATTTTATGTTGAAAAGAACTATATATAAACAAACCAATGTCACTAATAAATTTATATGCTCCAAATGACATAGCATCTAAATTCATAAAGGAATAATAACTAAATTAACTGGCCTCAAACATCTGGTAACTCATTTCTGAGTTCATTAGCAATAATAACACAAGAATAGTTTGGAGAGTTTAAATACTAGTTCTCTCAAACAATAATATAAGCAAATATTTGAAATATAAACAAACAGGACAATGTAGAATTGAACAAATTAATAGAAAAATACAGCCAAAAGGCTTATGATAACTTATAAATAAAACCATTAAAAATATTCATATTCCTTAAAAGTCTAGGGCAAAATTACAAAAATTAACTACATATTAGAGCACAGAAAATTTGAATTCATGTAAAAAGGCAGAAATAAAGTCAGAAAAAAGGCCTTTCTTCATCAACTTAGTATTTCCTCTATGAATAGTTAGGTTGACTTCTCTTAAATAACTAGGATGTCATTTAGGAAGATATGCAATGTTCAGAGCCTTGATGCACTCAGTACAATGTTATATACACATAGAAGCATCTGGAAGACCTCACCATCAATGGAAAATCTCTTTCCCATGTGGATTCTGACCATGGAAAATCACAACTTCTCAGACAACTCTTTAAAATGTATAAGTTGCAAAGAAGATAATGTTCTACATTAATCACGAAAGTTTCTCCCTGGAAGCTTCCTTCATCAATGAAATTATAAATCTGATTAGGGGGAACAGAACAACAGTTACAAGTCATTCAATCTTTGAAGTGAATATTCTCCATTCCATGATGGTGGCAAATATCTTTGTGAGTATACTTCTTGCTAATTTAATTCTCAGTTGATACTAGTCAATTAATGAATATTTATTCTCTACTATGTTCCAGGCACTGTGCTAAGTGATGGTGATACAAAAAGAGACAAAAGATAATCCCTGTCCTCAAGAAGCTCACAATTTATTTACAAGACTATTAAACAATGTTGTCTCTGTCTTTATATCTTTCAAAAAATCTGATAAGAGTTTTGACAGTCATAGAAATCTCCTTGTTAGAAGAGAACCTTTTTGAAATAGAAAAAAAAATTTTTGCTATAGGAATTTTTTTTTTGCTGTAGATTTTTTTTAAAGTAGAAAATAAATTCTTTGGGAAAATCAAGAAGACTAAGGGCAGAACAGGGATCCTCCTGGTAGTCCAAGAAGATTTGAAGAAAGTCTCCAGACTGGGAATTAACCCATGTGAAGTGCAAATACCTCCAGGCTAGTTCCACAGAAACACTGAGAGCCCTGGGGTGAACTGAGTTTAGCTGGAGCCTCAGCAGGAACCACAGAAACTTTCATCTCCCAGACTGCTTGAGGAATTGGGATCTGAATCTGGAAGGACTAAGTAAACTTCAGTTGATTAGAATGCCAAGCCCAGCTGTGTGGTAGAAATGCAACTCTGGGGAGAAGAAACCAATTCATCCACTGAGTGCAGAAGCAGTAATGCAGGGATGATACTGGCTGCGGTACTTGCTGGATGATACAGCTTTTGATTTGGGGTTCCTGGTCATAGGGGAGAGCTGAAGTGAAGTTAGAGGCACTATCTCCTGACTCCATGATTAGAGGTGCTTACACTACTAACTTTTATTTTAAAAAAATGAAGAGGCAAAGAAGAAAGAACTCAACCATAGAAACTTACTATAGGAACCAAGAAGATTTGGGTTCATCTTCAAAGGAGTACCCTGTAGTAAAAAAAAAAGCTTCTATCCCAAAGACTAATGGGAAATGGCTTTCCACCCAGAGGGAATTTATAGAAGAATTAAAAAAAAGAATTTAAAAATCAAATGAGAGACATTAAGAAAAAGCTTAAAAATAAAAACCATCCAAGAAAAACAAGATTGGGGGGGGGGGCGGGAAATTAACCAACTAGAAAAAGAGATACAGAGTCTCAGAGATGAAAATAATTCTTTGGAAATTAGAACTGGAAGAGGAGAAGCCAGTGAAGCTATGAGAAAGCAAGAAATAAGAAAACAGATTATAAAGAATGAAAAAATAGAACAGAATGTGAAATATAAGAAAAAATGACAGATCTGGAGAATAGATCAAGAAAAGAAAATATAAGAATAATTAGATTGCCTGAAAGTTGTGATCACAAAAAGGACCTTGATACAATAATGCAAGAAATAGTCCAAGAAAATTGTCCTGAATTGATAGAATATGAAGGGAAAGTAGAAATAGAAAAAATCCACTATTCATCTCAATGAGATCATTTGTGGAAAACATAGGAATATTATTGCCAAATTTCAAAACCCCCAGATCAAAGAGAAAATTTTGCAACAAACAAGAACACAAAACAATTCAAATATGCTGGAGCTGCAATTAGAATTAGTATAGGACTTATCCACAGTCACAGTAAAAGACTGCAGGTCCTGGAATCAGATCTACCGACAATCAAAAGAATTAGGCCTGTGGCCAAAAATATCATATCCAGCAAAATTAACTGTAATATTGAATGAGAAAAAATGGACATTAAATGAACTTGCAGATTTTCAGGACTTTTTGTCAACCAAACCCAAATTAATAAAAAATTCAACATATCAGAATCAACATCAATTTCAAGGTACTCAACGCAAATTGTTTATGGGGTTTTTTAATATTGGAAGTGTATACCATATGTTTAAGATTGACATCAATAATAGAGTAGCTCAAAAGAAAGACTCACAGAATCAAGATAAAAATAGTAATTATGTTATATGTTATATACAGTAAATATGTTATAGACATCAGAGGCATTAGAGGGGAAGGAGGGCTTGTAATTCTGGAAATCTACTCACATTGGGTATATAATAATAGCAGGGCAAATTAAGAAGCAGAGTTAAAGCAAAGAGTCAGCAGGGATAGGAAATATATGTGTGTATATGTGGGGGATGAGGAGAGAGTGGTGTGTGTGTGTGTGTGTTTGTGTGTGTATCTACAAAAGTGTCCATAAATTGTTCTTAACTATAGTTTGCTTGGGGCTTATGGGGGGGAGGGGGGAAATGAAAGAGGAAAAAAAATAAAGTAAAAAAGGTGCACAGCAGAAATAAAAAGAGCAATTTATAGGGAAGTAGAGAAAAGATGGACATTCATGAATATAATTGCTTTTACTAATATATAAACTTTCTTGAACTGGTAATTTGTTTTTATATATTTTGAATCTTCCCTGATGTTCTGCTGAGCACATGACAATGTTCTGTTTTGTTTTGTTTCATCTTATTTTGATATTCATTTTCTGTTTTACTTTCTCTGTTTTTAATAAAATAATTATTTTAAAAAGCAACAACAAAGAAAAGGCAGTAGAATCTTTTATTGTCTACATCTTTTAGTCAGTTTTGTGACTGTTAATATGTAGTTTGCCATAAAATAATTTTGGTAAAAGTCTTCCTTCTCTCTTTTCATGCCTTTACCAAGAAAGCCTTATTGTGTATATAAATTATTCTTATAAAAAATTTGGTAAAGATAAGAAAATGTGAATGTGAATCAGTATTATTGGCATTGTTAGTCACTTTTCCTTTAACAATAGAGTTCAATATTATTTCTTTTTAAATTTTTTTAGCTTTTTTATTTTCAAAATGTATGCATAGTTTTTGACATTCATCCTTGCAAAATCTTGTGTTCCAATTTTTTTCTCTCTCCTTCCTTCCACTCCCTCCCTTAGATAGCAAGTAATCCAATGTATGTTAAACATGCAATTCTTCCAAAAGTATTTCTAATCCCTTGTTATTTTCCCCTTTCATATACTTAGAAAATTGATTTTTCAATGTCCTTAAAATCATGTTACCTCTGTAAAATTGACCTAATCCAGCTCCTTTTCCATCACTGCATTCTTTAGTGCCAATTCTATTTCCTCCAGCACCATATCAGAGTCCCAATATTGTGGTTCCACTATTACAGATGAAGAAAAAAGTTGGCTAAACAATCTTTGTATATCTTTTCCAGGTCTCATCTATTTGTTTTTTTCTTTCTAGTTTTAGCTTTAGAAGCCTTTAGAATAATTGTACATAGTTGGGTCTGACAATAAGATTTCTTTAAATTTGTTTTTCCTTCCCTTTTTCACTGTCTAATGAAGTAATGCTGCTTTATTATCTTTCACTGTCTGACATCATTAAATTTAACAAATTAATTTTTATTCTAAATGAATATTGACTTTGACTGCCATATCTCTCTGGCATTAGATTAAGAGTCGACTGTCTGATACAGTTCCTAGTGTCTCTTGGTCTCCATATTGTGGCAACAGATTTGTGTAAGTTAAATTGTCATAAGCATATATGTACATTTACATAATATATATGCATAAGCACATATATACATAGATACACAAAATATATAAATATATAGTCTGCATTGGTACCTATTCTTTTATCAATTTTCTACTCTGGTGTTGTAAACAATTTATTTAAATAGACCAAGTTAAGATTAGTCCCAATTGTATGCCATATCTTCTAATTTTTGTTCCTTTTTCTAATTTGGTACTGATTTTGATCTTTGTGCTAACAAATGGAGAGTCTGACGATATATAGTTGGGTGACTTGGAAATGACTTGCACAGTGGTAAACCTCTCATTTTCTGTTTGTTAAAATGTTATCATTTGATTTTTTTTTTGTTACTTACTATTCACTATATCCAGAACCTCCTGACTCTTCTTTCCTAAAAACATTCATGATGTTATTTTCCAACATATTTTCAATGCTTTCCTCTGTGTCCACCTTTACACTGAATTAACGAAGCATTATTTAATTATGTTTACTTTAAAGGGTCTTATAAAGTTTTTATCAAGACCATCCATCACAAATTCTCTTTTTTTTTATCTCACATCCCATGAAGTCATCACCTAGTATCTTTGTCTTTAGTCTCTGATGAAAAATGTAACGTTTCTTCTCACCAATGCAAAGCTGTCTATGCTCTTCATCTATTCCTAATTTTTTAGAACATTGTCCCTTCTATAATACTTCTATTCTAATCTTCAGTCTCTCCCCATTCACTGGTTTACAAATGTGCTCAAGTCTCCCCCATGCTTTAAAAAATTCTCCTATAACCTAGCATTCTTACTAATGTTCCATATTTTTTCCTCCTCTTCTCAGCTAACCTCCTTGAAAAATAAGTTTTACAGTCAGTGACTTTACTTCCTTCCTTTTCATTTATTCTTCAATCTTTTGCAGTCTGGGTGCTGATCTTACTCAACTGAAATTCACTGCTTTCTCCAAAATTGCAAATGATATTTTCAGATACTAATTATCAGGTCTAGTAATTTTTTCTTAAACCTCTTCCTTCTTGACCTTTCTATCTCACTGATTGGCTAACAATAGGTCCCAGTCCAAGCCTCACTAGGTCATTGTTTGGGCTTGATGGCTCAGAGTGAGTATAAATAGCAAATGTTTATGTTTTGGCCAGAAATCCTAAAGGTCTTCCTCTCCTAGATTATTTTTTTTATCAAGTAAAAGAAAGAATTTTCCCTCTCATTTCTTACCTAGTCTTAATCACTGAATGGGTGTTGCTTTAGAAACCGAAACATAGGAAAAACCTTAGCTTAAAAAGACCAAGGTTACCCACTGAATCTGGGGCCATCTCTTATCCATTCTGATCTATATCTTGTCACTATACTGATGACTCTGGAAGAGTGAAGCTGGTGACCTTGCATAGCCCTGACTCACTGAAATCCAATTCACTTGTAAGTCATGATATCATGTGACTTCCTGATGTCATTGGTCCTTTCCAAGAATGAAGGATAAATAACAATAGCATTTGACACTATGATCACATTTTCTTCCTGGCTATTCTCTCATTATTCTCTCTTCATTCTCTTCTTATGTAACTGATCTTTCTGTCTCCTTTGCTGTATTTTCATGCATAGCATGTCCATCAATTGTGAATGAATCTCAAGGGTTAGATCTCTTTTCTCTTAATTCTCTCTTTCTTAGTTCCCATAGGTTCAATTATCAATCCTATCTTGATGATCTGTATACCTACATATCTAGACTTAGTTTCAGCCCTGCATCAGTAAAAGACTACTAAACTGAATTTCAAATCAAACGTCCCAGTGAAACAATATGTTCAAAGCAGAATTTTCCACCCTTCTCCCCAAATTCATTCTTATTATTGTCAAGGGTGCCCCTCCTTCCACTCAACCAGTTTTCTCACATTTGGTGTCATTACAATTCCCCACTCTCATTCACTGCTTATAGCCTATAAACTGCCAAATATTGTCCTTTCTACTTTCATAATATCTCTCTTTCTCTCTACTACTTTTTTCCATCCTACTTCAGGTCCTAATTATCTCTCACCTGGATTATTTAAATAATGTCTCATTGGGTATCTGCCTTAAATCTATTCTCACTGAAATCCATTTTCCACATAGTTACCAAAGTGAATTTCCTAAAAATACAGGTCATTATTATGAACCTCCTACATAAGAATCACAGGATTTAAAGTTGGAAAAGGTCTTAGAGGGAGTTCAGAAAGAGGGACTGAAAGGCTCCCTATTACCTCTAGGATCAAATATAAATTTGTCTATTTGATATTTTTAAAAAGATCTTTATAACTCAATTCCTTATCTTCCTAGTATTCTTACACATTATTCTACTCCTTTTATACATTTCTTTCTTTCATGGATTTCCATAACCACAGAATTCATCACTATGTCTGTTGGTAAGCTTTTCCATCCCCTAAGAAGTGGGTAAAGTCTATTTTTGAGTACGTACTCAAAGCCCTTCCAGTATGACAACACATATGGTCCCCTGGGAAATTAAGGGTCAGATACCTCTATGCTATGATGAGGCAGCCGACAAACACTTTGTTTACTATTACTTATACATTATGTAAATACAGAGACTTGTAGTTAAGCTACTAAAGTTTGCTCATGATCTTAATCAGTTAAGGAAACTAACTTAAGAGTATGTCTTTCTGGTCTCCTCTAGCCTAATGCTTCATAATGCTGTGAGAGAACCTTAGATTCTCAAAAGATTATATCACTTCAGGGTCTTATTAGATTAGAAAAGCTCTAAGTACATTTCAGAAATTTATTGTGTTTCTGTCACTGGAGAAGCATTATGACTAAATGCAGCAAAGTTCATCATCATAAAACTAGTCATTAGGTAATAGTTTTGAAGAGGGGACCCCCGAACTTGGCAAATCCTGGAAGGAGAAAATCTTCAATTTTGTCTCAATAAGAGACTTTGCCCCATGTCTTTTCCCTTAAATGAATTTAAGTTCCAACTGCTTGAGGGGGGAATGATTCCAAACATGCTAGCCATGTGAGGACCCTCTGTCCACTGGACCCTCTGTCCAGTACCCTCCTAATCTCTACCTTCACCTATCTCCTACTTCCAAATCCAGTAATAAACCTCGTTTATCAATCTAGCTCTCGTGCCAATAAATGCTTCTATTGGGGACTCACACCGCTACTAGACCTCATTTACCACCGTATCCTTGCTCCGAATCCAGAGGGGTTGCAGGGGAACTCCTTTTGACTCCCTGTACCCAAAACCTGCTACTAGACCTCAACTTAACCCTAATTTCATTTAGGTACCTCAAATTTAGACCTCAACAGTTTTACTGACTAAAGCAGGTCATAAAGGCTGTTTCTGAGGCAGGAAGAGACTGTAACTCTTATCAGTGGAAGAAGTCACACCAATGAAATCACATATCTTTCAAGAAAGTAGACTAGTAACCCAAAAATCAATTTAAGAGGATGCTTTGTCTGAAATTTTTGTGTAGGAAAAAGGCAATCAATTTGTTACAAAGCAATTTGTAAACAAATGTTAGCTGTTGATGCATTAAGGAAATAATTTGTCCATCTAAATAATAAGATAAGGAATGTTCCCCTTCTCACCTCAGACCTCCAGGTAGTTATATTACAGATATGATCTAATTCAAATAAGGAGAAGAAGCATATAGTGAAAAAGATTCTTGAATTTCAATAAAAGGTCAAATCCTAGTTCCCTTACTTTCTACAGTTCTGAATATAAGCCATTTCTTTTCAATTTTCTAAATCCCATTTTCCCCCTGCATTTAAAATGAAATGATTGAAGTAGATAACCTCTAAGACCTTTTCCAACTCTAAATTCTATGACCCTGTGTAGGAAGTCAAATATTAACTTTGCATCACAGAGAAAAAAACTCATAATGAAGTTATTAGGTACTTTTTTCAATAAACATCCATACCTAACTCCTATGAAAATCAAAACCCAAGTATTTCCATTGGTTTCCATTGATTTAGCAGATTCATTGGACATACTACATCTAAGAAATGGGAACTACATAGAGTTCTTTGGGAATGGGAAGCAGTCCTACTCTACATCTCCTACTTTTACCTCTCTTGCTGTCAACAAACATAAAAACTGCCATACCAGACCAGGTCTATATTTATTTTATGAATGAAAGAATATGAATAATGAAATAAATGAAAGAATAAAAATATGAATAATGAAATAAAGTGTACAAAGGAGAACAAAAACTATATTAAAGAAATACAGATATAGTCACCTTCTCATGCTAAATTTTCCCATATCTCAACACATTTTTTGCCCCTAATAACTACTTAGTGCAGAATGAGTTGTGAGGTCATTTAAGTATGTTCACTCTCAAAGTATACATAAACTGTAGGAAATGTGATCTTTTTCAGAATAACTTAGTTGAAGATTTCTCAAGATCTTTTTTCAAATTTAAGTTCAATGCCCGACTTGTAATCTCTCAAGTAGGCCAAGAATCACAAGGGGGAAAATGGAAAAAAAAAAAAAGAGGAAAGAAGGGGTTGTCCATGGTTATGACTGCTTAAAATGTACCACAAAATAGTAATCATTAAAATGATTTGGTACTGGTTTAAAAAAAGAGAGAAATCAATCAATAGAACAGATTAGGTACATAATATGCTTAAGCAAACACAGTTGCATAGTGTTCAATAAACCAAAAGACTCCAGGCAAAAGAACTTTATGTACAAAAATAATTACAGTAGCTCTTTTCATGGTAGACAAAAATGAGAAAGTAAGGAGGTATCCACTAACTAGGCAATAGCTAAAAAAAATTGTGCTATGAATGTAATAAAATATTTTTGTGCCATGAGAACTGAAGAAATAAATAGATAGTTTCAGAGGAAACCAGGAAAACTTCTGTGAACTTTAAAGCAGAATGTATTGAGAATAGCTAAGAGAACAATTTATATAATGGTAACATTGTAGAAAAAAAGTAACTTTGAAAAACTTTACAATTATAATGAATACAATGACAAGCCCCAAGTCCAAAAAAATAAAGATTAAAGAATTGAAGATGAAACAGGTTACTTAACTTTGACAAAAAAAGAGATGAACTTAAAATGCAGAAAGAGATATATTTCTGGACATAGTGAGGATAAATTTTTTGCTGAATTATGCAGTTATATTATAAGTACTTTTTGTGCTCAATGGAGGAATAATGATAGAGACATATTAAAATGCTTGTTAATTAAAAAAACATAAAGAATTAAATCCTCCAAATATTTTTTATTGCTTTTAGAACCAAAACATTAAGAAAAGAAGGATATTTGTAATGATGATTGCCAAATTACAGTATAAAATATGTATTTTCCCCCATATAGGCTGTACAATGTCAGATGCCAAAAAAACAGAAATTTGCTAGGTAATCACTAGCTGGAATGAGACAGATTTAAAGAAAAGACTATTCCTTCGCACTTGTAATAATGATGATGATTCATGATGATGCCTTTCATTTGCTAAAATTCAATAAAAACTCTGTGACATGATTATAGAAATAATGCTGGTGATTTTTCTGAGAATTGCTTCTAAACAAAATGCTAAAAAGAGAATATTTGTCAAAAATTTTTTTACTGTAATACATAATGGCCTCAGTAAAGGTTTAACCAAAAGAATGATTTCCTATTGATGTCTATGCTCCTATTAAAAATTAATACCATCCCAGAATACTACAAAGCCAGCCCTTTAGTGAAATCCACACTAATATATACACATACAAAAGACTGGTTTAATCATCCACATTAAAAAAAAAACAAAGTGGATAAAAAAAAAATCCCTTGCCTAGATTATGATATACAAATAAACTGGCATTCTGTTGATATGTATCTCACAGTTACAGAATGTAAAAATTGAAAAGCACTTCAGAGGTCATCTAATCTCACACCTAACAAAAGTCCATTCTATATTTTCCCTATCAAGGAATCATTTAAACTCTGCTTTAGTGTCCCTAATGAGTCTAATGGATTTTTGAGGCAGCCCATTCCAGTTTTATAAAAAACCTAATTGTTAAGTTTTTCCTAATATTAAAATAATCTACCTTTTTGCAGTATCCTGCATCCTCTGAAATTGAACGTAAGTCCAATCCCTTATAAATATTATAGTTCTCTTAAGACTTCAAAGACAGCTATAATACTATCTCAACTGTTCATGTCTTTTCTTCTCCATTTCAAACACCCCAGTCTCTTTAACCAATCCTATATAGATAATATATTCTATATTCTCTACTATCTCCATCACTCTAAACAATCTAATTCTCTAAATGTAGCTTAGGATGGCATTTGGATATCAAGAAAACTATGGCAGCCTTTTGGGACTGACACAAGTAACCAAAAAGTTGCCTATTCTTTTACAACTGGTGAACCATCAAACATGCCCTATACATTTACAACACAGGGCTTTATAGGCAAAGCAAGCAGTATAAAGAGTGTCTTGGGCTGGGCCCTAATTTTTAAAAAGGAATTGGTGAGGCTACATAATTGCTGGTGCTTTTCTAAAACTACTCCCCCTCAATAAAAGCTCATGTCTTGAAAAAAAAAGACATTTTCCCAGTTATGTTATATGACTAAGAATCATTTAACATCATGATTTCAGAAGAATCAAAATGACAAATAATTCAAAAAACAATGGAAAGATGCATGGTGGGTTTAAGTAAACTGCAGCATATTAGTAACAATGATTTGCAGTCCAGAAAAGGTATAAAATACTTTAAAAACTTGCATGAACAGAAAAGGAGATGAGTCAGTTATTATACAGCCAGAATAAGATCACAGATGACAGTCCAAATAGTACACTGGTAACAGTTAGAAAAGATGAATCAAAACATGGGATCAGAAGACATGGAGAAATTTGGGTTTGAATTAGCAGAACTACGCATACCAATAAAATAATGGAACCACCAAAGTACCAGGATTTTTTTTTCTGTTTGCTTTCATATTGGAAAGAGTAGTAGTTGTTATTAGTGTTTGATTTGTAGTTAGTGTTTGAATCTTAGCTCTGTCATGTGTGTGACTTTGAGAAAACCACTTATACTTTCTGAGTCTTATTTCTTCATCTGTGAAATGAGAATGTATGGTCCCTTGCAACTCTAAACTGATGATTTCTCTTATTGAATTTGGTGGAATTTTAGAGCTAAGAAGAAAACTTGGAGATCATCTACCTCAGCCTTCTCACAGGACAGTTAAATTAAGCAGAGATCAAAGAGATAAGGTAACTAACTTATTCTAGTCCCTGCTAACATTTAATGACAAATGATAGATTATAACACAAATTTCTTGCCTCTTTCCATTATAACATGCTCCTAGCATCTCACTTCTTTTCTGATGAGTCTGAAGCTATTTTCCCACACAGAAATAAATGAATAATAACTATTAGAACACTCTTCAATGATTTCTTAACCTGGCATTCAAGAGCTTCTACAACCTAGCACTTCCCTACATTTCTAGCCTTTTCATATTATTCCTTTTCACATATAGGCAACCAGATGACACAGTGGGTATAGACCAAGACTTTGGCTTTAGACACTTAGTAACTATGTGAACATAAGTAAGTTACTTAATCTCCTTTTGCCTGAGTTTCAGCATGTTTTAAATGGGGAATAATAATAGACATCCACATCTCAAGCTTGTTGGAGAATCAAATGAGTTAATATTTGTAAAGCACGCTGCAATCTTAAAATGCTATATAAATGCTAGCTATGATCATGACAATAAAAATTTTCTCTATACTCTGGTCAAACTAGATTCAACAGATTGCATACACATCTCACACTTTTCTTTCTCAGCTCCTAGCACAGTGTCCTACACAAGACAATAATTTAATAGATAATTGTTGCATTTGCTCAGAAGATGCTCTACCTAAGCATAGCTATGTTACACATAGTAGGGGTACCTATGAAGGAATGGAGGGTTTAGAATTGGGTCTTCCTGTGGGGCTTTAGTATCCTTTGTGTGTGTGGGGGTCTGAATTTATGATTTCATCTTCATTTATATAACCTAAAATATAGAAACTTCCTTTACCAATGCAGATTGGCAACTCTTCTGTAATTTGTTTTCTAAGAGAATCGTTGTTATATTTAAAGATTAAGCGAGTCCCTATGTGACCACAACAGGTAGTATATGCCAAAAAGTTGGATAATGAACCCAGTTCTTCATCATAATCCACAAGCATTTATTATGCATTTATGTGCCAGGCAGCTCCAAGGGTTAGACTTCTACTTACTACATCATGCTGCTTCTTGCTTTAGGACTTTAAAACAGAAAAAAAAATTCCTCTCAAAGAATTAATAGGCTTCATGCTAGCTTATAGAGAGAAGGGGAAAAGAAGTAGTAAATCTGTGTCCTTAAATGGTTTCATTTAGTAAGTATTTATTGAATTTTTATTATGTGCTAGTTGAGCGCTAGGATTCTTAAGCAATTTAAATTTTTTTCTCCTAAAGAGAAGAAAAAAGGAAATGTGTTGATTTGTGCATCTTCTCATAATATACTCCTTTCTGCCCCTTATTTCTCTTTTGTGGATAAACTATCTAGTTCTTTGAGAGAGAAAATAAAGGGGAAAAACACACACACACAACTACTAGCACAGCTTTGAGGCCAAATATCCTTTTGTTTAAGATAGTTCCTCCTGGCCTTCTATCATGAATAGAAAGCCATCCAATGCAAGGTCATTCTGTTTATTCATAGCACTCTCAAGACAATGAAATCTTTGCATCAAGGACTCAATCAAAGAGAATAATCTGATATTCACAAAGGAAGTCTAACAATAATAATATGCTTTGGCAGGCACAGCAGGTAAGAATGATAGCATTCCATGCCAATTAAGGGTCTGGATATCAATGGGAGTTATGATTCTTTTTCTAGGACATGGTCAATGTAGGGGTTATAATAGCAATCTAGGGTAGAATTAAAATACTAAGTTACGAGAAGACCATGGCTAAACCCTGAAGCCTTAGGTATAGATTGAATTCTGCCTCAACCACAGATAGACAAGGAATTTATCAGATATATATATAAATAAATTTAGGTAGAGAGTATAACTTCTGCCTATATGTTAAGAATTTTCCTAACTGGGGGCTTAAAGCAATTATGATGAACTCAGAATTTTTAATCTAAAATAAACTCCCCCAAACCAAAGTAGAATGAATCAAATGGATAAACCTAGGGACAATTTTCTTGCCCAACCCCCTTCCTTAACATCCTCCCATCTGCCTCCCCCACCTCTTAAAATGAGTTAATTATTTAAGAATGTATTTTTAAACTATCCATCAAAAGAAAGGATACTACAGTAGTTTTCTATACTTGGTTTCTAAATGAAAACTCTGCATAAGTTAATTTAATCATTATGGAAATCAATCAACAAGTATTTATTAAGCATGTACTATGTGTGAGAGACTAGTGATAGATACAAAGTTAAAAAACAAAATAGCGCTGATTCTTAGGGATCTTACATTTTATCATGAACAATTTGCTTTATCAAACATAGTGAAAGAAAATAACTTATGGGAAATGGTTGAATTTATAGAAATCTTCTCTTAATAGTTTCTGTGGAATATAAAAAGGTTTTGCTGTTGTTATTATTAGAAGAAATTCTAACATTTAAGTTCATTAGTCACAATGAATTGTCTAATGGTGTATTGAAAGCATTCTAAGTGTAAAACTGCTACATTACTGGGGGTTTGTTATAAAGGAGTTTCATTAAGAAGGCAGTGTATGTAGTATCCAAAATCCAAGACCACTGGCCTTGGAGTCAGAAGACTAGGGAGCCAGTCAGGCACTCCCACTTATTTGCTAAATTTCCTTTTCTAATTTCTGGCACTTTGTTTACTCATTTTTCTAACAAGGGATAATAGCAGCTGACATTTTTGTTAAAGAATTGTTGTGAGGATCAGATGGAATGATCTCCACATTGCATCTTATAACCATGCTGTGTTATATATAAAATATTCCTATTTTTTGACCCAAACTGTGATTTAATTAATATAGCAGCTCTTTTTCTTTATAATGTTATTACACTGATCTGAAGAATCTCAGGGCAATCATGTGATGAGATAAATTCAGAGTAGCATAGTAAAAAGAAGTAGTATTCAGGTATTGAGGTTCAAGTCCTGATTCTGTTGTTGTTGATCCTTCTACTGATCACTGTTTTCTGTTGTTCACCATCAGGGTGATGTCTTGAATTGCTTGTGAACTGGATTTTGGTGAGGGAGAGCTGCACAAAGTCATCAGCCTCAGTCTCTCTTCCAGAGTCACCAAAGTCCAACAGTAATACAAAAGTCAAGATAACTGACTGCTGCTTATTATCTTTGTGGCCTTTAATGAGTCATTAATGTCTGTTTCCTCAGCTGTATAATTACCTGAAGTAGTTATTTTCTAAAGTCCTTTCAAGTTCTAAATCTTATAATCTTATATATTTAATAATACTTTTTAGAGGGTCAACTTATTACTTCATCAATGGTGAAAACCACCAGTGTACAAAAGATCTCCACCAAAGCAAATAAATAATTTGTTTGTAACTTGAAGAATCGGTTGTCCAGAGGCAGCTAGATGGAGCACTGGATAGACCACCAGCCCTGAAATCAGGAGAACTTGAGTTCAAATCCGGCCTCAGACACTTAACACTTTCTGGTTGTGTGACCCTGGGCAAGTCATTTAACCCCAATTGCCTCAGCAAAAAAATACACACACACACACACACACACACACACACACACACACACACACACACACGAAGCAATTGTCCAAGGTGTTGCAAAGTTCAGTGCTTTGCTCAGCTCACAAAATTTATTTGTATCAGAAGTAGGACTTTAACCCAGGGCTTTCTCATTACAAGGGAATCCCTCAACTACAAAAAACATTTATGAATATATAGGTATGTATATATAATTGTAGTAAATGACATAGGTAACTCCAAAAACTTCATTTCTGGGGAATTCTATGTGAAGAGCAAAAAATAGAGCAGTCCAAAAGGTGAAAATAAAATTGCTATTGCTCACACCATTTCCTGAAATGGGCTGATTGGAAAAGAAAGAAAATGAGAATATATACTAGCACTGTAAGTGCTTTCCTTCCTTTTTTTCCCCTATTGCAACTTTCATTTTATATATAGGGCATATGGTGAACACAGGACCCCTGCACTGGCTAGACAATGGATTTTCAAAAAATAATAAGCAGCTTCAGATTTCCCATAATTCTTAGTTTGCCAAGTGAGACAAAGAAGACTATGTTTCAAAACTAAGTTTCTTAGTTGCTGTCCCAGCTGTTTGTAATATAACACTGCGTCCCAAAGACTGGGATTAATGAAGGAGAGACTGTCCCTCTTGTTACAGCCAAGAAGGATCACAAAAGATTTCCTAGCACATGTTCCCCAAATACAGTTTGTAGCCCTATATAACATTATCTGACCATTTTACCTAGCTTGTAGCTGTTGTCCCCTGGAAACAATCCACATTTCCAGCTACAGAGCTATTTGAAAGTCATGCAAATGAGTTGGCAAGACCCTTAATATTGAAAAAACTAAGGATCTACTTAGTCCTTCCCTTCTTGAACTTTTCCAATATATTTCATTCTGAGATGCTATTTAAATCTGAAAAACATTTTTCTTGGAATCTGATTTTCCCACCATTTGGGAAAGTTCATTGTACATACTGATCATGGCTATATTACCTCATATACTAATCAGGTGAATCCAATCAAAAGAGGAGAAAATCCATTCAAGACATCTTTTATCATTTCATCTCATAGGATCACAAATCTAGAACTAAAAGGGACCTCAGAGACCATGTGATCCAACATTTTTATTTTACAGATGAGGAAAAGGAGGCTCAGAGTGGTTCAATGAATTGATTAGGGTTACACAGTTATTAAATACTAGAAATTTGGATCCCAGGTCCTTTTGATTCCAAAGCCAATACTTTTTTTTTCTTTTTTCCATTCTTCCTTCCTTTCTTTTTCTCCTTTTCTTTCCTTTTTTCCTTCCTTTTTTTCTTTTATGAGTTAACTAGGGTTAAGTGACTTGTTCAGGGTCACACAGCTAGTAAGTGTTAGTTTCTGAGGTCACATTTGAACTCGGGTCCTCCCGAATTCAATACTTCAGAACTAGTGCTCTATTTACTATGCCATCTAGCTGCCTGCCAATGCTTTTTTCAACTATACTTCCTAACTTCCAGAAAAGCATATTATTTACATCAAATATTCTTCAGGAAAATGCAAGAATGATTTTTCCCAGAGCATCCACCCTATAACATTTGGTGCTGTTAACAAAATTTCCCTTTCATTTACAACTGTTCAGATAATATTGAAAATTCTTTTTAATAAAACTGTTGACTATAGGATTTACTACCTGTAACAATTACCTGTATTTTTAGTAGCTGCCTCCAAAACAAATTCAAATTAACTTTGTATCCTGAAACAAACAAGTTATAAAAATGAACTAAAGCCATCTATACAAAGTACTTCAAATTAATTGTAAGTTTATCAAATAATCTTCCTGAGTACTGGTCTATGGCATTCCTATGCTTAAAAATCCTCACCTCTAGAAATAAAATAAACTCCCTAGTTTGCCCTTCATAGTCTGACTAAAACCAACTTTTTCATTTGTATTCCATATATTCTACATCCCAGCTAAAATGAACTGCTGAGTTTCTTCCCATTTAGTATGACATAAAGTAGCCAATACTTCTGTGTCTTACATTCATTCAAATTATTCCCCCCAATTCCATGTCTGGAATGTATTCCTTCCTCACTTCTACCTATATAAATTTTTTCTTTCTTTCTGGATTGTTTGGATGCTACCTCTTTCATGAAGTCTTCACTGATCTCACCACTTTATAATGTTTCTTCCTCAAATTATCATGCATTACTTGTTTGATTACATGTAGAAAGTTTGGAGGGTAAGAATTATGTTGCTTTCATGTCTTCATCTTGAACACCAGATAAAGTATCTTGAATATCCTTTTGTTGAATTAGAATTTATTTAGATTGTCATCTCTATATTTACTTTTTGGATGGAAAAGGAGAATCCTTAGAAACTGAAAGGGAAAAAAACTGGGCCTGGCCTAAAAATCCACAGAAAAACTGCTACCCCAGTCACCAAAACCATTTGGTATTGGCTAAGAAATAGATTAGTTAATCAGTGGAATAGGTTAGGTTCACATGACAAAATAGTTAATATCTACAGCAATCTAGTGTTTGACAAACCCAAAGATCTTAACTTTTGGGAAAAGAATTCATTATTTGACAAATACTGCTGGGAAAACTGGAAATTAGTATGGCAGAAACTAGGCATGGACACACACTTAACACCATAAACTAAGATAAGATCAAAATGGGTCCATGATTTAGGCATAAAGAACAAGATTATAAATAAATTAGAGGAACATAGGATAGTTTTCCTCTCAGACTTGTGGAGGAGGAAGGAATTTGTGACCAAAGAAGAACCAGAGGTCATTATTGATCACAAAATAGAAAATTTTGATTATATCAAATTAAAAAGCCTTTGTACAAACAAAACTAATGCAAACAAGATTAGAAGGGAAGCAATAAACTGGGAAAAACATTTTTACAGATAAATGTTCTGATAAAGGCCTCATTTCCAAAATATATAGAGAATTGACTTTAATTTATAAGAAATCAAGCCATTCTCCAATCTGTAAATGGTCAAAGGTTATGAACAGACAATTTTCAGATGATGAAATTGAAACTATTTCTACTCATATGAAAGGGTGTCCCAAGTCACTATTGATCAGAGAAATGCAAATTAAAACAATTCTGAGATACCACTACACACCTGTCAGATAGGCTAAGATGACAGGAAAAAATGATGAATGTTGGAGAGGATGCGGGAAAACTGGGACACTAATGCATGGTTGGTAGAGTTGTGAACGAATCCAATCATTCTGGAGAGCAATCTGGAATTATGCCCAAAAAGTTATCAAACTGTGCATACCCTTTGATCCAGCAGTCCTACTACTAGACTTATATCCCAAAGAAATACTAAAGAAGGGAAAGGGATCTGTATGTGCCAAAATGTTTGTGGCGGCCCTTTTTGTAGTGGCTAGAAACTGGAAAATGAATGGATGCCCATCAATTGGAGAATGGTTGGGTAAATTGTGATATATGAATGTTATGGAATATTATTGTTCTGTAAGAAATGACCAGCAGGATGAATACAGAGAGCCCTGGAGAGATTTACATGAACTGATGCTAAGTGAAATGAGAGAACCAGGAGATCATTATACACTTCAACAACAATACTGTATGAGGATGTATTCTGATGGAAGTGGATATCTTTGACAAAGAGAAGATCTTATTCAGTTCCAATTGATCAATGATGGACAGAAGCAGCTACACTCAGAGAAAGAACACTGGGAAATGTATGTGGACTACTTGCATTTTTGTTTTTCTTCCCAAGTTATTTTTACCTTCTGAATCCAATTCTTCTTGTGCAACAAAAGAACTGTAACGGTTCTGCACACCTTCTACATAGATTGTATCTGGATATACCATAACATATTTAACATTTAGGATTTCTTAACTTTAGGTCCTGAGCTCTAGCCACTGTACCACCTAGTTGGATGAAGCATGCATTTCTTCTAGGATGAGTTGTTAAAATCAAGGCATTCAATATTCTAGAAATAAGATACTGATATAGATAGACAAGAACTCTCAGGAGTAAGCTTAAGGATATTCATAGAACTCTCAGGATTCTAAATCTCTTTCAAATCCATAAAAAATCAACCTTCAAGATAACTTTTTAATTTAATATATCAAATCCAGCCTTTTCTGAGAACTATTCAATACAAAATGATTTTAGTAACAAATACATAGCTTTGATTTCTTTTACTCCTTAATTACAATTATAGTTGATGCTCATGCACAGGTCTTCAGGAATAAAGCCAAGAATTAGAAGGACAAATATCTGAAATACTTTCTCACTTGTAAAAGGTGACACCTAACAGTTATAATTAAAATCCATTGATGCAGGACAAAAAAAAAAAACATTTTGCGCTGTTCAAGTAAGCAGTAACTAGTTAAGGCTGTTCAAGTAAACAGTAACTAGTTAAGGCTTAAAGAGAGGACTTTCTAGAACTGTCAATAGAAAAATGAACAGGAAAGATGAATAGCATCCATGCCCTCAGCAGACCTTTGTGATTGTTCTATATTAGGAATATAGTTAAATAATTACTCTCCTTGATTTGTTTCTCCCTCTCCAATTCATCCTTAAGACTAGTGCTACATTAATTTTTCTATAGCATTGCTTTATTTATGTCTATTTATGTTTATTTATAATACACACTATTTATGTACATAAATATTACGTATTTATGTATCCACTATTTATAGTGGATATAATAATGGACTTGAAGTCAAGAAGACCTGAGTTTAAATCTTATCCTAAATACTTATTTGCAGACTCCATTGCTTTATAAGTATTTTAAAGAAATAGTCACTTTTTTCATTGAGGGGAAGAATGTACCTCATTGATTCTCAGTGCCTTTGCAAAAGAGAGGGTTTTAAGTGCCTGGTTGTTTGAGAATTTTACTGTATTGTTTTCTGGGACATCCTCTTTGGCCACTTTGGATTATGAAGAAAAACCACAGAACCCAAAATGACTGGGGTAGATAGGGAAACACATAACTCTTATTGCTAATGATAATGAAAAAGTCTACCAAAGACTCACTCGGGCATTAAGGGAAAAGGGCATTAACAGTTTATAAAGCACATGCTCATCTCCAAACATTGACTCGGGGAACAATGCAGGCTCGCACAGGTACAAAAGGCAGATTCCCAGTATGGATAGCTTTATTTTCTTTAAAATTTGCTTATTAAAAAAGTTGATGCTGGCTAAAATACATGCACTTTTCACTTTCCGCCTAATTCACTAAATGCAAAGCAAATGATTTTGAAAAAATAGTAATGAAAATGTTCTGTCTTCGTTTCTTATAAGTATTGCCATTATGGTGCTATTGAAAGTTTTGTCTTGTTTAAAAAGAAAAATGCCATAGTTACAGTCCTCTTCCATGATTCTTCCTTACCAATTGCATTAATATGCTTATAACATTAGCGTCAGTTATGTTATTTGATAATGTTTGTTTTGATATTTGTATATTTGTTTGCAATCCAATTTTGCTCAGTAATATGCATGTAAATGCATACCTGAAATAAATGTAAGTACTAATAAAAACAAAAAACAAAACCAAAAAACCCCACTTATTTGCTAAATGACTCTGGACAAATCGGGTAACCTCTCTCAACCTGTTTCCTCATCCATAAAATAAGAATAGTAGTGCCTTACTTTCAGGACTGCTGTAAGCATCAACTGAAATAACACATCATTCGGGGGCTTTGTAAATTTAAAGTGCTGTATAAATGCTAGTTATTCTCATTCTTATTATATGATAGGTCTTCTCACAATCTTTCAATAGTTTCCCATGACCTGCAGAATAGAGCCCAAACTATTTAGCCTGATTGTCAACTCTTGCCACAACTGGATCCCTACATCACATTTACAAATTTGTTTTCCATTATTTCTTTACATTTACTATTACTAACCCAAATTGGTTAGATGCACTGTCCTTCAAAAATGTCTTTTCAATTCAGAAAATCTATTCATTACAAACTGGATTAGTTAAGTAATTTCTAATAAGGTGTAAAATACCTATAAGCTTAATGTTTCCAAGGAACATATTAATTTTCTTTTCCAGTTTAAGTAAACCATAATCTATTAATTTAAAGTTAAAAAATAAAAACAGTTCAGCAATTTTACATTTTTATGAGACATAAATGTATATATGAATTTCTCATAATATATTTCAGAATGTGGCCAATGCAAATTTCTGGTGAAATTCAACACTTAAATAATAAGCAATGCTTGGAGTCCTAAATAACAAAATGAACAATTAAATATTACATCTCAATGACCACAAAATCCGTGGCTAGATTTGTTCAGTGTTGCTTATCAGTAGAAAAAGAGCAAAACTATAGTTATGATAGCATATCTCTACAGCTTTTCTTCAAATTCACTTTGAAAAGTTCAGGAAAAATAGCTGTGACTAACAGGATGAAGGCAACTGGCTCATGAGAGGGAAGGAATGTCATTCTATTTCATATGACTCTTAGTCTGTTTTCCATGTGTCAATTCATCCTGCTTTTCCTGGAGTGATATGGTCTTCATATTAACTTTCTTTAGGCTTTATTTCTCAGCAACTGAACTAATTTTAGTACTAAACTAATCATTTATATACGTCAGTATTCCCATGGATTTCTGATCTTACTAAGTATCTTCTCCAAAGATGTAAATTGCAAGCCCTTCAAGGCTTAAGTATTTAAAAACTTATTATTTCTAATGTCAAACTGAATGGATTTATTGTTATTGCCTAACTTTATCTATAGAAATAGCTATTCTCCACCCACAGAAATCTTACTCATTCTTCAGTCTAGTTCAAATATCATTCATTGATCTCTCCTTTACTGATAGCCTTATATTATGTCTCCTAATTAGTTGTAAGTACCTTTAGGATGGATAATTTGTCTTGCATAAAGCTAAAACTAATAATTCTAAGGACCAGGAAAAATTATGACCAATTCTCTTAAGTATAGGGACAGAGGGAACTTGAAGAGAAGAAATTCAAATCTCAGGACATAAGACCCTGCTAGAGGAAAGACATCATTGCCCCAAAACACTTATTTCTGTGAGCAGAGACCACAGACTGCCACTGGGAAGCTACCTTGGCAGAAGGAATAGTATAGGGCTGGAGAAGAGAAAATTCTTGCTCAAATTTTTTTTATTGACTAAATGCTAAATGTCCATGTCCTTCCTAACTGAAAAGAGAACAGGCATTGTCAACACACTCTAAATTTTGACATCAAGCCACAAGATTGGATTATCCCATGTATCAACCTTAATTAAAACTATGGTTTTATTCATTTTTATATCCTCTACTGGGCATAGCATGGAGCCCAGCAAACGGCATGTTTCCAATAAAAATTCATTTACTTATTGACTAAGAAATAAGAAGGTAATTTTAAATGAATGTGTACTATGAATGAGAAATAAATGGGCTCCCAATTCTGATCTTAATGACATATTTTTATTATATTTATTTATTTTGCTAGTCAATTGGGGTTAGTGACTTGCTCAGAGTCACACAGCGTAAGTGTCAAGTATCTGAGGTCACATTGAACAGGTCTTTCTGACTCTAAGGCCGGTACTCTATTCACTGTGCCATCTAGCTACCCTGATAAACATATTTTTAAAAATAAACAAGAAGCTATATTAGGACTGGATTACCTAATAACATATAAGGTACTTGCCTCTGCCTAATCTTATAAAGCCATAATCTACTTCCTTTAAAAACATAGCTAGTTGTTTTGTTATTAAGATTTGCAACAAAGTTTCTTTCTTGGTAGTAAGGGATTGTTTTAGATTAAAGGTGGTACTTTGACCTCAAGAGGCCAGTTAAGATTTTTCAGTTCTTTAGTGTCTAATTATCTTTGGAGAAACTACCTTCAAAAGTAGATTTTTTTAATTTTTCATTCCTAGTTCATTCATTTAGATTTAATTCAACAATGATCTATTAAGCATATAGTAAATATATGCCTAGCATGGAGCCAGGCCCCTAGATACACAAGGATTACAACAAAAACAATTCTTGCCCTTTTGGAATTTAATATCTACTGGAGAAAAATAGAGCACACAGTTTAATAAATAAGACACTATAAACAGAAAATATAAAGTAAGTTGGGTGGAACAAAGGACACTGTCAACTGGGAAGGAGAAAATCCAAGAAAGGCTGTCATGTGAGCTGAATTCTGAAAGAAACTAGGAAACGAAGGACATGATGAGGAAGGAAAGCATTCTAGGCTTGGTGGATAGAATGGAAAAGAGCATGTGGTTCAGAGATGGGACATCGAGTAGACCAGTTTGGTGGGAACTAAAGGGTTCATGAAGGGGAGTAATGTGAAATCAGTTTTAAAAGTTGAAACCAGATGGTAAAAGGACTTTAAATGCCACTCGGAGGACTTTGTATTTTATTCTAGAGACAATATAAAACCAAAGAAGCTTTATTACGTAGAAAAGTTATATAGTCAGACATGTTTTAGGAATATCAATTTGTTAGTTCTGTGAAAAATGGAGAGGGAAGACAGGAAGAGACTGGAGGCAGAGACCCTTTAGGAGCCTGGGTCTCTCACTCCCATCTTTCTCAATTTCGGATAGTCCTTTCTTGACTAAATAAGTCATCTCTTTCTCCCTGTAGTTGTGTGCTTTAAGTAAAAAGAAAACAGACCTGGATCCTAATCTCAGCTCTAGTATTCACTGATTCTAAGACAAGTCTCTTCATCTGTAAAAGGAAGGCAGGGCTGGCTAAAATAATCTCTTAGGGTCTTCCTAGTTCTAACAGTCATTAAGAGTTTATTTGCTTTATCAAATTGAGGAGGTCACTAATAGAGCATATGCATAGGAACAGGAAAGCTATTTTTCAAAAAAAAGGATTAATTTTTTTGTAGTCTATTGTTTTTTGTCCAAACTATGATTTAATTGATATTGGAATCACTTATTGAGGAAACTTCTTCTAATAATGCAGAAAGACACCTGTTTGGCAATTTATACTTCGAGATTCTAGAGCCCTGAGAGTTGAAATGACTCGTCTGGAGTCACATAGCCAATATATACTAGAGGTAAGAATTGTTCTCAGCTCTTTCTCACTCCAATTATGGCTATCCACAAGGGCACACTGCTAGAATGCAAAATTAAATTGATAAAAATAAATGATTTTTTAAAAAAGGAAAAAAACATTCCCCAGACTTTCAGGATAACAGTACTGCTGACTTGACTTGCTGGTCAAGGAGAAAGAAAATGAACATAAAGGTCACTTCAAAGAAAATCATGTTTGAGTGGAATTAATGTGTAATTTATCTGACAATGAATCAAAGGAGAAATCCTTGACAAGATAATCTTACTTGAAGTTGATGCCAATTATTTACACCCCTAAATCTACATGCCCACCACTCTTAAGCTGGATTCTGAGCACCCTGGCTAACGAAATTCAAGTCAGCAAGTTATTTTGCTTATGAATGGGCTATAAAAGTACACATAGAAACAGGGAATAAAAATTCCTGAGCTTCTAGTTTTGAAATTTATGCTTTGGAAACATTTTCAATCACTCCTGTGGAAACTTATTTTTTTTAGAGTAAATTTTTGTTTCCTTTTTTCCGCATCAAAAATAGAATTCTTTGAGGATAAGAAAATAAGAGATACAACAGACACATAAAGCTTCAATTAAATTATCATTTTGGTTGTCACTGCTGTCCCCTCTTAAGTGGGTAGTATTAGAAACAGCTCAGATGAACTATTTCCCCTTATAGAGGACACGGATATAATGTGTATTGTATATCTATGTCTATATCTATATATATGTATGTGTGTATATTTGTATCTACACGTATAGCCACACATATTTGTTGCTATTATTTCAGTGTCTTCCAGTCATGTTTGATTCCCTGTGACCCCATTTAAGGTTTTCTTAGCAAAGATACTAGAATGGTTTGCCATTTCCTTCTCCAGCTCAATTTACAGATGAGGAAACTGAGGCAAACAGGAGTAAGTGATTTACACAGTGTCACATAGCTAAGTATAACTAAGTGTCTGAGGCTGGATTTGAATTTAGGAAGTTGAGCCTTTCTGACTACAGGCCCAGCATTTTATCTACTGGGCCACCAAGCTGCAAAGAATACATACCTTTAAAATGTACATAAATTGCCATTAACTGATAATACTATACAACCTTTCTCCTTCATGCCTACACACATTTACCAAAAGCAGGGAATTCCTCTGCCCAAACCTAAGTTCAAATTCTCAGTCCTTTTACTCTTTATATTATGTCACATTAACCCTTCTACAAATAATGACAGCCATTAAGGGAAATGGTTTCCAGGGAAGCTGTTTAAGTATAAATAATTAGGCCGTGGGCATTTAAACAAAACTGACCAAAAAACCCACAGTTTATCTCTGGCTATCAGAGATAAACAAAAAATGTCAGAACATAATGGCTCAGCCTGGCACACACCACAAAGTCTAACTTTTTTCCTCTAGTTTAAAGGACACATATTAATGAGAGAATCAGAGAGTCTTCACTTAATCCAGGTTCACTAACCCCATTGAGTCAAGCCAGGTAAAATGCACCTCACGTTACACAATAGATGTATACCTGAAAAACTAAACCTAAATAAAATCTTTCTAAATGAGTCAAATTTTAAAATTAAGTTTTTATAAATCATAGACAAAGTACTTCCCTTCAGATAAAGACTGTTCATTCATTGTTTTCGTATCCCTGGAAGCTGACACTGTACTTGGTGCATAGTAGGCTCTTAAGAAATATTTGTTGATTGCCTGAGATTTCCTTTTAAATTACCTTCTTCCTGTGGGAAGCAGGTTGACATAGTGGAACTTAGGAATTCCCTGAACTGGCACTCAGAAGGCCAGGGTTCTAGTCCTTCTTTATTACCAATAAGTAATTGTTCTTAACAAATAAGTTAATTTAATGTAATTTCTGACTTTTCCCTACCTCATATTCTATATGTAAGGTCATATATTTCAATTTTCTCTTGAATCTATACCCCCTGACTATTCTTACTTTAGAAATCCAAATGTAGGCATTCATTACCACCCCTATTGTAATAACTTCCCTACCTTCACTGTCTCTTCTTTCCATCCCAAGTTTTGTATATATTGCTAATAGCTAGCATTTTTTTGAAGTGTCTTAAGATTTGCAAAGCACTTTACAAATATCCCATTTTACCCAGAAGACAATCCTGGGAAGTAAGTGATATTTTTATCTCCATTTTATAATCGAAAAAATGTAGGAAGAGGTTGAATGATTTGCTCAGGGTCACTCTCTTAATAAGTGTCCAAAGAAGAATTGCAACTCAGGACTTTGTGACTCCAGCCATCTATCCACTGTGCCATCTAACTATCTCTAGAATTTATAAAGAGCTTTCAGGTATACAGAGTACTTTATCTGTGTTATCTCATTCTATCTGCAAACCTGGTAAATTCTATCTGCAACCCTGCAAAATAGTCGTTATTTTTCTCCCACATTTTACAATGAGGAAAATGAGGATGACAGATGTCATGATTTACTTGGAGTCACACAACCAATTAAGTATCTGAGACAAGATTTGAATCCAGGTTTTCCTGACTTCAAAGTCCAATATTTTATCCACAGCCCCCTACTGCTTACATACTATTTAGATCTAGTTATGTTACTACTCTTCTAAAAAGGCTTCAGTAGCTCCCTGAGCTTCCTAAGCAAAGTTCAAACTCTTTTCTCACACTTCATGGCCTTTTACAGCCTGAGATTACACTACCTTACTTTATCTTATTATGTTTGACAACTCTCTAATGTGTTTATCCTGTATATCTGTGTTTTTGTTTTACCTTCCATAAAACCATGAGCTATGTTTTATCAAAATTCTTTATCTTCTCTATAATTTAACATGATTCTCAACATAGTAGAGTTTTGATGAGTACTGATAGTGATTGTTATTTTTGGGTTTTTGCTAATTGATTCTGAGATTATTTATCAATATAAATATTTTGTATTTGTAACTTTTTTGTTGTTTGTATTATCAAGAGTTTGGTCCCTGAGAATCCTGAAGAATGGGGTATTGTACATATCATGTTCCAATAGTCAGGGTCATTGGAAAAGTCAAAGCTGCACAGGAATGGAGCCAACTTCCCAGAGTTGTTTGTTTGAAATCTTGGACTGTTTATGTCACACATGAAGCCAGAGGTCACATCCCCAGATTTTTGCCTCTCTCTTGGTCAAGAGATATTTCATATATTGTAACTGCCTTGTCTCAAAGCTTCTTCCACCCCTATTGTTTTTGGCAAGATTATAAGTCTTATATGGACGGATTTGAAGAAAAATCAACTAATGGGAAATAGGGAAAACCTATATGAAACATAAGTGACTACATTAATATAAAAGGAAAGAAAAACATTGTTTGCCTCAGTTTCCTGATCTGTAAAATGAGGTGGAGAAGGAAATAGCAAACTACTCCGCTACCTTTGCCAAGAAAACCCCAAATGGGGCCATGAAGACTTGGATATGACTGAAAACATGTTTGTGTAAAACAAATTTCCATTATTTAAATCATATAAATGTAGTAGAAGTATTTACCATTTAAAAGAAACCTATCATAATGAATTTTATTAAAAAGTAAATAATCTCCCCCTGTTATCTTTTCTGTAAATTCAGAAGATCAAATTCTGAGTTCCCTTTAAAAAGGGTAAATAGATGATTAATAATGGCAGAAGAGCTTACTTCAAGCAAATAACTAATTTTAATTAATAACAATATAAAAGTATCTTATCTAACGAATTTCTTAGATATTCTTCTTAATTACCAGATATTCTTTACATTTTGTAGGCAGTCAGCACACTCCATTTTATATTATGTTTATTTTGTGTACATATCATATTTCTCCCTTAGATTATGAGCTCCTTAAGTGAAAGGATTATATCCAATATTTCTCTTCAAGTCTGACAATGCCTTGAAATTTAGTGCTTAATAAATGTTTGAATGTTTTTAAATTGGTGACTCTGTGTGTATCCCTGTTTGTACGTGTATATACACGTGTGTGCACATGCACACACACACATATACACACACAAAATAGTGAATAAAGAACTGTCCTGACACATACTGTTGACAATAGGAACAATAGGAAAGTCACTTAATCTTTCAAAGCTCTAGGCAACTCTGTAAGTCTATTTATAGAAAAGGTGCAGACCTGCAGTAGTAGGAGGAGTTTCCTATATCAATGAAATTACTCATCCAACCCTCTCTTATGTATGAGAGAGACAGAGGGTCAAACAAGATAGAGGCAGAAACAGAGAGATAGACAGGGAGTTACAGATTACACAAAAGAAAACACTTTCCTAAAATTTAGGATCATGATAGCAGTGCTTAGAAGCATGTTGTCAATGCTTTTATTCTATTACTATCAGTGACCATAGGTTGTGTGAAACCTAATCTTTCCCTTCATAGGAAATAGACTAACATTCAGTGTCATATTCAACACAGAAAAGAAGAACAATAGGTTATCTTGCCAATCTTCTTATGTACAGTACTTGAGAGGAGAAGAGAGGCTGAGTTAGAGCCAGAAAATACCTAGCTCTTCACTCTTATGATTTGGGGCTATTTCCATATCTCTCTAGGACTTTCACTACAAATAGGAATTGAGTTAAAGTAAGGCTAGGAGGCTTAATGTTGTTATGTGACTTTTTTGTAGGCTTAAAACCCATCTTTACAATTTTTTAATGAATCTAAATCATCTGAGGATTGTACTTTTGTCCATTTTCTCTCTCTCTCTCTCTCCCCCCCTTTTATTCCCTCCCTCCCCTTACATACTTAATATAGATGCATAGAAAAAAAAATCCTACCATTACAAAAATCTCACCAAATTCCTCAATTTCCAATATCTCACCAGATTTCTCCATTCACTTGGCTGTAATCCTAAGTAAGGGAGGAAATATGAGGAAAATTAAAGAAAGCTCTTTTCTACTCTGTGCTTAGAGAGCACACATGCCTTGGCATAAAGAATGTATCAGATCCAATTCCACTAATTGAAAACAACAGTGAATCTTAGAAGCTGGGAAGTATTTTATTTTTCCTTTCAATTTGCTATTCTCTTTCTGCATTTTTCCAATTTTATTAATGACTTTGAAGGATATTTTTAATGTCATATTATCACTTAAGAGACACTAGTTTTGAGTCTTTGATAAAGGAGAAAAGTTAGTAATAATCTCAATAAAGAAAATTAACATTACTTATGACAGAATAAAAATGCAGACGAAGGAACAAGATAGAATTATAGATATATTGATTCAATATTGATTTTCCTGTAAAAAGATGAAATTTGTACTTGACATAAAAAAAAGAGTATGAGGGGAGGAAGATAGAAAGGGAAAGAGGATAGAAAAAAGAAATAAAGGATGAAGTAGAAATGAAAGAAAGTCAAGTCAGAAAAAAAACTATTACAAATAGAAATAGCAACAGAAACTTTATGATTATAAACATGCTTTTCATAAATTATACCATTTGATAATCTTATAACAACAATTATGATGTAGTTAAAATAACTAGAATTTCCCTCATTTTATAGACAAAGAAAATAAGGCCCATGGTCATTACAGTTAATAATCATCAGAGCATGGACTTGAATAGTCTGACTCCATAGCCAATGTTTTCTTCTTGTATATCACAGTGCTGAACAGGAAGGAAAATCTGCATAATTAAAGGCAAAAAAAAAAAGCCACTATATTTGGTATTTTGAACTATGGCAATTAGTAAGAAAGGAGTTTTTAAAAAAGATACTGTTAAGTTTAAGTATGAGAATATTTGACTAAAACCTGGGTAGGAGGGAAAAGAGTGAAAAGAGTCAGATTTCAGACACTGTAGACAGAAGAGCTGGTGGAATTACTAACATCGATAGGAAACAGAAAGAACACTGAAAGACTAGTAGCTTTCTTTCTGTTTCAAAAAGCACACTGTAGCAATGAGGCACTCAAAGGAGTACTAACAGTTAAAAAGAGGGGGAAATTTTTAATTCACATATAGTAACAATGAATAGAATGTCTTAATCAGATCCCTGAACTACAAACATGGTCACAGTCTGAGAAAGTAATCAGACTCCCAGTTCCCAGATTTGGTAGAATCTTTTACCAAAACCAGAAACATGAAGATTAAAGTAAAGGAAGAATATACATGAACGGACAACTAGAAATTTAAAAAATAATATACACTTAGTATTTTCTAAAAGTTTCCACTAAAGAATTTATTTATAGGTACTAAAATCTTAGAATGACTAGTAGATACAAGTTAGAGAAAGGAAAAATACAAATGTATAATTTGTAAACTTTGGGAAAGAAGTAGTAGCATTGGATGGCCTCCACCTAGTACACTAGACAATTTAAAAGTAAAAAAGTGCAGTTCATTTCACAGACCAGCAAAGAGAAGTCTGGGACCCTTAGGAATTAATCCAACCACAGGCAATGAATGATTCTTTATGGTCTGTATATAACATTATTGCATGTTATAGGTGATAATAAAATTTAAAATAATTAGTTCAACCGTTACCTAAAGAATGAAGTAACACTAGTACTGAATCATAAAAGTGGAAAGCAACTAAAAAAGTCACTTAGTTTACACTCCTACTTAGTCAGGGCCACTTCAACCCTCTTATTAATAACTTTTAGCTATCTCAACTTCTAGTGATCAGCTGGGCAGTAGATTTTGAAAATTCCAGGTGATTACACTATGATTAACAAATCTAAGTAATTTAGTACATCCAAATCGCCACTCAAATATGCACAATCCAAGTAGATTTAAAAATGTAACTCTTGGGAGAATTATCTCAAAATAATCAAAATAACAAAGACTAGATGATACATTTCCTTTTCCTTCCAGTTCATCTTACACATAAATATAAGTGTTACAAGATTTCATGTAATTGACATCTAGAAACTTCATTTTCATTGTATTCTTTTTAAAGAGCTTTCTTTTGAAAAGCATCAATATCGCATCTTTTGCTACAACATGAAAAAACTATCACTGTAACAACAGAGAAAATGTTTATCAGTATCCTATCCCTTGATTTGGGATAATAAATCTTCCCAGATAATATATCTTAAATTAACAAAAACTCTCACTCTAGACACCTCAGAACAAAAACTTGAGCCCCAAGTAGATCAGTCAAATGTTATTTCCAAGATTGAAAGCCACATACAATGCATCCAGTCAGGAAGAGGACAACATAAAATACAGGGACAATCTCATGCACAAGTAAAACAGATGATTGGTTTCCTGTAAACTATAAAGGATATGTCTAAAAACATGAATCTCATCTAATCTAATCACTTTCAGACTACAATCTAACAATGGGTAAGATGTGCAAGGTGGAGACATTGTCTCCAGATAGTCCCAGTTAATATACATCAATAGTTATATAACGAACAGACCTCTAGCCTTCTGCACTAGAATTGCTTTGGAGTCAGAGGAATTGGGTTAGAATTCTGTTTTTGCCATTTACTATCTATGCCACTTTATTTCTGAGTATGGATTTCCTTAGCTGAGAAATGACAAGGAGGAGAAAATGGACTAGATGACATTCAAAGTCTCTTCCAACTCAAAATCTATTATCCTATGACTGACCCTCACATTACCCTGAATACTTTTTGTCATTGTATCAAGTTAATACTTGGTCCCTTAGAGGATAAGATAATAGGACTGATAAATTTGAGTGTGGAAAGGATTTGGACATTGACAAGTCTTGGATGACTGGGAAAGACTAAGGAGGGCAAGACTCAAGGTGAAATATAGGGCCTAATGGAAAACTCTAACCATATGTGTCTTGGAAGAAGAAGCAGAAAACAACTTATGCAGGATTTTGTTTTATGCTAGTTCTGATAGCACAGTACAGCATGTTTTCTCCCTTTGCAGCTACAAGGTCAAGTTTAGAGGAAAAGGCTCTTGAGCCATCCATCCATTCCCTTCTCTGGGGACAAAGACTGACACTCAGCAAAGTGTTTTTAAGAACTGGAAGATGAAGACAACTGTTGGAAAGTAGATGCCATAAATATAACAGACACTATGTGCTTACTAAAGGGCACATAATGACTTTATAATCATATGGCTAGAAACAAACGTTCAAATAAAATTGAAATGACAAGTTTATTTCCAAAATGCTTTAAGGTTTATCAAATTCCTTCCTTGGAGCTACCTCCCAAAGCATACACGGCAACGTTTTACAGGCACGGAAACATTTTACAGGTGAAGAAACGTTTAGAATAAGGTAACGTATCCAACATCTCACAGCTACTAATTTTTAAGAATAGATTTGAAGTCAGGTCTTGCGAAACCCAGGCCAGCGGCTTTCTTCCACCACAGACAAATCCATGCCCAAATTCAGTCGTTTCATGAGACAAGCGTCACCATTAAAAGAAACTGAAGTGGGAAAAGAAAGAGGTTTGGGAGGCGGAGAAGATGCGGTTCTCATTCTACAAAGAGCTTGTCCTTTTAGCGGACCAAAGACTAGCCCATGCCGTGACCGTAATTAGAAGCCTGAGAGCCCACTCGCGTGAGCCAGGGTCGGGGTGCGGGTTGGGGGGACAGAGAGCAGGGCTCTCATGCCGCAGGTGGACGCCCACACGTCAGCGGACGGTGGGAGAGCGGACATGCTCTCTCTCCATTTGCCCCCCAACAGCTGGGCCGCAGAGAGTCGGTGGCGAAGCTCTCGCCCAGCTCGTGGTCACCGGCCCGGATCAGGCGCGCGTCCCCGGCTCGCTGTTCCAGGGGGTGTGACTGCGTGGGGCTGTGCACCGTGGCCGGGCTGCCGACCGCTCGACGGGCACGTTACTTCCCTCACACCCCCCCCGGACTGGGGCTCGCGCGCGAACTCACGGTCACCCAGCAGGGCAAGGCCGTCGGGGTCAGAGCATTGGTCCCTACGCAGCACGTGCGCGCGCGCGCGGGTAAGAGACCCCTTCAGGTGGGGTGGAGAGCGGGGGGGGGACTGCGCCGCCGCCGCCGCCGCCGCCGCCCCTCTGACCCCCTGGCCCGCCTGGGTCCCTGCACCGGCACTTCCTCGCGCACTCACCATGTTTGGCCAAGTCTGTGCGAGCCCGGAGGAGCGAAGAGATGCGCTGTCCAGGGTATCCAGCCTCCCTCTGCCCCGCGCGCGGCGGGCGCGCCCTCTATAAGGTTTTACACACGCGCGCACACCCCCGAGCACGCCCCAGGCACACACACTCACACCCCACAGGGCTCGGCTCGGCCTTGCCCCCGCCCCCCACCCCCGCCTCCCTTTCGCACCGGCCTCCCTCCTCTCCCTCCTCTCCCCTCCCTCCCTCGCAGCCTCGCGGCCCCGAGGCTCCTAAGGCTTCCCCTCAGGCTCTCACTCCGTTTCTGCTGCGCCCTCTAGGGAAGGGAAGCCTGCGCTGCAGGCCTGGGAAGGCGGCGGAGGAAGCTAGACGAAGGGAGGGGGCAACGCCAATAGAGGGGGCGGGGCCGAGGAAGAGACCACGGCTTGCCGGACCTCCTGCCAGCCCTTCACTCTATAACCAACACCTCCAGTTCCACCTTACCTTACCACTTTGGCTCCGGTAGCCTTCCTCGAAACTGGAGGTCTCGGGTGCTCCGCCACCGCCCCCTCCTGGACGGGCGGAGATGCGCAGCCAAGGACGCTCCACCACGGGTCCCGCAGCTCTCAGTTCTCTTTGAACCTACCCTCAAAAGAAAAGCCAGTGGTTGTTTGGGGAGAGTGTAGAGAGTGCAAGATAAGATGTTTTTATGTCGAAGGTGAAGCGATTGCTTCTCTTGCCTTCTCCCCCCCGCCCCCTTCTTCAAAGGCAACGTAGTTGAGGAAGGATCCCCCTTCCATAAGATTGCTCGGATGTGTTGTTTTTCGTCTTGCTGATTTGTTGAGGACGGAAGGGGGAGTGGGACTTCTGTGCTTAGGAGAAGGTAACAGAAGTAACAGCAAGAGATGCATCCCAAATCGTGACATTTATTCTGCATCCCAAGTCCAAGAGCCTGACACCCATTTAAGCACAAATTCAGGGTCAGACTCGAACTAACAAAACATGCCACTCTACCCTAAAAGTTACTCGGACTTAATAACGGTGAGAGCTGAAAGAATCTCAGACCCTGAGGTTTGTTTCATATCCCTAGGTGAAAATGCGAAGTTTAGGGGACACATGTTTGGTGAAGTTGGAAAATTTCTTTCCTTTCCCCTTAGTTTTCCCCTTTAATGACTTTAAAACGTTAAAAATTTAAGCTTTATTATATTTGTTGTATAAGTCATTTGAGTAATTTAGGATACAAAAGCCTATATCCAGTTAACCACGTAGGTATACAATAGAACATGTCTAACCTTCCTGCAACTCAGCTGAAGGTAAAGTCTCAAAGTTCCTCGTAAGAAAGCATTGTTGGAGCCTAAAGGACAAGACTGATATCTTGTGATTTGCAAGCTGTAATAAATTGTCATATGATTGCCATCTTTGCTGTGACACATCACCTTTTTTCAGTAAGTTCTTAGCACCAGTTATGTCTGTTAAAAGAGGTGAATGTCTTTATGATAATTAATAGATTTTTTATTTTTGATATTATCAGCTCAGTATCACAGAATCTTAAAAGCCAGGATTCAGCCCAAAGAACTCAGTAACCAATTTTCTATGTCACATTTATATGCTACAGAACAAAAATTCTCTCAGCTTTTGTGGATACTCAGGTTATAAAAGTCTGAATGTTAATATCATGGTGCATTTAATCTGGCATGACGTAATGCAAATACCTTTGTCTATTGCATTCTGGAGAATAACTTTATTTTCCTCCTCTACAGCACTGAAAGATAATCAGCCTTCAAACAATCAGGTTAAAAATTAAGAGTTGATGGTCACACCAAGAAAGCTTAATACATGAAATGAACTTAAATTTTTAAATCAGATCTGTACTTTTCTTATTAACTACCACATCATCATCCTTCCACTCTATTCACCATTGTATTCTCATTATATAAACACATACCCAATTGTAGTCAGATTTTAGCTGTAAATTACCTACATTTTATCTGATAATTGAAACACTTTATACACATAGTATTATTACCAAAAAAGGTAATTCAGTAAACTGGAGTTTTTATTATCCATCATTCACTTACTAGACAAAGAAGGAAATAAGTATACAGGAGCTTGCTTTTTAAACACATGGAAACTGGGATCCTATAGATTAAGATAAAGTAGAATATAAAATTTTAAATTTTATTAACAATAATAACTAAAGACCATAATTAATATAAATTTTAATCAAATAATTCAAGTCACATGTGTTGCTCTGCAAAGTTAAGT